>NC_133026.1:27489545-27800227 GCF_048771995.1 Taeniopygia guttata | reverse complement strand
TGAAATAAATCAGTAACTAATGCCAACAGGGAGCCTTATCCATAAAGAATATTTATCTGATAAAATCCACAACACTCTCAGATTTTCATTCCTTAAGTGCCTCCAGTTTTGCAGCTGGTCCCAAGGCTGTGGCTGGACCATACCAATATGGCAAACACTCCATGAAGCTCGAGCTGGAGGCAGCAGCCCATGACTGGCAGGAAGAGACCCTGCTAGAAAATAATTTTCCCAGGGGAAAATCAGTCTTCCCAGCAGCTGGAAGAGCAGCAGGAGCCGTGACACAGGGTGAGCAGAGGAGCTGCAGCAAGGCATTTCAGCACTTAGACCATGAGAGGGGAAGGTGGAAAAAACTACTCAAGGCACTGGAATATTTTTGCAGTGCAAGACTGGCTGTATTCACAAGCTCAGCATTTCCAGTCCCATATAGCAAACAGACCAGATATGACAGAGGATCCTCTCTGGTATGACACCAAACTCTGTGGTCCAAGATAGATCGCAGATTGGACTCTGATGTTTAAGAAAGCAATTCAGAGAGTATTTTAACAGATATTCTCTAATGACTTCTGCTGATGCTTGAAATAAGTTAAATATTTATTAGTACAGAGAGAGCAAGAATGTTCCTTTCACCTGGTTGTCTAGGAGATATAGCCTGCCTAGCTCTTTGAAAATAATTCCCTCATGCTAGTTTAGGTGCCCTTCACTAACTTATTTATGTCTTTAATGTCCTACAAGTCCTAAAATGCTGTGTAAAGGAGCCAAAATGTTCAGCTATGATTTACAGTTCTTCAGAGTTAGAAGCTGCTGCACTCATTATTGCAATATTTAAAATCATCTTAATTCACCTACTTTTATTTCTAAAGGTAAAGCCAGACAGTATCAAAGTCATAGGCAGTAGTGTAGGCAGAAGACCTGCCCTAACAGCCTACTCTGCAGTAACTGCAATAATTATATTTACAGATTTCTTCAGCATCACACAGTGTGTGAATAATACTGAACTGATCACTCAACACATGGGATGCTTTTTTCCATACAGCTGTGCTTCACCTTGGCCCAAAGAGAGGATTCTTATTCCAGTTTTACATGGCCTGGACAGGGAACAGCAATCTGTGCACATGTGGATTTCTTTTAAAAAACCCAACAAAACAATCTACAAAGCTTTTCCTCCCTAAGCCCTTCTTGCACTAAAGAACTTTCACTAAGGAAAATTCAAAGGCAACCTTGCACACAGATGCCAGCTGCTCTGCAAGGAGCTGGGAGGAGACAAACCTGAAGAAAAAAAAAGGAAAAAAAATCTCTTCAAGATGTATTTCTGTTAGGCAGATGCAGGATTCCAGGAAGAATAGGAAGAAACTATCTCAGAGCTTTTTGTACAGCAAAGAAAATCTACCCTTTCAGGTCTTCTCCATGAAATTCCTTTGTTGCAAGAAAGTACCTTGAAATAAGAGCTAACAATCCTGTGCGGAGGTAAGTACTACCATCCCTTGCTTTTTGCCTTCTCTTAATTATGCTCATTTAATAACTGAAAATTATGGTACTTTTTCACCAATAGATTTATTGATAGTATAGGGCAGAAAGGAAAAAAGCCATTACAAACTCTATTCATATTCTAGCATGTAATTATAAGATTATAATTGACTTATGTGGTAGCCCTGCGAGCACTACAGCTGCTAAAGAAGGAAACATAACAAAGATGTTATGCAAGAATGCAAACAAGACACATTTTAATTTGATTGCAAGCACTTCCAGAAAATCATTAGGATCTTAGAAATTCCCTAGAATACCTAGTTTAGAGGCAACTTTACTTGCGTAAGAAAATAGGTTTTGAACCACCTGCTGGCAAAGCTGTTCATAAAGAATTTAGCTCCCATGCAGTGTGATACACCTGAACATTTTCTTTTCTGAAATTAAATTTCTAATGCAGGCATTGAAATCTATATTCAGAGACTTAATTAGAAGCCTGGCTTACAGATGTGTTTGCCACCTGCAGCTCCTATTCAGTTCCCTGTCATTTAAGTACCTGGCTTCAGGCAGCCAAGACTGAAAACTGCATCTTGAAGAATATTATGGGCAACTCCCAACATTTAGGAAGATTCTTCCTTACCAGCCTCTGTCATTCTCTGGCCAAACCCTTCTTGATCTTCATGGGTCTGGGGAAAACCCTGAGCCAAATGTTCAGCTGGTGCAAAGCAGATAAGCTGTACTGGAAGCCAGGCCATGCAAGTTTTGTCCAAGTTGTGTAATTTAGTAATTTAAATGTAAATGTGCATCAAGAAAAGGGACTGTCCTTAATGAAGGAGATAGGCTCCATTGCTATAAAGAACACAGAATTCCTGGTTTTAACAGTTTGAAACTGGCACCCTGAAGGGCAAGGGGTTTGCACTTTGTACCTACTTTCACAGCCCGTCATAAAGTTTAATTAAACACTGCAATGTTTGGTAAACTGCTACTCCTCAGACTGAACAGGTGCTGCTATGAAAGGTGCACAGTCATGTGCAAGATTTTTACCCCTGTAGGTTTACTCCCCTGGACTATTTTGAGTTGTATCCAACAAACTGTTACTGCTCAAAATGGCAGGATCCAAATTCTTGCTAGCACCTACCTATACCCAAAATCACTCCAGTGAAGCAGCATATTAGTCTTCCTGAGGGGTAAATTTGACCCATAGTTTCAAAGCAGCCTAAGAAAGCTGTCTGTTTATTTGAGTAGCCAATGCAACTACTAATAGAAACTACAGCTAGTAGTTCTGCTATTTTCTGTCATTAGCTTTCTTAAGTCTTTTTATTCTCGTGAAAATGTAGTTGACTGTTCTGTGTGCCTGTGTTACTGAGTCTTTGCACTGGGGTCTGGTACAACTTCCATTGTTCTCATCCCTCAGTGTATTAATTTTCCTTTGTACATGACTGTTCAATACTGCCTCCACCCTAGAACCGAAATTAATTTCCAGTATTTATTTCACAAAATTCTTTGGAATAATGTCTATTTTTTCCCACCTCTCTCAATTTTGATGATAATAGACATTATTTGGTTTTACATATTTCCAAAACGATAGATAGAACTTCATTACTTTTCATATTGGGCATTTTTTTTGGTTGTGAACAGGTCAGGCTGGACCCTGACAGTTACATGCAATTCAGAGCATATGAACATGCAGCATTTGAGTAAAACTGTGTACAAGCTACACCATTAAACAATTGTTTAATCCCTAACAAATGCCTGGAGTTTGTAGTCCACAAAAAGTTAGAATAGAATATTATTCTTAAAAGTTACCCTCTTCCTCCTCTTCCATCACCCACCCCACTGTTCCTTCACTCCTCTGTATACAAAACAAACAACCCCCTCCCCCTCCTTAGCATGTCTTGAGTTCATCATACAACAAAAAGCAAGGGAACAAGAAGGAACACGAATGTTTGAGAGCAGCAAGAACAGTTTTTGCTTCTGCAGAGTTGTGCTGACAGATCCTGCTCTTGCTGGTTCTGGGAAAGGAGCAGGTACCAAGCCCGTACCTTTGCCAGTGGGGCACATGCTGCTCTCCAGCCTTACATCATGATCCATGTGACAGGGCCAGGGACTGCAGGAACCTGCACAGCTCCTTCAGAGCACTCTCACACCCACTTACGTGTCAAGGCAAGCCTCACTTTCCCCCAGCTACCTTACTGTGCACCATGTGTCCTTGGAAAGGATCTTTGGTTTGTATAAAATAATTTTAAGGGCTTGAATTTAATAAAAAAGGAAGAAGTGATCCTGGTATTCTATCCATATGGGCAGACATCTATCCAATTAATTTAAGGGTTACTGGAGCTTCATGTTTTCAACATGTTTGCATTATTTGGGCGTCTAGAGTCTAGAGCCTCTGTGACTTGAATTTGCAATGTCTTTATTGTCTGTGCTCGTGGGATTCTATTCATAGAGCTGCACAGTGCTGCCAGTCCCTTTCCAGCTACAAAGGTAGGAAGGCGTGACTGGCTGTAATATGATCAGACCATTCACCCATAGGCAAAAACAATCGTCACTGAATACAATGGTATTCAGCAATTCTCATGATTAATCATTGCTTAGGGGCTTTAAAGAAAGATCAGGGACTAGAAAGGCTGCTTTACCAGCAAGGAGGAAGAGGTTCTCCCTGTTGCTTGGTATTTACACTAGCTGAATCTTTACACAAGTATTCTATGAGAGGTTTGGACCTACCTGTTGTAAAGGCTCTAGAATACTCACAAAAACAGGCACATGACAACTGCAAATGCTGAGTAAATAAAGTGTCAGAGCTTTATGTTTAAAGGCAGAGGAGTGATTCCAAAGATGCATACTAACAAGATTATTCATTTTCTTGTGGTTTTGAACCTCAGCTGTCACATTTCTTAGGTTTCATTGTTTTTAATCATGAAAATCAAAAACCTTTACAAAACCACAACAAAAAGCCTCAGCAGTAAAACCCACAGCAATCATATAGTACCAAGGGTTGCAGTTTTTAGGGAGTGATTTGTAGGGGAACAATAAATTCTATGAATCAGACAGGCTCAGAGAAAACAGAAGTATCTTGAAAAGCGTTAGCTGAACATGGCATATTAAGGAGAGGGGGCAGGTGCAGGTTTAGCACTTAGTTTAGGTAAAACTCAGTCCATCCTACTTTTTCATTGGCTCTCATACCCTACAGAGTGACACAGCTGCCCAACATACTTGAAATGTACCACAGGGAGATGAGCCTATGTACACAGAAAGTACTATCAACATAAACATATTTTAGGGTGTCTAATATTTCAAATTACATAGAGGAAAACAAATATACTAAGACTTTCTCCTCCCCTCAACTTCATCTCTAGAGTTATGATACCAGATCAAGAGATTACTGCACAACAAATGGAGGATTGAATGCTTTGCTTCTTTCCCTTGAGTGACTCAGAACTGAATGCTTCTATGCTTCCTGCATTACTGCAAGCACCTTCAGCTTGCTGGCTGGCTAGAAACCTTCACAAATACACTAATTTCTGATTCCTTGTTTCTCCAGTTTTCCATTACTCCACAATATTAACAATATTATGGGAAACTTTTTTTTTTAAATACAACCTCTCCAATTGTGTTCTCTCTTCAAAATTAGAGCAGAGATTCCAACTAGAGTTAAGAAAATGGCCTGTCCTGAGCATGGTTGCCAGTTACTTTGGTTGCTCTCAGTCCTGAGTGATCTTTTGGGCAACTAAAAGCAGTGCTGTGAGATCTCTGCTTAGCAATGCAAGAAGTGAGAAGAATGAGTGGGTCCAAGGGGGCAGATAGGGCTAGCAACAGACGCTAGAGGATTTTGGTCTTAGGTTATCTTTGAAATAATATATTTAATCTTCCTTCTTTAAAAAAAAAATGTAGGTAGCTCTAATCCTAGCATGGTCATTCTGCAGCTACCAAACTCAGTCAAGCTCTGCAAAGATCTGGTTTTGGATTGGTCTCATGAAGGCAAAAAAATTCCTGTAACACAATTTGAACATCCAAGGGTAAGATTCAGCAGAATGGGCAACTATTCAGCTGTTTACATGTGAAAATCAGAGCAGAGTTGACATCTGGTGATTTTTTTTAATGTTCTGTTGAGACTGGTGACCAGTCACAGCAACAGCAGCAATTTGTCCAAGGTGGATTGTTTCTCTTTTAATTTTCCAAGGTAGGAACCCTATACTACACTGCTTCTTTAAACCTGCCAGTTACTACCACCTCCCCTAAATCTGGCACCTAAAGCCAGATTTATGTATCTAGCTTCGCCTTCCAAACATGGAGGTGAAGCCAGATAATATAAATATCTCTGATGTGCTCACACAGAAAGCTTCTGCCTTGTCTTCACAGTCAGAGTTCTAGTGATCCCTGAAGCATCTTACGAGAACTTCTGCACACCCGCTGCAAGTCTGAGCTTTCCAGAGTGTGTCACACTGTGTTTCCAGGGTGCAAGAACAGGATGGTCACTGTGTGGCCTGTGGTGGCAGATGAGAAAGGGCTTGCTGCTGTCAAAACTACTCACATACCCAGCTTCAAGTAATGCTCCTTTCCCAGGCCAAGCGAGCTATGTCTTTTTGGTCTGCCACAGCAATTCATCCAGTCCTACAGCAGCTCCAGACAGTTCTCTCCCATGGGCAAATTCGAGCAGGGCAGCCTGTTCCCATTGCTAAAAATGGAAGCTGGGAGCAGGTAACTGCCCTTATCAGACAAGTTCAGCTCACCCACAGCACCACAGCTCCTGGCAGGACAGTGGGCTGGCCAGGAAACACCTCCTCATCACAGCACTGCTGCCTCTGCTAATCCTACAGCAGGACAGAAGCGTGGCAGGGTTAGTTCAGCCAGCCTGGGTCTTGCCTCTGTGGTGGGGTGCAGGCACAGAAGTCTTGCCTTTCTGGCAGGGAGTCACAGCACTACTTATGGAGCAGGAATAAGATCAGTATTGGTTCTTTCTGCTGGTACTCATGGTGGGTATGTCAGCCCCTGCCTGAAGCCTCTACTAGCACTGCATGAGCAAGTTTGGCCACTGATATGGAAACAGATTTCTGGCTCACTGGAAAAGGAATCATTTGTCAGATGAGATAATTTTAGGAAATCTCTTTCTGATTCCAGTGGCATACTGGATGACAAAATTAATATTTAAAAGCAATTATTTTCCCTAGAAAATAAATCAACCTTTTTCTAAGAAAGCTGGAGATGCCAAAATCCATCCATCCTGATGTGGAGGGAAGAAACAAACACAATGTTAGCTCAACAGAAGTTAGCCTGGGAGAGTGTAACAGCAAGTTAAGAGACAATTTTTTGGAAGCAAGGAGAAATCCAAAGAGTACCAAGAACGTCATACAATTTCAGCAGGAATAAGGATTAATTAATTTTTAGATGTTTGTTAGGTTAACTACCCTCCTGACTTATTAGTAGCACATTTCAGAGTGGACTGGGGCAGCCACAGCTGAGCTGCAGACCCTGTTATGGAAGTAGCACTTACAAAACAAGGCTAGCACAATGCAGACTAGAAGACAAACCCTGACTGCAGACACACTCACTCAAACTGGGCTCATCACAGTGGCAGCAATGAAAACAGTTAATCTAATTGCATTTAACTACCCATATCCCTTCCCTCTATATTCAGAATCCTAAAAGAAAAGCAGAAACATCTTCATACGTTGCTGTGCAAGTCAAGAAAAAGTTTATTCCCTGATACAATAACAATGCACTACAGGATCAAAATGCCACCTTGGTATTTCCTGCTCTTAATCATGTGTTGAGGTTGCTACAAAACAACAGTTGCACACAAATGAAAGTCTGGCAAAGAGATGCAGGGGCAAGGGCAGCATATCCCTTCTCCTCAGAGCCTATGGAGAAGATTGGCAGGGAGGCAGCCTGCATCTGGCCCACGTCCTCGCCAGGGTAGCACTAAAGTTCAACTTATCTGCACCTGCACCTTAACCAGATAAGAGGAGCAAAGGGAACTGCTCTGATCAATGCTCCCAAGTCACACATGAGTGTACCAGAAGTTCCATTCAGAGCCTCCAGAGGTAACACCAGGATGGACTTGGCAGCAGCAGCTGTGGCCAGAGGCAGGGTCCTAGTGCCACCCAGCCACAGCTGCAGCAGGATGCAATCCAACGCTGTGATTCAAATCAGGAGCAGGAGGTTGCTCTCCAATTGTCAATTTGTGCTCTTTTGAAAAGAGCTATACATGTAAAATATGTGCTACATCAGAGTCCATGTGGAAAGTCTGTACAAGGAAGTAAAAAACCAGACAAAGCATTGTATGCTTGGATTTTTTCCCTCTTCACAAATCTCCACTACACTGGCTGCTACCTCCCCTACTTCTGAACACAACCACATCTGTACTTACACCCATAGGAAAAAAGGTTTTTGCAAGCATATGGACAGTCCACCAAAGGGGTCTCCATATGGCCACAGGCTGGTGGCTCAGCACCTGTTTTGCTCTCAGGCAGTAACTAGTTATGCTGCATATGACCACACTAAATGAAAACACCACAAAAAATAATTGCACTCCTGCAGGCACCATTAGCCTTACTTCCTGAACTTAATATGGAGTAAAAGACAATATCCAAGCTGTACATATTCCATTATTGAAAGACTGCTTTGTGACTCTACTTCCCTCTTCCTTCTTTTTAGAGAATAAATGGAAGAAGCTTAAGTTAGGACACCAATGCCAAGTGCCAATGCTTTTATTAGTAGGCAGCCTGTAAAAACACATGAGTGTTTGTTAATTTTTCAAAATCTGAAAAATCCATAAATTGGGAATTTTTTTTCCCATTCTACTTTGATCAGCTCAGTTATGCTACCTGAAATCTGGGGATTTTAAGTAAATTGTTAAACTTTCTAAAGATATGAGGAACAGGCTTACTGGGGTTACTTAGAGGCTAGGTGCATATGATCTTGAAATAGAAGCAGAAGTATGCAAAGCATCGTGCTTGGCTCCCAGCATCAATATGCAATTTGATACATTCTTTTACTTTCTACACACAGTAATTCTGTGTCTTTCCTTGTTTGGTGCTGTCCCAGATGGATGCTCCTTCCTCACAGAGCTGATGGTGTGCTTCACTTGAGCCATGCTTTAATACAGTCACTGTACAGCTAACTCAATAAAGCAAACATTTGTTCTTGTAAAAGTATTCTCAGATGATTAATTATCTCAGACTGTAATGCCCAATTAACTACCACTGCCTGGATAAGGAAGGAAGGAAAAGGTATAAACTGGCCTACTATACCCTTTATCCAGCATCATTCCTAGCATCAGCCCAATCTGATTTAGCACCTGAAGTGCAAAAACTTTTTATTCACAGCTATGTCAGCAACAAGTTTGCACATTACAATACCTCTATGAGCCGGTCTGGCTCACTCCCTTCTTCCACAGTAATTAATTTAGACCTTCCATTTCGTTCATTGTCCCGAATGCCAACAGCAACCTGTGTAGCCTTCAGCCGCTCGTACTTATTGCATGACGAGCCACACCACTGATAGATCTCCTGAAATAATGAAAAGAACACACACTTTAACAATAGGATTCAACACAGCAAAATTATGAAATTAATTTCATTAATAATTATCCTACTGGATCTAAACCACCAGAACATCTGTGAATCTACATCTTTCAAAAGTACTTTCTAGAAGAGGGTTGCTCAATCTCATAGATATTTGCAGTATCTATAACATAGTCTTGAACAGCACCAGGAGAGATTTTGGTTGGAAATTAGAAGAAATTTCCTCATGGAAAGGGCAAATAAACATTGGAATGGGCTGCCTAGGGAGGTGGTTGAGTCACAGCCCTGGAGGTGTTTAAGAAAAGACAGGATTTGGCATTTAGTGCTGTGGTCTGGTTGACAAGGTGCTGTTCAGTCAAAGGTTGGACTTCGAGGTCTTTTCTAATGTATTTCATTCTGTGATGCTGTAATATGCAAGATATTTACATAATATAATTTAGCTTCCACATACTAGGAGATCACTAGAGCTCAGAATAGTCAGAGTTGTGGTTTGACTGAGTTTTATCCCAATTACATATAGAGCTTTAGCTAATTAAAGAACCAGAAACTCCTACATTTGCTACTATGAATTGTATATATGTCAGTTCCTCTTTTATGGTACTTCAGCAGTGCTGGTACTCACCTGTGTCAAGAAACAAATTTATTTCAAAATCTCAAGGAAGATCCTGATTGTATGTGTTAATAAAGTACAGTTAGATCTTTCAATCAAGATTTTATTTGCTGACATTTTGCAGAATGCAGCATGTTCCCAGGGCACTTCTCAGGAAAGGGGGACACTAGAACCAGCCTAAGACAAGTCACCTGATTCAGCCACGCAGACTAAGGACTCCTAGTTTTGGCAATCCCCATTATTCATGCAGAACTTGAAGCATTTTCATTGATGAAAATTACTAACAAAAGGCATAACATAAGCTGCAGGGATGCTAGAGGCTGGGCTGGAAGGAGCCAGTCCAAGGAAATTACTAATTTCGGCTGGCTGGTTCCCCCACCTTCTCCTGGAAAAAGGTAATTTGATTCTTCACATGATTCTGTCAAGTATCTTAAATAGTACAGCAATAATAGTACACAGTCCTTTTCAGTTTTAATAAAGTTCAACTGATTTATGTTCATCTGCAATGCAAATTTTCATCAGAGCCCTCACTGAATAAATTACTTGGGCTTAGTTTTATGTTGTATATGCAACTGTATAAAACTTAGATTTGAGATGAAAATATGTTTCATAAAAAAAATCAACCAGAACACAGACCCCTTAGCATCATTCTCATCTTGGCCTACATCCCACTAATTGAGCTGATTTGCAATTATGTGAGAAACAGGAGTCACTAGAGATACTGCAGCAATAAACAGGAATTCTTTATTTCCTATAGGAAATAGGGAAAGAGGTAAGGCATCTATTGCCTTATCTCGGTGTTGATGTGGCAATTGGTGGAGATTGCTCATTCAGAAAGGTTGGGTTGGAAGTGCAGCTTCAGTTGTACCCATTGGCCTGCTCTTGGCTTTTTTGGTAACTTGTGATGGAACCTCAAACAAGTAGTTGCAAGTACAAAATAAATATTTTTGCTGTACTGACCACAAAGGATACTGCAAGACTTAAACTGCCACTGCAAATTATAAAGACCTTTACTTCTTGGGTAATAAATTCACATTTTCTTTTCTTAGCATCTCCTAAAGGCCCCACTGCACCCAAGTTACTCACATTCAGAGTTTATTCTCCCTGTCTGCCTTCAGCCAGCAGGTGACTAAACTGAGCTCTCCTACAGTCCACAGGCTCTAATCTTCAAAGGAGCCTGAGGAAGGAGAAGGATCTTTAAAATCTACAGTAATGTTCAGATTTTTAAATTTTCAGGTTTTATTATTTTCCTTATGGGGTCCATATTCCAGGTTTTCTTCTACTGCATAAACCACCACTTGAATCAACAAGCAGTGTCTGAAAACATTCTTGATCTGGAGATTCACAAGCTCCATTTTACATGATTATTTGAACAATACTGATTTTAAAAGCTAGAGAAAAAAGAATCTGCTTCTTTTTAGTACTAGAGAATAAAGATACTATTCTTTATTAAAAGCCTGAAAGTTAAACTTCATGTACTTTATAATCAAATAGAAGGCCGTGAGCAGCCACAGGCCACGAAAATGTCCCAAAACATATAATATGGTAATGTATTTACTATGCTCCCTAAAATATCTTAAGCACTCAGTGCTAGAAGTTTCAGGAGCTTGGATTTAATTAATTTTCTCTTCTGAACTGAAATAATATCATTTTCAATCTATCTAATTTTGAGGCCTCACAGTAGAGAAGCTGAATATCTACAAGTTTGCCTTCCTGATATAACTTATCCATTTCAACCTCTAGGTAGATTCAGTTTTTCAACAAATTAAAACCAGAAAGAATTTTAGAAGTTAAAGCCACTTCTTGAGAAGGCTAATATTTAGATCTGGATTCACCTGAAATACAGTCAATTAGTTACCTAACCATATCCAACAAATCACTGAGCTTTTGGGTTGTATTTTGTTATTTGTGTATCAATTTTTTTGACATATAAGGTGCTCAGCTAGGGGCAAAATATGGTATTTAGCTTCAGCTCACTCACTACTTTCAGAATTTCCTAGCTGTACTACACCTTCACTATTTTTAGGTTTGTTTGGCTAACTTTATTTGGAATTGGCAGGTTGACAAAAAATGTTTCCATTAAAATGAAAACAGACTTCAAGTGTTCACTCCCTTCAAAATAAAAGAGCTTCATTCATCAGTAATTCCTGTGCCAAGCCTAGTTTATTTTCAGAAGTTTGCACTAGCAGTGTTTACTTTTTTAAACCTCTTAAACAGAATTCTGAGAGAGATCCCCTATATTAATGTACATTGATATCAATATAGTTATCACATCATGGTGGGACAGTTAACAGCTGAGGGCCAGAAAACATTATCATGAATAATACGTTATAATGAAAAAGGTTATAATGAATAACAACGACCACCCTAGAGCTCCTGAGTGAGGCTGGGAAGGCAAGCTGGGTCCGTGCCATGTACACTGTGGTCAGAACGAGCTCTCCCCTCAACTGCACATTTTGGAGAAACAGTTTGGTCTTCCACCCACAGAGCGTCAGAATTCACTGCTCTTGGTCTGAATAGCTTCTGGCCTCAGTGACCTTGTGCAAGTCACATGAGATTTCTACAGCACATTAAAAACGACCCAACATTTAGCTTCTCCACAGAAGTTGTGCATCAGGATGACTATGCATGGATCATGTGTAACCCTGAGCAAGAGCACCTTGGCACTTTTCCCTGTATGGAGGGGGACTGTGAAAGTACACCTCCTGCTTCCTGCTCCGGCCCCAAATGGCACGCAGAGTTAGAGAAGGAAAAAACAAACGAACAAAACAGTCACTTATTTCAGAAGTGAAATAAACCCCATTTTTTTTTTCTCTTCCAACACATATCCACCTCTGTATTCAACTGGCAGCCTCCTTAGTCTGGAGGCACATGAAAATATACTCTATTTTCCGGATCTTTTGTGGTCATTTCTGTGGGTCTTAGCCAGGACAATGACAGAAAAAACCAAGAAGCTTACATTCAAGAAGTGTTTTTTCCCTAGTAAAACATACCCTAAACAGTCAAGTATTTCAAACCTGCATGTCTGTTGAAATATCTACTAATTTTTACTAATATCTACTGTAATTGCTGATTCGTATTCTCTTACATGAAGAGATACTAAAAAGCTAAGCAAATTAAATAGGTTTCAAAACACTAATTAGAAACAACTTTGTGGTGAAACTTCCATTTAGGTAGGAAAAAAAAAAAAACAGAGATATGTTTAACTCTCATTAACATTTAAATATTGAAATGAACTTTAAACTTTCATTAAGGAAAGACTTTAACCCAGGCATCACAAGCTGGCATGCCTCTATTCTTTGTTTGGAGGGCCTGAAACACCTCAAACCTGTCCACCTTTGTCTACATAAGAAGAAAGGCTGATGAGGCTTGTAAGGATGGGTGGGTCAGGAGGAGAAGAGCTATGATGCAGGAGTCCCCAAAAGAGCCAGCACTCCTAAGTACTCACCTCCTGAAGGAAGTAGGAAAAAAAAAAAAAAAAAGCCCAGGAATGCTAGAGGCAGATGGAACACACATTAATATTAGCAAATACACATCTTATCATGCTACTATCAAAGTAATGGGCAGGCACTCAGCTGAGACTCTTCATGGTCATTAGTGAACAGCTCCTCTGATAAGGCATGAGTGAGTTCCTTGTAGCTCCTTAAGACTAGTCCTGTAATTTAATATGTTTAAAGAAGAAATGCCAATAAAAAATATAAATAAATTTGGAAAAAAGTGTATATATGAACTGCAAACAACAGACATACTTCTAATGCCTTTAATTCTACATATGTAAAACAGTGTGTTCTTTGTAAAACAGTGGCATATTACATTGGTATTTCTATTTCAAACACCAAGGTTTTGGCAACAAAACAGAGCCCTAAAGCAAGAGTGTGGAGCTTTTTTTGTTTTGGTTTTTTTTTTGTAAGTACAGAAAAGTGCTAAATCATGAAAACAAAATCCATATGATGGGGAAAATAACGAAAACAATTGTAATGCAGAGCTTTTTGTCAGTTCACTGACATCCAGCTTTTTTTAAGGAACTAACAATATATATTTATTAAGAAGAATGTTTGGATTCAACCAGATTAATATAGATTGCTGAATGCATTTTTCTCCTTAAATTATTCACTTTTTTACTTTCTTGACTGTTGAATTCTTGACAGAGACAAGGGAAAAAAAGTCTCATTTCACATATCCATAAAATCTAACTTTGTTGAAACTGTAATACAGTGAACCATTGAAAGTTGTGGAATTCTGATAATCCAAAACAAACTCCAAATTCATTCAGCCAGAGTACCTCTGAGGCCACCATGAGCTAAAAAAAAATTTAAAATTACTAGTAAAATTACAATAGTGTCTTTGTAACCAGTCTTTGGAGTCTCCCATTTGACTCAAACTGAACAAATATTAAGACTAAAAATAAGTCAGATAGAGCAGAGTCATGCACTTAGTACATTCATTTTTCCTCTCACACTTGTTTTGCTAGTATGCACTGGGAATAGCTTTTGCTATATCACAGTGGATTAAGGGGTCAATACCAGGATAATCTTAATTCTAAACAACAGCAGCTCAGGCAGTAAAGCATCTGGATTTCCTACATCAGGAAGAAAACTTAACTTAACTGAATTCTTGTGGATACATGTGTGTCCAGTCCATCTGAAGCTTAAACAATGATCTCTGGTTCAGCTACTTTTCTGTGTACAAGTCGGGGGTGAGGGGAAACTTTCCAGTCCATAGAGTAAGAAGGAAAGTCCATAAAATCCATTCTCTGAATACTTCAACAGAAGTGGGGGGCAAAAGGACTTTTTTTCCCCTCCATCTAATGACTTTGAGACTATAGCAACTTCCTGAATGCTGGCATTTAAACTGCTGAAATAACTGGTTCACAGAATTACAGAAAAATTAAGATGCTTGCTTACCAAGATACACATTTTATAGTTAGAACAACATTTTAATGCTGTTAATAAGTTAATAAAGAACCTAATCACTTTAGTTCTTCAAGCTCAGCTACTTGTTTGGCAGCTCCCTGCTGCAGTATGAGCAGTAGTTTACCTCTCAGCTGGGGGAAACTGGGGAAGAGGTTAGTTGTGAGGGGAAACATGTGAATGGAAAACCTACATGAGTCAGTTGTTAGAGCCAGGGAAACCAACTAAAAATGCACAGTGATGAATGGCAAAACGCAAGAATCTGCTCTTCCAGCCCTGTTTATACCTTAGCAGTGACTTTGCTTATTAAAGCAATTAATATGCCTGTTGTGAACTGCTTTATCCAATGGAAGAGAAGAAAAACCACCTAAAAGAAGTAGTGAGGAAAGATTACAGAAGCTACCAAGACAACTGTGCTTAAGGTTGCAATGTGATGCTGAATCATACCCCATGGTCATAACCATAAAGCAAGCCTCTGTTATCTTGCTCTTCAAAAAGCAGAAGTTACTTTTCTTTTTGTAAACATAAGTTAATCTACACCAAGTTAAGAGTTGTTATGAAGAGCAGCTGTCATAAGCAGCTAGCCTTTTTGCCTAATGTATTTCTTCTAGTGTCTTTGTTGCAAGGTAGCAATTTTTCTTCTAACATTCTTATTATGTATTCTATCAGGAACATAATGACAGATACATGATGACAAAAACTCTGTTCAGTCTCATACTTTTGAGTTCTAACTTCAAAATTTTCATTTGGATTCATAAAGCCCTTGAGAAAAACATACATTGATTGCTAGATAGCACAAGTTTTTTCTAAGAATATTGTGGGCTTTCATATTTCAAACCAGCAATCTCTTGGCTGTTTATCAGCACCACTATAGAAATAGGAAGAATGGACAACTGAGTACAGTTTACCTTCAAACTTCATTTAGCTTGAGTTGTAGTTATCACCTCACCCATCTGCACTCTTCCTTTGGGAGAAGGGTGATGTTCCACCTGCAGAACTTTTATTATACTGACAAAACTTTCCAGCTGCAATCGGGCCCAAGCTGAAACTTCAGTGGTAGTTATCACAGACTGTCCTTCACCCTCTTAACAACTGTCTCTTCATTTCTTTGAGAAGGCTGAGCAGTGCACAGCTCTCTACCTGCCCTTTGCAGTCACCTAGCTCATGGCACTGCTGCTGTCTCCCATCAAGAGATTAATCAGACAGAGTCAAGTCTTTTATTTCGCAAATCTCTAGCCAAACACACACAAAGAATATTTTTGCTGGTAACTAAGGATACAACTTCAGATAGCCTTCATACAGCAGAGCTTCCCAAACTGAGTTGGGAAGCATTCAGTAAAATCAGCTGATCAATTAATCAATCAATTATTTTGTTGTTACTCACATTATTTCTGCTCCATATTTTGATAACTACCCAAATTATTGACACATCTCAACATTCTAGTTTTATAAACAAACAGCATTTATCAACATACACAGGGTTAATTTCACAATACTGACAAGTTTCCTTCCCACTTTAAATCAGGAAAATTGACAAAAGACATGGAAGTCTTTAGCACACCGTATTAGAAATATACACATATACAGTATGTTTACACATGCATCTAAATACTAAAAAATAACCTCAAAAACTGTATGCATGTTATTAACTAAATGGTAGAGTGATTCATCTTTCCCCCTTCCTTCTGTGATCATTTTCCATGTCCTCCTGCTACTTGCTGTTTTAAGAATTGTCTTAGTGATGAAGGAAGAAAAAGGATTGTGTCTAAGGGGAGGTGGCTGGAGGATGGGGAGAAACTGAGAGCTACATCTGGAGCTAAAGGGCAGCACAGAGCAAGGCCAGGCAGTTTAAGGCCACCAAGAAATGCCAAACCCACCTTGGTGCCTCTCAGGTGGGATACCAGCAATAGTTCAGAACAAGACTGGAAAGGCCTTGAGGGGAAGCTGTATGAGGATCAGCTGAGGTCACTTGGACTGCTCAGCCTGGAGAAGAGGAGACTGAGGGAAGACCTCATTGCAGTTACAGCTTCCTCCCGGAGGGGAAGAGAAGGGGCAGGCACTGACCTCTTCTCTCTGGTGTCCAGTTGGACCTGAGTAGTGGCCTGAAGTTGTATCACAGGAGTTTAGGTTGGATAGTAGAAAAAGTTCTCCATCCAGATGGTGGTTGGGTACTGGAATGGGCTCCTCAGGGACATGGTTGCAGCACCAAGCCTGACAGAGTTCAAGAGGAATTTGGACAATGCTCCCAGGCACACAGTTTGACTCTTGGGGCTGTCCTCTGTGGGACCAAGAGTTTGACTTTACGATCTTTGCAGGTCCCTTCCAACTTAGCATATTCAGTAATTGTGTGGCAGAAACAGCAGCTCCTGGGAGGCCTTGAGCAGAGCTATGCCTGGACAAGATGCACTAAGCAGCACCTGACAAAGGAAGGTGTGCACTCCAGGCCCTCCAGCAACTGCCCTGCACTTGTCTTGCCTGCCCAAAGGCTCCCTTACAGAGAGAATCCCAAGTTCACCAAAGAGGTGTCATGGAAATCTCATGTAGAAAAAACACCCCAATTTAAATCGGGGTCTGGCATCCCAGCACTCTCCTGGATCACTCACTCTGAGGAGGATCAGTACAGTCACAGCCCTCAGCTCATGCTGTTACTGCTTGACTAGAAGGTCTCAATGCATTTCCCACAGAAAACAATTCCCTTCATAGCACAGACAGTGCTTTCTCTGCCTTCTGCAGCTATTTTCTCTTCCAGCCAAGAGTTCAAAGTAGGCAAAATGAGACCTGGGCAGGGTATTTGAAGTGCTGTAAATGTTTAGCAACAGATCAGCCAAGGTGCCGTGTGGGTTGTGCACATGGGACGTGACCCCATGAGATCCTGACCGCTTTTAAGAGAGAGAGACTGTCAGGAGGCAGGCAGTTACAACTGGTTTTTTTTGATCTTATTTCCAGACAAGGTTTTACTCCAATGACTTAGAAGGCTGGATCAAGATAGAATAACCTTCATTCAAAGTCAGGTTGAACAGGGCTCAGAGCAACCTCAGCTTGTTGAAGATGTACCTGCTCATTGCTGGAGGAGTTGATCTAGATCCCTTCCAACCAAAACTATTCTATGATCTAGGTATGAGATAAACATCAGAATTTGAACTGTAAATATGTGAACCTAGCTTGAAAAGCCCACACACAGTTTCTGCTTAAAGCACTATCCCTGTAAAGGAAATCCTAGTGATAAGTAATGATTTTATTCCTATTCATTATTATCTTCCATAATTTTCCCTTATCTGTTCAAACCATAAGTTTAAAATACTGCAGGAATTGAGAGTAACAGGAAAACTTAAATTATTTATTATATTAGATAAGCGGCTAGATAAAATATAGCAGGAAATGGACAGCACAAGCAATTTTTCAGTGCCATAGAGACCATCCTTCTGGCAAGCTAAGACACTGGGGAAAGTAAATCTTGGAAATTCATCTTATTTGATATGCTACAATAATTGGATATTAAAAGCACTGACCATAAACTCATTATTTTATGTAATTATTGTGCATTATTCTTCAACAATTAGTCTGCAGTGGTCTGCAATAAATACCAAACTCAGAAGCAACCCTATTTAAGACTAATTTTATTTCAATTGTCAAGTAATGGAATCTACTTTTGTGAAAATACTTTTCTCTTTTCAAAGGAACCTTAAATTCAATTAAGAGCTCCTATAAAGACTCAAAGCATTGCCCATTTACAATGGGCCTCTTGTAATGGAAAATTTCAATCTGAAGTACAATTATTTCTTATAAAACTTAAGCAAGGTTTCTCCTATGACATTGTATTTTCTATCACACCCCTTTAATTAGAGGCACTTTACTAGACTTGTATATCATCATCCTGAACTATGTCACCCATTTTCATCTCCCACAAGCATGGTCTGGTTTATGCAATAACCTGTGACTATGAATATCTAGATGCTAAAACACTCTTTTCCTTATCTTGTCAGTACATCCAGAAAACCCATCTCTCTTCCACAACTGACATGACAAGACCAAGAACTTGTATTAGACATCTGATTTGACTGTCATTTCCCATAGAATGGCAAAAAAAAGGGATCTAGGTATTGTTCACATCTAATCTTTCTTCCTGCAAAGGCACAGTGTTGCATTGCTGCTTGATCTCTGTCTTGTCAAACAGTGGGTAAGAAACCAGTGATGTTGCACTGTAAAAAAGTAAAAAGCTCCCAATGTACATTCAATACCAGGTAAAGACTCTAATACTATATTACATTTAAATTGCTTAGTGAGAGCACTCTCCTCTCACAAAAAGGGATGGGCCCCAAGCTATACATGTAACACTGCAACACATCCATAGTGTATTTCATCAGTGTCACTGCCATGGCATGCCATATTCACGTGGCCTGAATAATTACTCAAGGAGTAATCTGGGTAACTGCAGCACAATAAGGGTCAGTTAAATCCATGGAGTACACCCAGTCCCACAGCATGTCCATAGAAGGTTAACTCTAGAAAACTCAAACCCAATTACAGCCTTACTGCAAAAGCAGCAGTTTCTAGCAATGTTTAGTTCCAAACTTTCCATCTCCCATGGGTTAACTCTGGAAGGGAATGATTTGGGTTTCCTATGCAAAGTGACATTGAGAGATTACTTTGGATACTGATCACCAGGCTGTTCTAGATGATTAAGCCACATTGACATAAGAGGAATGGGATAATAGTCAAAAAACACTATTTGGTGTTCCATCTGAAGGCTGTGAAACATAATAAAAATCAAACATATATTGGTATCAAGTAGCTATATTGATTATCTTCAACTGTCACGCTAGGGGATACTTTCAGAGAAAAAAGAAACCATGAATTTTCTTATTTCAGAGAAAATGCCCACCGTCAATTCAGAAGAGCCCATTTTTCAATAGGTCAGGGGAAATCTTGAGATCTTGAAGAAGCTGACCACTTCCTTGTTAAACACCATAGTTAAAATCAACTGCAGATAAAGTATTTCCTTTCACATGCTTTCCATTTTACACATGAGCATAATTTCAAATGGGTAGCTAGAATCCAGTTAGTGTAGACTACATCCCAGCTGCTACTCTTAGATTCAGAAAGTCCTAGCATGTATTGAGGTGACAGCACTACACTTTAAGCCATTTGAAGCAAGCAGAATTATCTTCTTATGTGTTGATATTTTTCCATGCTGTCTCTACTTGTTTTCAGCAGAAAGCCTTGAAGCACAGGATTGCTTCTCAAGTGATCTTTTGAAATATTCAACTAGTTTTATAATCACTTTTGCAGCTATTTCTTTAGGATTTACTGTCACTATCAAAGTTTGATGACTATGAAGAAATACTCTTAAGAGAATGGTTGCATCTGTGTTCTGCTCTGAACTAGCACTGATCCCATTCATCTGGTAGAGAGTGCCAAAGTCCAACTGGACTTAGAGTGAACTGTTTAAGCTCTTCAAACACCAGTACTGAAAAATCTCAATGCCTTTCCTCTCTGTGAAAGAGAACTGTTTATTGACAGATAACCTGTGCACACTTCAGGACACATTTAGGGCAGTTTGAAACCTTTCAAGTGGTATGACACTAAAGTTAATTTTCTAAAGCAGATTATTTCTGCTGGTTCACATGAGTGACAAAATCAGTTTTGCATTTTAGGGGATGACTCAAACCTTAGAGGGGACGTAACTCTTACTTTTCAGTGTTTTGCTCTAGAAAATACTTACATTTCCGAGGTCAATAATGAAACAATCTCCTTTGTTGAAGCTGGTCCAAGCCAAGGGGACTTCTGTGGCTCTCACAACTCTCCGGCCCTTGATATGCAGCAGCCTCTGGGCACTCAAATCATTAGTAACAACATGATTAAATCCAGAGGCAACACCCCCTGCCTGAATAAAAAAAACCAAAGCAGTCAGCTTTATTTCAGCTTAATTTCTGCAAAGTTACTTTTTAATTTTTTTTGCTACAGCTGAGGAGCTGTGGAAAAAATTAATTTATGTAGTGAGAAGCAAGGCAAAATAATGTACAATTTAAGAGTGCTGAACACAGACATCACTGCTGCTGAACTCCCAGGTGTGAACCTTTAGCCAAGGGAGCAGATGTCACCCACCTTCCAAGGGTTTTCAGATAAACAGCAAAAGTGAAAACACAGAATTTACAGCACTCTCCAGCCTCCTTCAGAGGATGAAGTAATACTGAACCCCATTGTTAGGACAAAAGTCAAGGACTGAAGAAAAGCAGAGAAATAGACAGCTCCTTTTGAAGTTTTTCAAACTTGAATCTCAGAGGTCCAGGTGGTTTTAGTCCCTGGTTACATGCAGATGGACAGATAATTCCACAGCAGCTCTGTAATTTTATGAAAGGAATATTTGAAATTTGAGTCAACCCAGCAAGGTGTACTAAACTAGTGGAAGTGAAAGCAAACTGTTGATTTACAAACTGAGTGTAAACATAAGCATAATTCTGTAAACTGGCTTGGATGCCTGCCTCTGTACGGCAGCATCCTCCACTCCTCTGGGAGACCCAGACCTTGTATTGGAACAGAGAGTGGCTCTTGAAATTACAAAAAAAATAATTTAAATGTAAAAGTTTGGGTGTGGCACTGCCAACGTCACTTATGCAGGGTTAGAAGTTTAGTTGTGTAGACAGAGAAAAGTTACAAACCTTCATAACGCGGGAAGAAAGGCTCAATGAGCCATGGCTCCCAGAGCTTCTACTATGGAGATATACTCTGAAGATACGTTACTATATTCTTTAAAAAATCCCACAGATGTTGCTAAAAAAAGTTACTTTTCAACTATTCAGCTTCTGAAAGTGACACAGGAACACTGACACTACACCTTTCCAAAAGCTAATTTTTTTCAAAAGAATTGGGAGATTGTTTTATCTAATTCAGAAAAAAAACTGCAAAAGCATAATTTTTAGATTCAAGTGAAGCTCTGGTCTTTTCCACTCTATTCATGTTTCTAACCACTTGAGCACACTGGGTTCTGCATTTGAACAAAAATATTTGTTCTGCAAGACAGAAATTATTTCAGTGAGATTTAACACCTCACAGACACAGAGAGTCCCTACTGTGAGCTCTCTTAGACACACAAGTATGAAATTCCAGGACAGCTTTATTTTGGGGGAAAAAAATTAGGAAAGGTTTTCATAGATCAGAAGAGGCATTGACAAACAAGCTGCTGCTTTCTGTACAAACACTGGACTCCTACAGTTTAAGATGGGTGGTTCAGATCTGAACCCACAAAGCACTAATAAACTATTTTTTAAATCTCCATTTAGAAAGAAAAACATTTGATCTTTATGTAAGGAAAAATGTTACATACAATTTCAGAATGTATTTTGACAGACTCTTTACCTTGTATTTAATTCCTCCTTTGAAGTAACCCACAAACTCAGTAGACTCATATCCTTGAATTTCTCTACTCTGCACAGGCTTTCCTCCTAGATAGTCATCCATTTGAACAGCAAAGATAGCTGCAGCTGTGCTTTCATCCTGGGTGCATTCTTTGCCTGAAAGAAGGGGAAATATGTCAATAAAACATTAATATAATTTTGGATTCTGTTGGAGAAATTATTTCTGCAACAACTGGACACTGCCTTCGGCAGGTTGTATAACCCACATTTATGTGTAAACAAAGCACTGAATCACAACCTTGTTCACCACCAAATAACATGATCGTCCAGACCATTTCGTGACTACTTGTAGAACTGCATTCATAAGGAAAAAAAAAGTGAAAAATAGTGAAGTTCATCTTCTCTTAGAATCTTAAAAAAAAAAAAAAAAAATTAAACTGAGTTTAGCATAGCAAGTGTCAGCTGTAATGATTTTTGGACTTTTAGCTGAAGTTCAAAGAAAGAAAGATCATGTAAAAGGACTGTCTGGATGGTAAAACATATATTTATTCTAGAAACAACTCACCAAGCCATAAAGCCAAAATATTGCAAAAGCAGTCCTCTTGACACTATAATGCAAGCAAGTTATTTTGCCTGGTACAGCTGGGAGAAAGAAAAGCAGCTTTGGGGCTCAGATATTTGCTTCATGAGGTCACACTTTGTTTTGTACTCTGCAAGAGAGTAGCCTATTCCCAAGGCTGTAGCATCTTGACCTAATGTGCTGATGCCTGTACATGCCAAAACCAGGCTGTATATTAAACCAAAGATTTTAATGGGTGCCCAAACATTTTGGATGAACATTTTCAGCAGTTTTAATTGTTTCAAGAAAAGCACAAATAGAATCAAGTCTAAAAGAACAGGCTTCTCAGTAACTACAGAAGGAAAAGGAAAGGGGAGGTCTTTCATTTGGTTCCCAGTCACTCCATGACAGAATTTGCTATGTTCCAATATGCTTTCTCAGAACTGGGTACCACCTTAAAGTTGGTGGTAAAGTTTTGGAGGTTTTAGGGGTGGTTTTTGTTCTTTTTCTAAATAGGGGGAATCATATCCATTAAGACTAGATCTTTCTAAATTACTATTTGCAATGACATAACAGGGTTCAGGGTTAAATAAAAATTATTTTTGAACAGTCAGAGACAAGAACTACTATCAGACTTCTTCTCATAGATGTTATGCAATAAAATACTTAGCAAAATTCCAATAAAAAAATCAAGTGAGCATCAGTCCAAGCATAAGTTACTCAAGCTTGTACGAAAACCAGATTTACCTTACAGTCTAAAGCACAAACATCTATAAATAAGTCAGAGCATAAAAAGATAAAGAAATAGTTTTTACCAAACAGATCCTGGTTCACACTGACAGACCTTATGACTTCATCTCTTGGACAAGGGTTAAAAAACAGTTAAAAACACCATGCATGATTTTATTAAAGATAGTAAGTGGGGTATAGCCAATCTCACTCGCACTAGTATTTTCATACTGGCACAGTGCATGTTGTTTCCATTAAGGATAGTTTCAAGACCTGTCTGGACTTGATTACTTAAGACTACTACAGCTACTAAGGCATCCCTCAAGTGCCAATAGAGACAACTGAGTCAGAATGGCTGAGTAACATTCAGAGTGGATACAGCTGCAGCGAAACAGATCCACATTGATTGCTTGGCCATGCCAACAATGTTGATACACCCAGGTTAACTTGCACAGAAATCATCCAACCTCAACAGCATCTCAGTGCATGTGAGATACTTGGTAAAACAGTGACTTTCCCATAGGAAGCTTCAGTATGGCAGAACAACTGTGGATTCACTTCACCCCACTGATGCCAGTGAAGATTGATGACAGCTGAAGACTGTCAGCACACTGAGGTCACAGACCATCCTCCTATGGTCTAGACCTTCTTTTAACCCCTTGAGTGTACCTAAACAAGGAATTAGGAGGATCTTTGCCACTATGTAACAGGAAAATTTGATGTTGGGGATCTTTTTTTGCTGGTTAGAATCTGTGCAAATTCAGAGTCATCATACATGGCTGCCACAATCACATACCACAGATGGCAAGCAGGAGTAGGACTGTGTCACCAAACGACAAGGCCCTTGTAAGTACCTAAGACCAAAGTCTGCACTACTTCCCTCATCACAAGAATTCTTTCTTTGCATCTCAAAGTCTGAGTGACAGTGACTGCTGCAGCTGTCCAGAGACACTTACAGGAAGTTTTCAGAAAGACCCTATTGTGATCTTCCTGGCCCACAGATTTGCTTACAAGGGAAAAATTTGGTGTACATAACAGCAGTGTGAATCAGTTAAAAATACCAACATGATTCTATGGTTTTTGCCCTGAGTGTGACTGGCCCTCCCAATACACCTTATTTGAAGTCCTGGTCTCCTGTTGCTATTAAGTGTGCAGCAGTGTTTGAGATTATTCCACCCGCTGCTGAAGCATCTCGAAAGCAGGAAGGGATATGCCAGCACTGAGCCTCCCTGCTGCCACCTTGCCAGCTGCACAACAGTGGGTGCTCAGATCACCTGAAGCCATTTAGACTATCTGGATAGCACCACATCAGCACAACATGTGCATCAATGTGTTCAACTCAAGCTCTTCAGCCACCAGCAATGAGGTTTTAATTGCTGCAAATGTCAGTCACTGTTCTACCTTCTCTTCCCAAGAGCTGCAAACAGCCCTTACTTCACTCCCTGTGATGTGTCTACTAGACCTTCACTAAGACAGGAGTAGTTCCAGATTCATTAAAAAAGGTCTATACAGCCAAACCCTGCTACTAATTAGCAGCACTGCTGACAGAAAAGTCTCTGCCAGAAATTCATTCACACTGCCATCTATGATTAGACCCTTACCAGACACAGACACTAACATGCTTGCCAGCTGGAAAACTCCGAAGACATGCAAAATTCAATGCTCAAGCATTTATGCAGAAACAATCCAAGATTTATCTGCAATTATTTTTCAATGCAAGCAAAAGTACAATGAGAACTACAGCAACTCAAGCACGCTAATGTTAATACACCTATCTTTAGGTGCATTCATTGAGATTGCCTACAAACACAAACTTGTTGAAACAAGAAAAAGGTAGTAAGTTTCAGGCAGCTAGACAGCAGTCACTGTGGCAGGATGACTCTGTCGCCAGATGGGGAAGTCACATGAAACCTCCAGGAGATGAGGAAGTCTGGTAAAACACAACTTTGATGCAAAGTGGGCTAGTCAAGGTGGAAGGCAAAAGACCGGTTCCAATCCCAGTAGGCTGTCAGACTGATATTAACGAGGTTTTAAAGAAAACCTGGTGTCTTTGCACTTGCTCTCTGTACCATCAGAAAGCAAAATTAATCTAGCTGGAAAAGGCACACCCAGACAACGACACCACAGGGAGACCGCCAAGAGGATATTTTCATCCAGATGGAAATCAAGGCAAGAAAACTACTCATATGAGTGAAGGCATGATTTCACCCCAGAACCTCTGTCGGGTGCAGCCAAGATTCGGCTTTAACCCTTCAGTAGTTTTCCAAACTATCACCACAAAGTGAGCAAGCTTTCACCTTTCTGCCGTAGCCCACTGTCCCACCACTCTGTCCCTCAGCATCGGAGGAGATGACGCTTGGCACCACCCCGATCCTCGGTGGCAGCCCCACTTCTGCCTGGAGTACCCCTCTTGGTAGCCTGGCAGGCTTACTGAAAGGGCGGGAAGGCCGTGCCCCGGGCGGCGCGGAGCCCCCAGCCCCGGGCGGGCACCGCGGGCCCCCCGCGCCCGTACCGAGCCAGTAGTGCAGGCGGTAGGCGACGCCGTCCGCGCGGCGCTCCGTGCGCAGCACCAGGTACGCGTCCCCAACGAAGAAGTCGCCGTGGCGGCTCGGGGGCACCGGCACCAGCTCCAGCCGCTCCACACGCCACACCTGCAGCCCGCTCTGCTGCCCGGCCTCGGCGAACGCCGGCGGGTACCGCTCGGGAGCCATGGCTGGCAGCGGAGGAGCGGCCGGGGCCCCGCACCGCCCGTTTATAGCGCTGGGCGGGCGGGCGGGGCGCGGCGGGGCCGGCCTGGGCGGCTGCGGAGGGATGCGCCTGTCCCACCCCTTCCAGCGGCGCCCGGGGCCGGCTCAGCTGCCTTTAGTTACTGGTTTTTAACACGCCTGCAAAACAAACTCGCCCGAAATCCCTTTTGCGTCCGTGCCCAGCGCCATAGCAAGGCTGTCATAAAAAAAAAAAAATCAGCCACCCTCACTGCAAACAGAGAACGTTTCTCTGTTCTAAAATAATAACAGAAAACCCAGCAAAGACAAAAAGAAAAGTACAAGTGGGCTAATCCAGTGTCTGCGGATGTTGTAGCATTGTGCTGTCTGCTTCTATAATTATCACATCTGCCTTGTATGAACTGCTCATACCAGAATACGAAGAGTTTCTATAGCTTGCGCTTGCGGCGGAACGCTTTTTCGTCCCCGGCTGGAATGGCAGAGCACAGCTCTCATACACCCAGTAATCTCATTTCTTTTGTTCAATACTGATAGGAATCTTTCGGGGGGGGAGGGGAGGGCGGGGGAAATCTTTCCTCTGAGATTCCAGATGAAGCCCAAAATTTATATAAATTTATCTTTCTCAGAAAATTTAAAGAGTTCTGCTGGTGTTTTTCCAAAACTGTGCAGCAGCTCAAAAGGTTTTAAACCCACTTCCTACTTGTCTGTCTCCCT
The DNA here is from genome assembly GCF_048771995.1 of Taeniopygia guttata. Classification (NCBI taxonomy): domain Eukaryota; kingdom Metazoa; phylum Chordata; class Aves; order Passeriformes; family Estrildidae; genus Taeniopygia; species Taeniopygia guttata. The sequence continues at coordinate 27,773,640 of NC_133026.1, read as the reverse complement.
TATAAATGCCTGGTACATCAACATGACAATTGCAGTTTTCATTGCAATATAAAAATTATAGCAAGTCACTGCTTTCCATCTAATATTGATAGGCAGATCAGTCTGGGTACAATATAAGCAGATGCAGTGCAAGCTGTCAGTACATCAAAAGATATATTTCACAAAGGGTTTTGTTTGCCTTCATTATCTTATCCACCTGGATGAGTTTCGAAGCTCTTAATTTCCCCACTGGGTTGCTTTATCAAGTTAATACAAGAAGAGTGCAAGTACCCACCTGCAGGCAGATCAGGGCTCCCTCAGCAAGTGGGAGAGGCAGTGCTAAATGCAACAATGCAGCTGGAGACCATCTTTGCTGGGAGAAAAAAAAGTTTAAAAAAGAATATCACAACTAAGAATTTTGTGTAACTATTTTCATATCTTCTCTTTATATTGTCTTAAGCAAAAGAGGACCTTAATTTCTGTGTACCCACTATCATCTCCCATTTTGGTGGGCACCCTGTCATCAGTTTGCCAGAAGTGCACAGGCACCCTCGGCTTTAGCCTCACTGTTTAAAAAAGCAACCTCTGTGTGCTCTGTTTTCTCTAAGGTGCAGCTGAACATGGTGCAGCTCACCTTCACAAGTTCACAGCCAAGCATTTTATCCCTCATTCTGCCAGGGCTGTAATAAACCTGCTTGATAACAGTGTAATTTCCAAATGAAATACCTTTCTCAAGATGGTCATCATGTGAGGAAGAAAACAAAACAAAACAAAAACTAAAAAAAAACCAAAAATTGAAGAGTATCCAAAAATTCCAGCAGTTCTAGCTTCAATATGGTATTGAAAATCACATTCAAAAGTGATTTCAATATGGTATTAAAAATAACATTTCAATATGGTATTGAAATGCACATTTAAAAGTGATTTCTCAAATTTGTCCTCACATTTATGCCAGTTCTTCTGTTCACTTTTATTCACTTAATTACACTAAGCAGTTTTTCTAATTGCATGACTTTTTGCATTGTTATGCATTAGTTAGCTTCAGTCAGCAAGGGTAGAACTTACCACATACTCCATAATTGCATGGGTTTACTATTTCTTCTGAAGTTGTCCAGGTGAACTCGCTCTGCAATTGTGCTGTTTTGCCTATACAGGAGCTCAAACCAAGCCCAGTGTTACGCAGTTTCATGTCCCCTTGTTCTACTGTTCTACTTGTCTTGCCAAGATAAAATTGTTCATGCACAGATTGCACGGAATAGGTTGGTTACATTTATATCTCCTTATTACAACTTTAAATTTTAAATCTCCAGGCTAAATAATGCTCTTAGCAGAATGCCTCTTGCTGGCATGAGATGCATGCTGTTTCTTTAGGGTTGTCTGTGTCACTACTCAGACACAAAGGATGTTAGTACTGACAGCAGAGTTTTCTCATGCCCGAGTTTGTCTTACTAGGATTATGTAATCACTTACTGCCTTCTGGCAAAGAAAAACTTGGATAGAAGTTTGTATCCTAAGTGCCAGGATACTTGTTTGTATTCTTTAGTGTTAATTTTTGACTGTTTTCAAATCTTGCTTTTGCTATCTCACTTCTAATGAAAGTTGTACTGTCTTCTGTTGTAATCCATCCTTTTTTTCTGGAGCAAAAGTAAGAATTAACATTGTTAATATGACAGATTTTCATAATTTTTTAAATAACCAAGAACTTTATAACAGGGTTAATTAAAAGTGAAATTTTGGAGTAATTTTTGAGTACCTCAAAAGTTGCACATCCAGAAAGAATATTTATAATTACTTTTTATGTGCTTTTGAATGTCCTTTGACATAGTAATTGAAGTGGAGAAGACCAAAAATAACATTGTTTTTGTGACTCAGAAGACCTTGGTATAATAGTAATTACTATGCTCATTAGAAAGTGCACTGTAATGGAATTTTAGACTACTTTAGTATTTCAAATAACTTTTTTTCTAATTTATTGAAGATTGTATCGTGTTGATAAAATATGGCTTTCTGAGAAGGATGGCAAAGGCCTAGCACTGTTTTAGCTTTGTAGTAACAAAGAGCAATCATTTTGTGTCACACCTTTTCCTCGGGGGGGAAGGCCAGATGTAGCAGTTGGCTTCTGTCATGGCCCATGAATACACTTACGGGGTAAAGATGCATCTTTCTGCCTGCTCAACTGCACTGTTTGAGGTATGGCCATCTTTAAATTCCTGTCTTTTCTCAAGTCCTGATAGATCACACAGGGATGTTAGAAGATGTCTGTGCTTCTCATCTAGTCCTTGAAAAAGCAGATTCAAATATATTGAATTTAAAGTTTTGGTATGACTCAGAGAATTCAAGGATTTAAGAAAAACTTTACCATTTAATTTTGCTCACTTATTTCCTAAGTATTTTGTTATATTGAATAAGGGATCTTTTCCCCTCAAAGCATTGTTGTCACATACTGCATATATGCAGAATGTGTGTGCATACACCAGAATGCAAATGTCCTGAGTTCTGGTTTTTGCTCCTGTCAGGCTTACCCAGAAGGTAAGCCCCAGCATCTTTCCCAGCAGAAATCAGTTTATACAAAGTCTAAGGTTTAAGTTCTTCTACAAAGTCTGATTTACAGTTCCACAAGCCAACAACAGAAGGACTGAAAAGGAATTAAAGGGGAGAGAATATTTTGAAATGTCTCATGTGTTTCCTTCTACAAAGCTTATTTCTTCCTCATCACAATTGGCAAATGCCCTCCTGACCTCTATAACTCTACCTAAACAAGGGGATTACAGATGTTTGGTTTTGCCTCTAGTTTCACATGGCAAAGTTTGCTGTACATGGAGTATGTGTCAAAAGCACACTCTTGTCCAAACAGTCACAGAAGTCAACTTCTGTTTTCATCTGTTCTCTTCCTGAATTACAAATCAATAGTTATCTCAGATTTACCCTAAATACAGTAAGTCAGTTCAAAAATCTGAGCTAAATTCTTATTCCAATATTCATCTAAAAAATTATGATTACTGATAATGTAAGAGCTGAAAGAGAATTTGACTGTATACCTTTAAAAGTCATGTTATCAAAACAAGCTGTAGAATTATGTTACCACTTACTAATTCTCTCAGTTATCTCATCATCCCTGCATCCTGTGTGGTAACTCAGCTTCAACTGGAGAGAACATGCTGAAGAAAGACTGAAACCTAACTTTCCTCCTTATTGACAAGGTTTGAGTTATGAGGCTGCCAGATGAGAGATATGAAAAACCTGGCATAAAGGAATGAAGTCCTCCTTTACCTTCAAGACAGGAATCTAGTTTTAATCCTTCAAGTCCAAAGCTTTGGACTTGTGTGTGGCTTTGAGGCAGGTGTTTAAGGCATAAAGAGGGCAGGATCACAGCTGCATCATGTGCACCACTTGGCTCCTACATGCTTAGTGAGTGCTGCCACTACAGAAGTGGCCTGTCATGGACAGGCCATGAGGGATTCTTCAGTGGCACCCACCACTCTCACTTGAGCAGGCAAGGACATCACTGAGAAGCTCTGACTCTCCAAATTCATCCTTCAGCAATGGGACTAAGTAGGGCATGTAAAGAAAATGATCTGAGTGTTGGCTTCAGTCAGAGAATCTAGGCAAACATTTTTTGTCATGGGGATAGTGAGAAGTGAAGTGCTAATTATTAAGTATGTTACAGCTCTCTGAATTTTTCCTATTTTTTCTTCCCTTGAAATATTCAATGAGCAGCACAAATGTTTAACCAAGAAATTCAGATCTTATGCTCATCTTAAGCCACAGTATTATAGCACTATATATTATATTTCAACAAGTCAGAGAGAGGGAATTGAAGCACTCTTTCAAAATTCACCTATCTTCCAAAAGACAGAAGGTCTCTATTTTCCTGTTATATGACATTTAATGTGATGATCATGAGATTAGATAAGATTTAGAAAAATATATTCTCATGCTCATAATTTTACCCATTTTGACTATCTAGATAATGTTGCCATGATTCCCATCAATGATTAATCATCCTGTGCACAATACTTGCTCATTTGGTCTACCAAAGGAATAAATCATGCTGTTCTCTATGGGGCCCAGTAAATTTCCCAAGATCATGCCACTGATCGTTAAGTTTTCTTTCTTATGTTTAGATATAGTAGTCTCAAGTTCCATAGGGAAAATTTCCAGCCCTTTCCAAAAAGTTCAAATTTTAGTGCATCGGTGTATGTTTATTTAAACTAGAAAAATGAAAAGGACATTCTTTATTGAGAAATATTCAGAAGTACTGACCAGAAGGTATTAGTCAGGAAGTTTAATTAAAACAAGGCTATTTTATATCAGATAATACCTTTGATTAGTGCTACAAATCCTCTTTCAGACATCTTTATCAATTTCCACAGTATTGATGGGACTCATGTGCACACTGCTTTGTGAAAACATAATGCAAAAGATAGATGAGGAATTAAAACTAAACTAACTCCACAAAGTGAGCAAGCTTTCACTTTTCTGCCCTACCCCACTGTCCCACACCTAGTCCCTCAGCATCAGAGGAGATGATGGTTGGCACTACCCTGATCCTTGGTGGCAGTCCCACTTCTGCTTCCACCTCAAGTACCCACCTCTCTTGGAAGCGTCACACCCGCAGCCTTACTGTGGTTATGCCTCAGATTTAATTTTTTTAAGCACAAGTGTACTGTTATACTTTCATTAATGAAAGTGGTTTTAAACTCTCCAAGAATAACACATTTGAGAATTATGAATTTGTTACTATGCGTCAGCATTTATGTATTAGCCAAGTTGCCAACACAATATTTGATCACTAACAAAAGTCCTGTCACAGCATTTTAGAGTTAATAGTCTCAGCACTGCTTCCGTTTCAACAGGGCAGCAGAGTTTCCCTGATCAGCCTTCTCCAATTAAATGAGTAGTTTATTGGGATCAACCCATTGAATCTAACAGATCTGAAAGCAAAGTTCTCTGAAGAACAAAGGCTTCCATACATCTGTTTCTACATCAGAGGCACTAGGTTTATAAAATTAACTTCTTCCTTTTCTCTGAGGTATTGAAAGTACACTGATTTCCCCAAAAGCTGCTGAACATTTGCAATCCTGCTGAAAGCAGCTTCTAAAATAATTATCTCATGGTAGTCCATGTTCAAGATGGGATCTTGATACTGCTCAAGAGGTCTACAGAAAGATCTATTTTAAATCAAATTCCTGTTTCAAGAGTCTGAGACATACTTACTGGAAAAGGAACCAACTTTTGTTTTCTGATTAGCACTATACCAAGAAAGCAACGAGGTGCCTTGATATTAAATGTTGACCTGCCAACACAACATTTATTTTGAAGTTGCTTTCATAAGTGTAAGTGACAAGAAAAGGCATGGAGGAATATATTGTTAGGCTTTTTTTCAACTCATCAGGAACAAGAGAGGAAGTCTGAAGAACACACATTTCCTATCAACTGAAATCTGATTAGTAAATCATACATGTCCCTCAGCCTCAGTGCAAATGCAAAAGTTAATCTTATAGGAATCAATACACTTTCTTAATGCCTTGTTTTAAGGAGCCTATTATCCTAGAGAAGGCATGTCCTCAGGGACACAGTGCATTATCTTTGCATTATCTGTTCTCCTGATTCCTCTTCCTATTTGATTGTCCACTGACAAAGGGCAGATACTAAACAAAATAAAAGAGGGTAAAATGCATAACCGATTTGAAACAGTGAAATGTTACACACTCTCAATCCTACCTAGCATTAGGCATAACTCCCAGAATAAATTAATTTTCTCACTAAAAACAGACTTAAAACCTAATGTCTCTGATATTCATCATCATCCCCTTATTTCCTTCATGTTAATAATATATGAGAGACCGGAATGTTAATGGTAATGACTCAAAACAATTGGCCATTTGCAAAAACCACCGAGTGCTCTGCTGACCTGGGGCAAAGTAACACCCGAATGCAGAGGGGATGCACCTCCACTACGGGGGCTACAAGCTGGGTTTTGAGCCAGCTAAAGGAAGAGGCCAATAACAAGCACATCCTGCAGGGTGAGATAGTGCTTTTTATCATGCCAATGTTCTCTCTTAGATAATTGGCTCAGAAAACTCCTCTCTGGGGAAGTACGGGCACATTCACACATACACAATTCACTCAACAATGCTGATGAGAGGCAGCTGTAATGTCTTAGAAGGGGTCATAAACCATCCAAGACCCCCAAAGTGCCCCGTGATCCACAGTGTTACAACATAAAAACTCCTCACTCCTCCTTTGTAAAACTCCTCACCCTAAGAGGAGGTACCTAAGCATTTCCACCAAATCTGACAGGATGTTAACCCATTCAGCTGTGTTTTGTGGGCTTTCCCCAGCCCCAGTGGATCAGGACTGCTGCCATCACTCATCAAAATTGCAAACAAATCTCACTGCTAGACCTACAGATGGTAACTATATATCTTTCTACTCTTATCCTTTCTCTCTTTTCCCTTATACATTTTCTTAAGTGTTATTTTTATGATTTTTTTATTATTATAGATAGTAACCAAAATATACATACATACTACATAGTGCTTTCCATTGCAAATAATTGTTCTAAAATAAACCCTACAGATATAAATATTTATAGACATTGGTCATTAAGTGTCATTTCACTCTAATACACCCCAAGGGATCTATTATCAAGTACCTGGCTTACCCTCCCCTTCTGGGGCAGGTTATAACAAATACTGTATATATATGTGCTCCCAAACACTTCTGCAGCTTTCACTACTTCCAGAATAAAACTGCTGGATATATACCAAGCAGCCTTTAGCTTTTCTTCCAGATTAGTAGTTTAGGTCTTTTCTCTGGGTCTTCAGTTTATTCTGCTAACTTAGATCCCATCCCACACCCTCTGTGCAATGTTCTGAGGTCTCTGACATTTTCCTGTCCCATGTTTCCAAGCCTTCTTGGCTAGACCTGCTAGAAGCCAAACATAAATGTTATCTGTATTCCAACCATTCCCCCTTCCTATATGACTTCTGAGAGTACATTTTGCAAATTTCTATTTCTAAAAATAAAATCCTAAACAGTACCAAAAAGAATGGGTGATGCCCAGTCCTACAAGACCTACAGTGTTCTGAAAATGTGATATACTGTGTGATGCTAGGAAAAAAAGAAACCAAAACAAATAAAATAAACAAACATAAACCCCCCAAACCCTATCACAATAAATTTAATAAATAAGTTTATAAACTTTGGGCTCTTTTTTGTTCAACGACATTGCAACAGAAAACTACGTGCATGGACAGTGTGCTTGAAATTGCAGATATGGAAGGCACTTAAGGCTTTGTCCTTCCTGGATTTGAGAGAAGTATTTTACTTGGCCAATCCAAGGTAGCCAACATGACACACTTACACAGCTCCTGCATGGTAGGGTTCCCATTTTGCATAGGCCATGCCAGCCAGCTTTTGAAGGCATATTCAGAGGAACTTAATCAGAAGGATGGGTTCATATTTTAACATTTGTTCCAGTACAGGCATTTATACCCCCTTTCCTTCCTTGCCTCTTCTACAAGGTCAGAAAATTTCCTCTGTTCAGAACAGAAAAATCCCGTTGTTATCCTTTGACTTTCTTTGTTTATAGTTATTTTCACTAGTAACGTTTGGTTATTTACTTTCAAAAGTACATAACAGTCAACAAGAGCAGTTATACTCACAGGAAAAACACAGAGGAACACAGCTTTTTATGGCTTCCCTGTTTTGACATTCCACTGGCTGTCAGGTGATTGCTGTTTTCCTATCTATCTCTTGAGATGAATATTCAAGAAATTACCATCACTGCTTGACTACCATTTTCTTCAAATAAGCAAGTGAGAAGCAAGTGAAAATAATGTGTTTCTCTTTATGAAGTAAAAACTGACAGGCAGAGTCAGTTGAAGACCATGTTATTACAGATAAGTTTAATTTTCCAAAGCATAATTTTAGTACAACCTGCATGACAGACACTTCCTTGATTTACTTTTTGCAGCTAAGAAAAGGCCTCTGTGGAGGAAAAGCAGCGCTCCAATGTTATAAAGCTTGATGTTTTAAGCAGTTGTAGAATAGAGTTTCTGTGTTCCACACACTGTCTATTGGTTTGTAACTTGAGGAAATCCCAGGGTACTAAAACTAAACCGACTCTTTATGAAAAGCACTATGTACAGGCAGCCTGCAGCCACAGCTATGCACATCCCACTGCCTTTTCCAAAGCCCTCTTCTCACGACTCCACAGTTCCCTCTTCTTTTCCCAGTCTCATCCCTGCTCGTTGTAATTCACCATAGTGTGCACAAAATTCAGCCAGAACAGTCTCAGGACTTCCTGAGCTGTTACAGCAGTTGGTGTCAAAGGAAAAGAAGGCATTACTCTCATCTAAGTGAAAGAAGGAATCCCATAATATTTTTCATTTGGCTTCACTCCTTTATTTAGCATTGCACAGGTCTCTACATGTCTTTTGGGATGAAGTTAGTGCCTTATTAAGGACAGTCCCTTATTTAAAACAAATTAATATCTTCCTTACATGAACTAAATAGCGCAGTGTTACCTAACTGCAGTTGTGTTATTAAGGTAATAAAATTACCCCACTGCTATCAGCACAACATGATAAGGTATAATTGCTCAAATCAATACTCAATGGAGCAGAGAAGTATCTAGCAGAATTTTTTTTTCCCATTTTTCCAGTATATTAATTTTAATTACAGTCAATACAAGATTTATTTTATTGCAAACCAACCTGCTACCTTTACTATCTTTTGTAAATCAGGTCTCAGAAAGATTTTAATAAGTAATTCTTTAAATGTAAGATTTTTAGTACATTGTTAAGTTGATTATTTCACATCTTTTTATGATTTTGTTCCACAGGAAAGGCATAAAATTTGGTATTTCAAAGGCTCAGTGTGACAAAGATATGAACACTTTCAACAGTACTTAAAATTTGATGACCACCTGAATACTCTGTGTGTGTGTGTGTGTGTGCTAACATTTTCAAATGCATGGGTTTGTCATGCATTTGTAAGAACCCAGAACAAAAAGAATATCCCCCTGTATGCCCTGGAGTGCTCTGACTCCCAAGAAAACACTAACTTTGAACCTCATTCATAGAGAAAACTTCCAAAACCTCAAAGTAAACTAGAAACCACAAAAGTGTGAAATAGATTATAGAAATTGTAGAGAGTAGTGTAGTATGTCACATAGGTGAGAAAATTAGGTTTTAAGATTTTTAGTATGTTATAAATTAGTTCAAGATAGAAGATATAGGGTATTGTCTCGAGTTCCTTTCTTCTCTCTTCTTCTTCCTCTTTCTTCTTGGGTTTAAGTAGTATCTTGTAATTGGGTAGAAAAATCTGCATTGTGGGTCTTTAGGGGTCAGTTACTAAGTTAGAAAAGAAAATAATTTAAGTGTCACTTCTTAATTGGGTAGTTTAGTTTTTGATTAGACTTAAAAAGAAGAACCTTAGTTAAAAAGTTAGTTAAACCTTAGTTAAAAGTTAAAAAGAACCTTGCAGCACGAAGTTGTTAGCCATTTTTGTACTGTTTTCACACATGCAAGGTCTGGGCGCAGACAGTGTGATGTGTGCCATAGGGTGCCATAGGGTGACATAGCTGTCAGCAGTATTTACAGTATATTTTCACCCCCACAATGAGCACACAAAGGTAAAAAGAATGAAGAGATTTTGCCTGTATCTCTAACTGCTGAGGCATGAGAACATCCCTTTTGCCAGCCCTTGATACAAAAACCCCACTCCGCTTCCTCTGAAGTTTAAGAGCTTTGTAAAGAGTGTCAGAGGAGATGGAGAAGGAGATTAGCCTGAATAGCAAGCATGTCTGCAGGGCAGTCACAGGCCCCTTTGGACTCTGAATTTGAGTGTGTAACAGGGGAACAAGCTGATGCTAATCTGAGGCCAACATGAAGAGCTGTCAGAGCACTCTGCTTGGGTGCTTCATTTCTTCCACATGTACCTATAAAAGAGAGCAATGATGCAGAGACACAGCAGAATGCCAGTGACACTGCACTCCTGCTGGGCTCTGCTGGATGCTGCTGCCATGCACCAAGCCAACATTGCAGTGCAAGCAGAACTGCTCTCTGGAGTCTCTCAATCTCCTTGTTGTAAAGCAACATCATCAGCATTTTCAGATCAAGCCACTGCACTATATTGGTAAGACTGAGAGGTAATGGGGGCTTTTGTCTGCACAGCTGGATAACAGCACTGCAGCTGCCTTTCACAACAGCTACAGCTGAGTGTCACACCCCTGTAGGAATTTGGAAGCAAGGTATCTGTCCTGCCAGTAGCAGTAATACTCTTAAAGCTGCTTTCTTGCAAGGATGTGCTGTGTGAAGAAAAGAAAACTTTATACTTCTTCACAGTGTTCTTAACAGGAATAGTTTGATTTGTCTTACTTATATATATCACATATGGTAAAGGTATTTGGCATAAACAAAGCAGGTAAACAAAACAAGGCAGCATTTTTAAAAAACTTTCACTTTATATTCTTAGGATGCTTCTTACTGTATATTTGGGAATAAAGAGGATTATCTATGCAGAGTCTTCCTGTAGGTACCTTTGTTTCCTTAGTAACCTTTGTACCCCAGGGTCTCCAGCAGTTGCACTCTCCTCACTGCAGAGCAGATCTGGTTTTTTTCCTGACTCTTCTAAGTGAAAGAGTAAAGTTGCCTAAGCCAGGAAATGAGTGTCTGTAACATGTCCGTGTGTCTCTCTCCACTGCACACTAGCACAAGGGGCTACCTCCATCTTGTTGGTCATAATGAAGACACCCACATTTTTAAAGATGAGGTGTCATGCACAGAGGTTAAAGACAAGTTCATTCCTCTTTTCCTCAGGAGCACTAGAAATGCCTTCACATGTGTTATAAGAGATCAAATTTACTTTCAGGACTTTGTCTGAAATTGACTTTTCCCTCAGGCTTTTGGGGCAATTATTTTACCTGCTCTGTGCCCTCTTTTCTCCATCTGTCAAAAGACCAAGTCAAAATGACTTCCATGTGTGTCATTAGATTATACTGTCACTCCTATCACTATGGGGAGGACCAGCTATAACTTCATCATAATCCATGGTTAGTATAGATACAATATTATTATCTTATGGTTATGTCTACTGAGCTCTAACAAGAGCACCAGATCATAACAACCTCTGAATTTTAATTTGTCCCAAGCCTTTCATTTGCCATGCACAGTGAAATCACCTTTTACTGCGCTGGGTATGTGTGGCATTCAGGAAATGAGTAATTTACAAGCAGACTGGGGACTTTATCCTCTCCAGACTGAAAATTGGGGAACTGCAAATTTCAAACAATGTCTGGAGATTCATTGCAATTGACAGGAAGCTCTCTTGAACAAAAAATACGCACTTTTTAATTGTCAACATCTTGCACAAATTTTATTTTCAAGTGCTGCATCTGGGAAATCCTGGAGAAATGCCAACCTCCACAACAGTGCACACAGGGCCAGAAGATCTTCATATAAAGGATTCTTACTAGTGTCCCTAGCTTTCCACAGTGGTATACAGCTCACTGTCTTTGGAAAAGACAAAATGATCCAATATGAAATTTTCTATGCTAAATGACTTCCTGGGGTGTATTTACCATGCAGCTTATAGACAGTTTAAGTCTAGAGATTTGTGTCCAAGTATGGCTCTGGATACATCTCCAAAGCCCTCAGCAATGCAGACTATGACTAAAAAGTGTTTCCCCCTGTTGCACACAACACCCACACACACTGCTTAGAAAAGGAATTGAAACTACCTGACTGTGTGGAGCTTTCATCAGTCCATTCCCGGTAATCAGAGTCAAGAGCAAAGCAGATGTGTCTATTGAAGGAAGAGGGAATTGAATGAGGGTTTATTTTGGCACAGCCTGCTCATCCCCAGCTCCTGGGTGCAGAGGACAGGCAGTTTCCAAAGCTCATGATGGCACTCAGCATCTGTAGTTACCAGGGGCCTGATGGGCTGTGCCCTTTCATTTATCGCCAGATAATTGAGGGGCTGATTATAGAAAAGAACTAGTGAGTTGGATGTGTTGGTAAGTCATTTTTGGCAATAGTGAGGGGAATTAGGGAGGAATTTTTTAAGTAGAAAGATATAATAACTTTGATTTCCATGCTATTTCAGAAACTGGGGCCTAAGGGAAAGAGGTCAAATACTCACTAATATACCAGACAAAGTACATTTAGTGTATTTCTGCCCTGTGCTGGTATTTGCAGTTATATAGATGTTATTTTCCCCTCAATGCTCTATTTGTTACTCTTCAGTGATGTAAACTGGAGCTGTTTTATAAGCATTCTGGTTTGGAGATCTCTACATTTAAGAGTTTGGTGTGTATATATAAAGAATAAAAACACCCATCCAGCATCTGCTTATTCTGAAATAGTCTGTGTCTTTGAACAATCTAATATGAACATCTTGATTCCTAAAAGTGAATTACCACATGCAATACTGTGTAATTTTCTGCTAAAGGCTGAAATAAGAAAACTTTCTGCAACAGTCTATCTTTTCAACTCCATCAAAGCTCTGAACAAGAGCTAGAGAAAAAAATCACGCTCTTGGAAAGCTAGAGGCAACGAATGGTCCATGTCCCTAGACTTCCAATACAGTGACATTTCCCTTAGGATATGCCAGATATCCTCTCAAGACTGGGTATTTAAAATATATTCAAAATATTTGAATGTATTTTGCATATTCAAAATATTCTGATTTAAAATATACTTGGTAGCAGCTGTGGGTCCCACTTCTTTTCATGAGGCTGGTATGTAAGAAATCTCCTGTCAGAGTGCTTTCAACCACCTGTCAGTGATTCAAGTTCAGGATCTGAAAATACCAACCAAACAGTATTTATAAGCTATAGGAAAAACTGTCTGGATTCTAGGATTTGAAAAGCTATGTTAATTGTTAATCAGCTAGGACCTAGAGAAAGGAGCACTCATACATATATAGCAAACATTATAAACAAAAAATATTCTGTCCTTGGCCTTGCTGTGAACAAAGCCTTGCCTTTGCCTTTGTCTACAAAGAAAGCAGTGTTTTATGCCACATGGTGTGTGTGTGTGTGTGCTTTAATTTATATGTAGTTAATTATTTTCAAAGAAGCTGTCCTTATAGGAGGTGAAGCTATAGAAACACTATAGAGGGCAGGCACCCCATTCTGGACCATCCACCACAGTAGGAATGCAGGTATGGACTATTGTATCTACAATGAGTACAGCAGACATTGGACTTGAATCAGTTACCTGGGAATCACCCCCATTACAAGGCTGAAATTGCAGTCTTATCAGAAAAATCAACATTAACAAGGAGTTTTCAGCTAGTAATGATGCTTGTATCAGGTGTCCCTGAATCTAAGTGTCTTTACCTGAGTGAACTAGAGTACTTTCTGTGATCTATTATTTACAACTTGGAAGTGGAATTTCTCTGATATTCAAACTTAGGGGAAAAGCTACTCTTTGATCTTCAAGTTTCATCTAAGACCACTTAAGACAGGTTTGAGGGTTCTGTGCTCTTATTCCTGCTCCCTACTGTTGAAGTAGTGCTCCTAAATTCTCAAACACAATAAATGTGCACATTGTGAAAATTCACCTATGCTATGTCAAATGCTGTGGTTTTAACTTCAGATTGCAAAGATCTCTGGTGTAAGCTGCCACAGAATGTAGTAAATTAGCTTCACACGGCATTTGTAAAGGAAAATACATTTTAACATCAGAAAAGCCACCATACCTAGAACCAAGACCATTGAAGTTAGCTGTAGAATAAACTTTACACATTGCTTTTAGGTAAGGTAAAAATACACCAGCCCTAACCATACCTGGGCACCACCACAAAGGATGCTGCTTTAGGGTTAGGGTTAGGGGATAGGGATCTGTCTGTGGGGAATTTCCATTCATGAAAGGAAATAAAATCTTGAAATAAGTGCAGGAAGTCAAACAAACAGTCTGGAAAGGACAAATGATAAAATCAAGTGCAATTGGGAAAAAAAAATAAAGAAAATATGAAAAAGGAATCACTAAAACCAAATCGGGTGGGATGAAATGAGATGGAGTGAAAAGGACTGAAATTTGCCAAAATTATACGCAATGAAATCTTGAAATCAGGAATCCAAGTGAACTGAAGGGACAAAAGAAATTGAAGAAATAAAACACCATTAAAAAAATTAATCAAAGTGAAAACAATGCAATGGAAAGGTGCAGGGAACATTCCCTGCACATTCAAGTGCAGGGAAATGGACTAAACCTTGTCAAATTCATACCCACTGAAATTGCAAGGTTTCATTTTCTTTCATGAAATGGAAGGAAAATACATGTTGAAATCAGAGAACAAAGTGGACAAAGAGAACACTCTGGAATGGAGATACAATAAAATCAAATGCAATTAAAAAAAGAAAAGGAAATTTGGAAATGGAGCGAATGCAGTGAAATGGACTGGGATACTAGGATAACATGGAGTGCAGTGAGATGGACCAAACCTTGCCAAATTTATTCTCCTTGAAATCACAAGATTGAAATTCTTCATTTCATCAAAGGAATTGAAATATTGAAATCAGAGAACAAAGTGTAACAGCTTTCTGGAAAGGATATTTTGAATTAGTCTTGCAAATAGCACTTTCAGAAGCAGCTGTATACCTTATTAAATACAATTCTTACAGCTTTAGGGTGTGTTACACCACTGGTATCCCCTACATAGCACTCTAAAATATATTTTTTAAACAGGAAAGGGGGAATGCCTAGTACTTTGTATATCCTAAAACAGGTGGCACTATTAAAGTGATTTAATATATTTAAAGAAATTAAGACTAAAGATTTTATTTATTTAAGAATATAGACAGCAGGCCTGAATTAAGATTGTTTCTCTTGTTGGTTGGTTTTCCCACAGTTCCGAAAATTGAAATGTTTCCTGTTTTTAGGTTGTGCTGTTTCTTATTTTTAGAGATAAGTTGTACATTCGTAACTGTTGAGTTGTTTCCTGTGTTAGAGCTCAGTTGTAAGTTTGTAACTGTTGGGCTATAAGCATGCAACATGCCATATTGATAATTTGTATTGCTAATGGTCCCGCCTGACAGCTCCCTAGAGTGAATGTTACAAATTAAAGAATATATGGGACACATCACCAACTAGAAAGGGCCCTGGGCCTGTGGAATTGAGTTGAAGGCCTCGTTCAGGGCTAGGCTGAGGCTAGATAAAAGGTTGTGTCTGTGATATTGCCAGCAAGGGCCCTGCAGGGGATGACAGACACTGCTTTTGTGTTTAGAAACGAAAAGGGTGGTGGCCTACAGCTGGCCTGTAGGCCTCAAAGTATAAATAACTACAAATTTATAACAGAAATATGTGATCAATTACATAATTACCTTACTTACATCATTTGGCCGGTGAGAGCAGGCCCAGGCCGTGGGGACTCAGGCTCCTACTGGCTGGCTGACCAGGAAGGGACTGGCTCAGCCAGGTATGAAAGGAGGTGAGAGCTCAGGGAAGCGAACTCTTTCTGCATGAACTCAGCGTGTCTGGGCTCTGGTCTGTCTCCAAAACTGTGACACTTTTCTCCTGGGAAGACAGTGATCTACCCCATCTGCAAGGGGGAAGCCCTTGAAGACAGATCGTGGGAATTTTTCTCCCCTTACTGTCTGTCAAATAAAGCTGCCAGAGGACTGAGCTTTCTATCGTGTCAGTACAACACCTAAAGAAAGTTTACATATCATGCATAACAAATGTTGAGGCATAAATAAAAATCAGGTTAGACCCTCCATACATGGGTGGTGCCAAGGAGAAAGGTGTGGAGGGAGCAATGTTGGGGCAGTGCTGTGCCCCCCTTGGCATGCCTTTGTGTGCCATTGTCTCTGAAATCCTTGGTTTGTGGTTTTCTCAACCCTAACCCTAAGTGTATCTGGCATGACTGTGGCCTCAGGCGTCTTTTTTGGCTTCAGTTCCCCTTTTCCCTTTCCTTGTGGCTTCTGAGGAAGGTTGGATGACTTATAGAGCTGGTGTCTAAAATCATGAGGTTGTTTCAGCCATAAATCTGTGTTGGCTTTGGATTGCTTCACTGCAGTTTGTTGTTGTAAGAAAGGGCAGTCAAGGCTTGCAGAAAATTTTCCTTGAGTTTTAAAGAAAAAATTTATCACTTCTTGGTGGAGGATGAACATAATGGCCTGCTTTAAATTTTTTCTTCTCAAATATTGGAGTCCCTGGCAAAAAGAAAAAGAAAAACTCAACACACATGTCAGAATCTGTGATATTTAAATGATCCCAAGATTATAGAAAGTCTCTGTCTTTCAGCCCCACTGCCAAAGAAGAAGTCATAATTTGTCTGTGCTGGTTTTCAAGGTTGTTTATTCTTGCTTATCTCTAACATGTTCTGCTGCCCTGCTGCAGGTCTGTCCTGCAGGGCAGCGTGCGGGGCTCTGCCCCTCAGGGGGATGTTACAAACATTATATACCAGAAATTACGTGTGCTATATTTACAATAACATGCCAATATCTATCACCTACATTGAACAGTGTGTCTCCAGCCTAAACCAAGAGAAAAATGCCAACACTACAGTGAAACATGGAGGGCATGAAGAAAAAGAAAAAGGACAAGGCATGCCCAATTTCCTCCATCTTGCCCCCTTTGAACCCCTTATCTAGAATCCTAAAATTCTACTTTTGCACCCATGCCACACCAATTATTACTTATATCAAACACTCAGAGCTTGTAATTCATCCTGTAAGATTGAAAACTCTTTTCCATGGACAGAGATCACAGACAGTGTCTCTCAGGGCTCTGTACAGGGGGGTTCCTGACCCCTGCCAGGGTCCCAGGCCCTCCAGGGCAGCCAGAGGGAAGCTCTGGATTCCCGCACTGCCCCCCCCCCCCCCCAATTATATACAACAATACAACAATACATTTATTATTGATTGCTACTTTAACTATACTTGTCTGCACAACCCAGAACATTCAATGAAGATAAATATGTGGTTGTACTTTAATATTATTTTGTACTTGTGCTTAGATGAAGAAGTACTGCTTTTGGTTCTATCATTCACTTCTTCAAAGTAACCTGATGAAGGAAACTCCTGAGCCTAGGGAAAGCACATCTGAAGTCACAAAAGCATGAATGTTAGAAATTAACACATTCATACCAGCCTCTAGGAATAGGAACTCTGAATTTTATTTTACCTAAAAAACTCTACACTATGTAACAACACAAATACACCCCTTTTTCATATTTTAATTCTTGACTCATTAAGCAGTACATCCTCACAGGAGACTAAACCTCTGCACATGCAGGGCAGCAGAGCAGGGTTTTGGGGTTATATAGGGGCACAACTGGGTTTACATGAATCCCGTTTTGTACAAGTAGAAGTGACAAAAAGAAGTTCAAAAGAGGGAAATGTTGAAGCTCTGCTCTCCATTCCTATTGATGCATTTTCATCTTTCTCTGCATTCCTGGACACACCCGGGACACAATGTTAACTAGAGCTACCCCCTTGCTATATACTCCACCCTAATATGTGCCCAAATGTTATGTCCTGCCATGGGCTTTCTGGTAGCCAGTGCCATAAGCTTCATCTTTTTGCCCAGAAGTAGAGGAAGGCTGTTTCCCGAGGATGCCTCTAGGTAGGATGAAGGGCCACAGGAGCAGCATTAACACCCTAAATAGTCAGTAAAGTATTTGGCTCTGTGCACAAACTGGACGCAGATACTACCTTATCCATGTTTTCTGTTTTATCTCTGCGATCTAAAAGCCACTCCCATACTGTTATCTTTCTTACACAGGAGCTCCTTTTATGCCCTGAAAATCTGAAAGAAAGACATAGATCATAAGGGTATTGCAGCAGGCCCAAACAAAATAAAAACAATTTTTTTCCTACTGTAATACTCAATGATCAGGAAACCTGAAGGAAAGCCCTAACATTACAATTTTCTTTTCTTTGTACTTATTCATTCTGATAACAGAATGGGTTTTTTTCTAAAAGAAGGTCATGGTCCATTGAAGGATAAGGGCATATGGAAGTATGTCCTTACCAACAAAGCTGTGTTTCTGAACAAAGATTTGGGTGGGCAGCTTACTGGAGATAAATCAAGCACCCACAAATTACTTCTGGAAGGCCACATTTCAGTTCTCTTTTTTTTCAGGTGATTTTGGTTCCCAGGTCATGCTCTGCTGTGCTGCCAAGACAGGTTCCTTCCAGCCCAGGACCACACGGCTGGAAAACTTCCAGCTGCAACAGATTCCTGATGCAGGATAGCCTTTGGGAAGGGGCCAAAACTCAGTCTCTACTTCACATATTATACTCAGGCTATCCAAACACTGAAGCACAACCTGGCCCCGTTCCTGCTTAGGACGAGGTGAGTAAACTTGTGTGGGCACTTTTCTTCTGTGTTCAAAGGTAGCCCAGGCTTCCCATGAATTGTGTGTGGGCAGTCTACAGGCAAGCCAGCTGTCCCACCATAGCCAGCTGCTGTGTTTACCTTGTGATTTAAAAAATTTTGGAAAGAATTTGACAGTTGATTCTTTACACATGTAAAACAGCCTTTTCTTGTTTTGCAACTAAACTGAGATACTGGAAGACTGACTAGGCCAGCTCTAGATCCAGGTAAAACAGGTACATGCCAAGGTCATCGGGATGAATAGCAGAAGTGCTTCTGTTCTTCCACTCTGTGCTAAAATTGTACTATCTGAAACTTTGCATTGCTGCTGTTGCCATGATGAAAAGATGATGTATGCACCTGCCCCTCCACAGGCATCAGGAGCAGAAATGTTCAGCTATGCAGAGCTGTGTGTCCTTCTCTTCCCCTTTTCCTCTCCCTTGTACTCCTCCCTCTACATGATAATGTTAGTCCCACAGTCTGAAGGCAGCAAAATTCAGAATTTGCCTATGTTCCTAAAATTACTCAAACTGCCTAACACTTCGCAGAGATTATGTTAAAAGGATAACTTTTCTCCATTTCAAACACAGGTAACAGACTACTATGATGTTAGTTGCATGAATGCACATTTCCTCCTTACCTCTTAATCACTACCTATTTTCTCTAGCCCTAATTTCCTTCCTAAAATCAAGGGTTTGCACCCAGATTTTCTAAAGCTATGCAATTTTATGACTCTCCATTAATTTCACCAGAGCAAAAAGTCTATGTACTTTTACACATCCCACTTCTGCCAGCTTTGTTACCTTTGGTTTTGATGCCTCTGTTTGTATCTTTTAACTGAAATTCACTGATCCGAAGTAGCTATAGATCCATATGCACAGCAGTGAATAAAGACTCCAGAGAGATGCAGAGAACAGAAAAAAATAGAGATATGACTCACCACTCTGCAGAGACAGGGACTTCCAGACAAACTTCATCTGCTGTACCACAGAAGACTTCCCTTTCCTCTCTTCTCCAGGAGATTAAGTGAAGCAATGGGCTTGCAGCACACACTTACTCAGGGAATTGTTTATTCTTCCATTGTACAAAAGAGCTGGAATATACAGTCTACCCATCTGTGTTGCTAAGAAACAGGGCACTGTTGCCTTGGGACTTGATTCAAAATTCAAAAACGAGAATAATGTCTCAGTGGACTGCATAAATGCAGCTTGAAACCTAGCAACAAGGCCAGAAGTTCAATATGATTCTCTCATATGCTAGAAAACAAGGGTATTAGAAGGAAATATATGACTGAGGAAAAGAAAACAGTAATTTGAAAACAAAACAGCGGTGCTTTATCACCAATTATCCTAATGGATGAAACTATGTTTTACTAAACATACTTTTATGACCTGTAAGATCTGATGCTGCCCTGTGCTTTGGGCATGTTCATATTTACTAAAACAACTGAATAGAAAGGAGCAGCAGTATTTACCCCAGTACTTCTTAAATATTCATCTTGTTCAGTATAAGTGGCAACACAAGAGTCAGGGTAGCAGAATTAATTTCCATTTGTATTTCAGTTTTCAAGAATTCTTCCAACAGAACAGTGTAATAGTTGCTACACACACCTTGAAATGGTCACCTGAAATGGCCTGGATTGTATAATTGGGTGTGATTATTTAGCCACATACACATAGGCTGTTTTCTCTATTTGCTTATGTGCAAATGAAGTATAAATTATAAATCAAAAATACATGATACACACTTTCACCTTAACAAATGGTCATTATGTGCTGTTGGAAATTACTTTGGTTCAACCAGATATTTCATTATAAAACCTGTTCTCTCAGGTTTCAGAATGTCACTACACCACTGAAACTTTGGCCAGCACTCCAGCCAGGAAGGCCAAGTTTGAACTGAGTTATAGTTCTCAGCTGATTAAACAGAGCTCCTTTGTTTTTTGGTGGGGTTTTTTTTGTTGTTGTTTTGGGGGGTTTTTTTGTTCGGTTTTTTTTTTCCCTTTCTGATGTTCCATTGTGAAATTATAAAGAGGAATTCTTCAGATTAAATGACTGTGTACATAATGGATTTAACTGGAGATGAAGTAGGAAGCAAAATTCAGAAGTACAAATCACCTAGAGCCACCCAACAGTTATCCCATTTGTTCCCTTGTTTTTTCTTCTTATAAAATATACTACTTCAAAAACAAAGAAAAGAACAAAAGCTTTCATCCTTAAATATTTCTATGTCTACAGTACTTCCATGCAGGTCCTTCAAGATATATATTTTTAAAATTTTCAGAGTTAGGACCAAAAGACTATCTGGGAAAATACATTTTTGTTTGGTTGGTTTTAAAGAACATTCAAAATCCTTTGAAAGGGTACACCTTTTTCTCTGTCTTTAAGGAAATTTACTTCTTTTTCAGGCTTTTAGCTGAAAAGGAGTTTGGAGGTTGTAGTTGAGCTTTGTGATAGGACTTTGTTCAAGTAAGAAGGATTTCATAGGGATCCTGAACTAAATTATAAATTATAATTGAATGGTCCTTTCCAAGTTTATGCTGTTCAGATATCTACAGTTTTACTGAAGAGAAAATAACATCAAACAAACTTCCTTAAGAATTTGAAAACGTATTCACTAAGTCACTTGAAGTAATAAAATAATTTCTTATTGCCAGCAGATGGCAGCATGTTACTTACTTTGCAAAATAAATGAGTTTTAAAACCCAGAAAAGCCAAAGAGTAAGCCGTTTCGCTCTACCATAGAACAGCAAGAGGGCTTGACATTTTCCTACACAAATCCACCTCATCTTTTCAGCTAAATATAAGCTGTTTGTAGATGTAAATAAGATTTAGGAGATCTTAAGAGTTCAAGCTGGATAAAGCAGTAAAGCTAGCCAGGATCCTAGTCTGAGCTGCAGAATTGTCTTAGAGACAACCAAGCACAAATGAAATATCATACCCAGATTTAACCTTGAAAACTGGAGCTATAGCCAATAGTATCTATACTTTTTACCTTGAGAGAAGGTATTTCAGGGGGAAAAAAAAGAGAGAAAATAATCCAGGAAGAAAGAGCAAAAGAAAATCCAGGAATAAATAACAAAAAGAATTTAAAATCTTCCCATTCATTGTTTCTAAATAGTGAAAAAAAAGTGTGTGTGTGGGGGGAAATATATTTTTTCAATCACATTATCAGTCAAACCAAGACTATTAGAAAAACACATCACTTGACAATGCCATAAGCATGACCTTTGGAGCATGTTGTGTTCTTTGATTTTTAGGGTTTTTTTAAACTTTAATTGTTCTATGGTGTATTGATTCCAAAGAATCAATTACAACAACAAGAAGAGAAAGAAATAAAGAGAAAAAGAAGTTTACTTTTGATTTTGAAAACAGATAGTTCTTATCACCACTTTCCAGACTCTGTTAGAAGTGGAATCTTCTCAGCTTCTTGGGGTAGTGACCTACTTTTTTCCTGTATTTCTGTGTCAGATAAGACAAAAAATTTCAGGGCCCTTGTTTAGGATACATCCTAGCAATTCTCAAAAAATCAGAAAGAAGACACTAGTGTTTCTGATTAAGTCCCTGCACTCATGCAAAATCTGAGTATGTCCACTGAAGTCAGTGTAGTGGTAATGATAATCAGAATTAATTATTGAAAACCACTGCTGGAGCAACAGGAAGAAGGATTACATTACAGCAGTTTGCATTCTGTATAAAATGCTGATCAGTATATGATAACAGGATAATATTTTATTGTTCCTTAACTAGAATATACAGCGGTGTTCGAGGTTAAATGGGGGCTTAGTGCTCCCTTGCTATAACTCATTTAAGTAAGGAACAAGCCTACAGATTTCATAAATCCACTTCTTACTTCTCAAATCTTATTAGAGACTGAGTAGAGTAAATCCTGGTTTACACTAAAATAACTGTTTCATTGCCCTCACTCTGAGTACTTGTTCATCAAACGAGGGAATGCAAGTCTGAAATATCCCAGCTGACTCCAGGATCAATGCCTACAAGTCCAGGCCAAGGGGACACATACATTGTTGCTAATTAGTCTTCTTATTCAGTGTCATGCAAACATAGCTCTTTTGCATTTCAGTGATGGAGTTGAGAAATGAAGGCCAGCTCAGAGCTATTTTAGGCTCTTCTGCACTGCACAAGGAGTTGTGAGGATAATTCCTTATCATCATTCCTTTCACAGAGATGAAGGAAAAATAGAACAGTCTCAAAGTCTTGGCAGGAGCAATTCCTATTTCTTGAAAATGTAATAAACATGAAACAGCTAGGATACCTAGAAAAACAAACCAAACAATAGCAAAACCCGAAACCTTAAAACTAGCATTGACACTTGTCCAATTTGAGTCCTTATAAATTTCTCTTTTTATCTGGGTGTGCCTTCAAACATCGCAATTATAGTTGAGATATTGTATGGCACAAAAATAAAAGTCTCATCAGGTTTGACTGTGAGAATTACCACAGGATTATTTTTAATGGAAAATTTAGAAAGTGACTCATTAAAATCATAAGAAAAATGATTTTGTTTTTCTAATGCATTGTGGTAGCAGTCTTTCATTCTGCTGTTTCCAAATTACACAGAACTGAAAAAATAAACACACAATAAGTCAGCAGTAGAAATAGCAAAAAAATAGCAAAAAATTCTCTTATGATTTGTAATACCCTTCTACAGCTAAATTAAACTGGACTTCCCATTGTACTTCTCCTCTCCAGTAAGAGGAAAAAATATAAGTGTGTACATGTATATAAAATCAGATTGTATATATTTGGTATTTTTACACCTTAAAATAGTTATAACCTGTATATATTTAGTGTTCTTACACATTGAAACAATTATTACCGCATAAACTCAGTCTAAGACAAGTTATGGCCTTAGCTTTTATCACCAAATTCTAAATCCCTCATGAATAGGATTTAATTTCAAATTACTAAACCAAAACAGGGAATCTACATTGCTGTGGCTTTAAGTTATTGCATTAGTTGCTGATGAAATGGTCTCTTTTCTGAGTTAGAGATCAGTGGGATTGGCTTCTCTGAATTTTGGATTAATAAAAAGCTAGACACTATAACAGATAGGCACAGTGATTCAGAATTTATAGATTATATTTATTTGGTTAAATAATTTGACAGATAGGATATCCACAACTACTCTGGGCTGCCTGTTTAAGTGCCTTGCATTCATGCACCACAGAGTTTAAACACAATATATGAACTATGTATAAAATATAATACATGTTCTGAAAAGCTACTAGACTGTGAGGGTTTTATAGTAGTCAAAATTACAATGCCATTCCCACCCACTGAAATAAGTAGGGGAGGGGTGGGAAATATCTGTAAATACCTGAGAAAACAAGGGTTTGACCTCTCTTTCCAGACCTTGTCTTCTTTAAACCTCACAGAAGTGCCTATATGTATCAGATATTTATGACTCAGACCAACTTATATAAATTAAGAGCAATGCGTAACAATAAAATCTCATGGAAATATAGCCAATAACGATATATCTTTTTAAAACAAGAAACAGGACACCAGAAGAAATCCTATTTCTTGATTTAGGTGCTCCTACATCCAACTGGATTGTTGCAAATTGGATCCTGAATATTGTCCCTATTCAATATTTCTGTCTCGGTCATATGAATCGCTTCTGTCCCCAGGCTCTTAACCTGAAGGCATAACAGCACTATGCAGTATAGCTCCTAAAATATTCTTTTGGATACATCCTGGTGATTCTTCACATACCAGTATATTTAACAGGTGTAAACTGGGCAGAGGAGAGAGTGAGCTGCAAGAAAGACAAGAGGGAATGGCCAAGCCCCAGAGAGCATCATAAGCATGCACATGATATAGGAGGAGGAACTGAGACACGTCTTGGCTAGCTCTACCTTCAGACTTGCAGACAGTGAACAAGAGAATACCTTGTGGTATTCTTCACAGTGGTTCTGTCCACTGTGAATAAGTAGGGACCTAATAAATGTTCTATGCAATTGTCTTTGAAAGACAGTTTCAGTCATTGCTTTGTTGTCATTCGCTAACTATAAATAATTTTCAGCAGGAAACTAATTTCTTAAACAGCAGACAAAATTTTGTTTTACTAGAATTCAACAATTTCTTAATGAAGTTAATTCTTTAATTATATAACTCATTTCCTCTTACAAATTATTTTTCCAATAATCCCCATATTTCTGTAATAGATGAAAATAATTATATTGGCTCTGCTGAAAAACTTTAAGCCATTAAAGTCTTTCAGCTAAGCATAGTTTTATGAAACAGCCAAATGAACACTGTCTTTGTAATGAAGATCTGCAATCCCAAATGCTTTATAGTATAAAGACAAAATTCTACTATTAGAGGTTAGATATATTAGCCAGGACTCTTTCATGTAAATTGACGAATGATTTTCCAGCACACTAAATTGTAAACTGCACAATAAGGAGTTAAAAGTTCTAAATTCACAAGAGTCTTTGTTCAGTGCTTCAGAAGCCAAATCAAGTATAATTTGCATTACTACAAAGGTGCTAATAAATATACACTGCTTCCAAAGGCTGAATATAAACTTAAATAGATTGTGTATATGCACAGCTCTAAATCAGATTAATTTGTAAATGGAAATAATATATTCAACCACTATATTATGTTAATATGTCACATTGTCTGACCTGTTATATATTCACATCAAGGTGGATGGAGTTTGTATTCATTATTCAATATGCTTAGCCTTCAAAAATAAATGGAAAACAATAGTGAGTCAGATTGATGTGAGCAGATCAGTACATAAAAAAGCCAGGCTTTTATTTATTTAGCAATAAAATACATTTCAAAAGAAAATACTTATCTAACAACACCTAGATATTACTTGTGTTCTTGTAAAATATCTCTCTGCCAAGCTTTTCATGTTGTGAAGCATGTTGGTGAAAGCTCTCTCTCACTTATGAACTAAACCTTTGTATTAGAGTTCCCTTATGACAGAACCATGAAAACATATAGCCTTCACTACCCTTTGCTGAACTGAAACTTCAACATGTTCTTCTATTAATTCTTTACAGTTTTATTTCTCCTTCTGTCTCTGTTTTAGTCCCTTGGGTTTTGTCTTCTTTTACTTTATTCTCTCCCACCACATGGGTGGTAGGATGGTATCACATATGTTGGTGGCTCTGCAGAGGTTGGACACCTTTTCTCTTAACTCAGCTGAATGTTGAGATATTAGAGGTACAGCATTTTTTAGTGAACTGCTCCAGAATTCTTGTCCTTATGGCCCATTATACAGGGACTGTTGCAGATGCAGGAAGGGAAAGCAAGAAGCTGTTCTTCCTAACACATTTGTACTTTGTTATATCAAATGCAGCTTTTTTTCAGAGAAAATACCAGATTCTACAAAGCTTGGTGAACATTTTCTCTGTCTACAATGATTCAATTTCAATATTTCCTTGTATCGTCTCAAAGATGTTGATGTCATGTGGAGCTGGTGCACACTACTGTGTACATGAAACTGTGCATCTACTGGAGCTTCACCTTGCATCCACCTGATTTTCTCTATCAAATGTCTCACATCAGCTGCATGGTTCTCTCTGAAAGGAGGTACCACTTGTTAGAATGATCTGCAATTTGAGTATAACAGCAACACACTAAAAAAATTTTGTTACTAGGTACTGTTTTATCTTGCAGCTCATTCAGCAATTAGGCACTAATTTGAGAATGTCAACCCCATTGCTTGGTGAAATGCAACCATGTACTTAAGAGCTTCTCTGAATAAATATAAGTTTAATTACACAGATAAGGGTCTTACTGAATTGAGATGCTTGCCCTAAAACATAAACCAGTGTGACATGTGATTAAAACCTGCCAGGGCCCAGTACTTGCTGTGCCAAATCTGATAACAGTGTTCTGTACCTGGCATCTGTGTATGTGCTCTTGTTCCAAATGCAAGTCTTGTAATGCAAGTGCAACACCCTATACTAGGGTTTGACTCTCAGTTGTCTTGGCAAAAAGGTAGTAAAAATTTCAGAAGGAAGAGCGGCCCAGTGAGCATCTTTATTTCTGTGACTTTATGAATGCCATCTGTATAAAAATAAAACAGGGCAGCATCTTTGGCACTCACAATGCTGCAACTTTACAGCAAAAAAGTAAAGTTAAAATCTTACACTTCAAACCAAATTATGATACATGCTGACATTAATAGAGATCAAATAAATCCAAGTTTCTGTTGTAACAAGAAGGTATGGATCTTGTATGGTTGGATGACAGAAAAGCTCCCTTTAGTAAGGGCTGATACAGATGGTTAGACAGTGAAAGCCAGGTCAGTGAAGCAAAGTTCAGTGGAAGCTTACGAGTGAAGCCACAAGGAGTAGCCCCTAAATCCAGACTGGGATGTGTCATCTGTCAGGCAAGGCTTATCCCAGTGTGTATCACTCACTAGAAACAATTTGAACTGCTGTTGTTTAAGCAAGAGATCAGCTCCAAATATCCCTTACTTTTAAAAGACAAGCAATTAATGGTCTGGGAGGCTTCAAATCATGTCCCTTGGTTAGAGATATTCTGGAATATTTCCCCAATGCTGCATCTCAAAAAAATAGGTGGTACTAATGAATGCTAACAATGAATCGTAGCAATCAATGAATCTCCTAGCAATGCACGAAGTTACTCCATATTAATAATCACCTGGAAATTCATAATAGGCTTTATGCAGAGCTTCTGTAACAGTGATTGATATGGCAGAAAATCAAAAGCCTATCTGAGTTCGAATTGCTTTGAATCGGGACAGTTGAATGTACAGATGAATCAGCTATTAACAGAGCTTTGAAGAAAAACAGCTAGACACTCTATTTCAAAATTAAGTGGAAACACAATCATTGTCATAAAGTAAAAGGGAAAATAGAAGTTAGCAGAGGTGAAATTGGTCTTTTATGTGCTTCTGTGCTGAGGTCTCTTCACCTGGATGAACTACATATGCACAGTATGCCTACAGAGACAGCTGGCTAAAAAGAGCTGTGCGTATAGCCATGTAGATAAGTGTTGTTGCTGGAATAAATAATAATGCCTGAAAACCTCATTTTTATTGCTAGTTCACTTTCCCAAGGATAATAGTGTTTGGATTCTGGGAGGAAAAATGCATTGTATAATGAAGGGGAAATGGACACAGAAGTAGAGACACCAGAAAGTTAGAAATTAGAAGTGTTTATGGAAGACAATACATGGATCACGGGTCTGAAGGATGCAGAAAGGTCCAAAATTCTTTTGGATTATAAATTTGGATAACATAGGTACAATATAAAAATTCATAAGAAACACTGTGCCTAAATTGTCTGCCATGATGAGGTCATGGGGGAAAAACTACAATACCTCAGGAAAGCAAGGATAAAGATACAGGAAAATCTTTTTTTGTCTCCTAATCCCACTCATAATGACAATCATAACTCATAATGACAATAAATTAATTTGCTGACAGACTGATATTGACTTAATTTAAGGATGTTGAGATAGATCATATTTCCACCTCAGAAAATTCCTTTTATTTTTTGGTCAATGTAGTATTCCTGAGGATCTACTTCAGACTGAGACTTTGAGCTGAATGGTATTACTCTGTCTCCAGCTGCCACTTAGGCTTACTGCTGGCATTACAAGGAACAACAGAGATGTTTTTCCTAATCTGTAAATACTGAAAAACAAACTATAGATGGACTGTTTCTACATCAGCTGTTACCATTTCAAAAGAGACACAAGAAATACCTTGTAGTGACTTCTTATTTCATTCTGTTGATAGTAAAATACCTGCTTTCTGCCCAATTTCCAGCTTTGGTGTCTAGGTCCCACAATGTAATTCTGACCTCTAACAAAACTGAAAAAAGTCAACAGATTCAAACAAGTTATACTTCCTTTGGGGGTAGGGGTATCCTCTCACTTCCCCACCTCATATATGTTCCAGCATGCACAGGTCTGGAGATATTTTATTGGTATGATGACATGTGTGAAGAGGATTGTAACAGAGTGGTTAAGCCTCTGGAAAGGTCAGAACCTTTATCTTGCTTAATTAATGCCTGGCTCCATGCCAGGTTCAGCTCAGGACACAAGTGCAGTTGCAGATGTGATGTTGACTTACAGGTACAGAGCAGGACTTGTGCATCCTCACCCTGTGAAGGGAGGAAAGAAGGGTGGAGCTGAAGCCATAGTTCCTAATTCTTAGAGAAGTGCTGCAAAGGCAGGCAGCAGA
This sequence comes from Taeniopygia guttata, assembly GCF_048771995.1. Lineage (NCBI taxonomy): Eukaryota > Metazoa > Chordata > Aves > Passeriformes > Estrildidae > Taeniopygia > Taeniopygia guttata. Next base: position 27,745,123 of record NC_133026.1, on the reverse strand, counting down.
AGAGCTCTTTGTTACTTCTCCTAGTGAAGCACAACCACCAAGAACCAGGAATAAGAGAATGAAAAATTATTGGGCTGACTCCATCGCTCAGCAAAGGTCATTGTCCTGGAAGATGGAATTTTGGATCCTCTTATGGAGGCTGTGTCTCCATGAGTCATTGTAGTGATCTGTTTCCCGTGCCCATTACTCAGCCTCATTACAGGCCACAACTTCCCTTGTGCTCTTCCTGTCATGTCTGCCCCAGCCAGGCATGCAAGTGCAGTAAAAAGAGCGTGGGTTACGTCTGAAGACTGAAAGGACTTTATAGATTTGTGCTTTAGCAAAATCAATGTATTCCCAGTCCACATCTTCAGAATTCGTGTTACATCTAAGTCAAATATGCTTCCCATGTGTTTACTCAGTGATGGACAGGAATCAAACAAGATAGTCTTCCAGATCCCACAAACATCTGTCTCGACACATCTGAATAGAAAAGAGCTTCTTAAGCCAACCTATCATAAAATTATGGTTTACCATGTCAGGACTGAATAGGCTTACTCAAAAAAGGAGCACAACTTGTTTCTTATCACACAGGTCTTGCAGCTTCCTTTCTATTGACTAATAAATCCAGAATTTCACACAATGTATTTCAGTTGAATACTCTTAAGGACAAGTTGCATACATAGCTGGTAGGATCATGGTTTTCAGTTCTGTGGCAAAACAGAGGTCCTGAAAGATATCTGGAAAACACAATATAAGCTTTATGTTCCTTTAAAATGCACCACATTATTTACATTATGTGAATTGTGTAATTTTGAAATAGACAGCTGTCTGTTCCTTTCAAAGTTAGAAAGTTTTCTTATATCACTGGAATAGTCAAACCCTCCCTATGTCAGAGATCTTAAAATCAATTAATTTTGTTAAAAGATTTATGACAGGTCACTGGTTCAAGACTAAATTCAGTTCACAGCTGAATAATTCCTGTTATTGCCTATCTATGAATGCAGCTGAAATCCACATAAGTAAGCCTTGTGAACATCAGAAAAAGCTTTTTACTGCTCCATGGCAAAGGGCACTTCAAAAATTACTCCTCAGTAACCAAGAGCAGTGCTTAGTCTGATATCAGACACCTGCTAAAAGAGAACTTAATTTGTGACAATAATGATGTGTCCAAGATTTGCTTTTTCAACTTCCTGAGGCCACTTTTTGACTTGTTACCAAAGTTACAGGCATATAGTATGCCAAGAAAAATACTGTTCAGTACATAAACTAGCAATATTTAGTTTTGTATAAAAGAAGTTGCGATATAGTGAATCACAAATTCAGTATGTATATTATATTCTGAATAAGTATATATCTTTGATATGTCCTTAATGCTAGTTTAATGACTATTTTTCCAACTTGGTTTACAAAATTTAATTGCATGTATTTTAATGTGAGGAAAAGCCATTCTGATTTGACCTCTTATGTAAATAGTCTCAAGAACCTTATTTTTTCTTGCTACCTATTTGAGCTAAGGGTTAATAAAATTATTTTATACTGTTTGTAATTTTCTGTTTGAGACTTTTTGGTTTGCTATGGTGAGCTCTCTTAAGAAAAAGTATTCTCCTTTACAAATTGAGTAAATACAATAAATAAAATACATATAGGATTAAAACAATATTGTATCGTAAATCTGAGACAAAAATGAAAATGTTAAATTTTGTTTCCAAATTGAAAGCAACTGTTTTTTTGGGGTTTTTTGAGGAAATATAGAGGGACCACAGGTTAACATATAGCAGAAATAATTTAGATTGAGCAGAGCATCATACTAATGGCACTACAGGGTTTCCAGAACTAGACTCACTGGTTTTCAGTTGTCTTTAATATTTCAACACATGGACATTTCTAATGTCTCAGTAAGACATTTCCTATCAAATACCATTGAGATTAAAATCTGCACTTTTTCACCAAAGCTCATCTGAAACAAACTCTGGATCCCTGTTAGCATAAAATTGTAACAGCAACTTTGTGGCTCATTCACTTTTGTGTTTCCACTTGTAGTATCCGACTGTCTTACATCTTACTGTAATTAGGCACCCCAAAGTCAGGGTGTAGGTGCCTGCATTTTATTTAAAGGTATTTGTGACACAGAATGTCTTGGTCAGGCTATGTAAGTGGAAGCATACATTTAGGTGAGGTCTAAAGCTTTCAAGAAAATTAGGAATATATGCAGAAAAGTCTTGTTTCTAGCAGGAGTAATATGCTGCATTAAGAAAAAATGAGATGAGTTTAAACTGACACTTTCCTTGGTATATCCTCCTACTTTTGTCAGTCCTAACATGAGGTGTAGCAGATATTTCAAATCTCTCTCTCTAATAGTGCTCAGACGGCTTTCTTTGCTGAATTTCTAGAATTTATTTTTTAACTATTTAAGTCTGGTAAACCAAATATTTGTTTTAATTACATAGCTTGAAAAATTTTTTTTTTTTTTTTTTAACTGGAAACTTGATATTTTGACCAAATGCTCTCTCGTCCTTGTTTTCTGAGAATTTTTCCCTATTTTTTTTCTTCACCCCACTCAAGTTTGATGAATCCCTAGCATGTTCCTCACCTGAGTTACTTCATTTCCAAGCAGTAGAGTCCTGCTGGAGGACAAAAAGTAACACAAAGTCCAGGGCAAGTGCCAGGTGCTTTCAAGTGAGCCCTACCATAACTATCAACTGGAAACCCAGGTTTGCACCTAATCCCTAGAACCATAGGGTTTTCAGGCAAAGTCTTGTTTTCAGTGTTTCTCAGTGTCTCTAAGCTCAATGCATGTCTCCTACACAGAAGACTCTGCACATGTTTTTTGCCTTTAGATGTGTGCAGGCACAGTGCCACAGCCAGCACTGTAACAGCATTCAGCAGCACCCCAGGGTTCCCTCCCTGGGGTTACTCTGTTGATTTCCAGCAGTTAAGCCTATACCTTCTACCTGTATTCCATTAAGAAAGGGAAATATTTTTGATGGAAGCAGAGGTATTTCTGCTCTCCTACTGGCATCATACTAACTGAAACACAAAACCAATACTGAAGTGATGAGGAATAGAGATTGTCAAAGTTTCAAGGGTCTGTTTTTTATTAAATGTTCCCAAAAATATTTTAAAAATCTAATTTCCATTTCAAATGTTTACATTTTGCATTGGATGAGCCTGATGCAGTGAAACAAACACTGTCTAACAGGATATAGACACATGTAAAGCGTCCTGGTAAAACAAACCCATTATCTGAGAACCATGGGGTCCATCTACTTTGTTAATCCCTCATTCTTTCATCTTCAACCAAAGACAATGATTCTGTCCCAGCAAACAGTACTCATTCAATGAGTCTTTTCTTTTAGAAAGAGGTTATACAAAAGGATAAAACACCTTAATCCAAACCAAACATTCTTAATCTATCAAGTTCCTTCCTGCCATTGGTGTCAATGTCTATTTTCACTAAATAAAGATTAGATATTACTTATATAGGGTAAATGCAAAATTACAGAGACATTTTCAATAAAGCCAGTGTATTTGCATCTCAGGAAAGAAACTTATTCTGCATCCCATTTCTGTACAACTCTTCCAACTAAATTGGTGGAGCTGGGGAGCCAAGATGTGCTATATACCTGAGGCACTATCAAAACTTTTCAACTTGTACATAATACATACAAGTTGTGTATCAGCTTTTCTAACATATAAGAAAAATGACAAATATGGCAGAAGCTCTAGAGAATTTAGTGATCAGTAACAAAACAACAAAGATTTAAAAATTAGGTGCTGTGAGTCCAGGAGGAAACCAGTATATTGTTCTGTCTTGGTTCCAGGACACCTACCAAGTCTTTGGGTCCCAGTGAGAGGAAATGAGCTCCACAAGGTAGCTCATTATTTGTAAAGATGGCGCATAAATGCCATTATAGCTTCTCTGTAATTGCAGTTTGTAATGACGTGATTATGATGCATTTCAGGAAGTGCATATTAGCAAATACAGGAAAACACTTTCTGTTGGAAAAGAAAGCTGGTCAATTACAATTACAGAAATCCAGCCATGAAGGAAATTATTCTAGCTTAGGTGTTCCTGACTCAGACATAACTATTGTGTAACAGGCCAGAAACAGCAGCTACTCTGGAGTCAGAAAATTGGACAGATCAGCACTGCTCTGATGCACTGCTTTGCTGGGGTTTCTTTGCCATGTCTCTAGCCTCCATCCTCACTGCGCTATGCACTGGCCCCTCATCCCTACTGTTTTTTTTTAACAAAATACAACAGCCCCTCCCTTCCCTGCAGTAATAGCCCGGCTGCCCCTCTACCCTTCATCTACAGAGGTCCCTTGGCTCTGAAGCCTGCCTGTCGTGCAGAGGCAGGGACAGAGCTGAGGCTGCCTCTCAGCAGTGCCCCAGCAGCAGCGCACTCCCTTGCCAGCCAGTCCTGCCTCTGTTATCTGCTGAGAGTGGCGAGGGAGAGAAAATGCTCAGCAGGTCCCATGAGGCCCATCTGCTGTATACCCTATAGATATATTCTGAAGGAATGTGTAAAAACTGAAAAGTACACATACAAACAAGAATAATTCCTCCTAGGTGGCTCTCCATAGTTTCAAAATACCTGTAATTTTGGGGTTTGGTTTTAATTTTTTTTACTCAGTCTCTTTGCAAGACAAAACCTGTAAAAGTATAAGAACTTAAGAAATAGACTAAAGTGCAAAGAAAACTTTGAAAGCAATTTCTCAGTGGTAACCACAAAGCTGAGGAGTCCTTTTCATAATTTCTTGTTTATCCTGTAAATGAAATATAGTACCTTAGGTTTTATTCTCCATATACAAACAAAAATGTTTCCATAGTTTAAACACTAGAATAGGACATTTGAATTAACATCTACTTGGAAAAATGTAAAGCCTGTCATTCAGCTTTTGTTTATAAATAGTGCCAATATAATATGTATTTCTTCATTTTCACATATCGTCCCATACCTGTTTTGAATTAATCTTATAATTTCTGATTCTTTATAAAGAGGAAGAAAATTTAGAAGGCATTGCATATATCCAGCAGTACAGAGCCATGCTCCAACACTTTTACTTAGATTTATTAAGATTTTATTCTGGATGAATGTGCATTAAAAATTAGTAGAAATTAGTTCTTTGTGTTTGACCAATCACACATAAGCATCATCTACAATTACAGTTATAAAGAAGTATGTGCAAAAGCATGGAAGAAAATGAGCAATAAAAAAATTCCCTGGGAAAAATGATAAAGTAAGTCCTTGAGCATGTCCAAAAATAAAATTTCTCTCTTTATGAAAAAGTGATGACATGAAGCATAGGCCTTTCACATTACTGTCCTTAAGAATGATAGAATTATCAAATCATAGAATGGTTTGGGTTGGAAGGGACTTTGAAAACTCCAACCCCTCCTGTCATGGGCACCTTCCATTAATCCAGGTTGCTCAAGGTTTGCAATCCATGTGAGATATAATCCAAGAGGCTTGCATGCTCCATATGCACGATCAATCCACTTCCCCAGCAGCTGCACAATGTGCACACCTGCTATATAACCAACAAAACACATGACCACCTCAAAGTTCACCAGGCAGGCACCCATCTCCCTTATGGCACAGAGCCATTCTTCTTTCCCCAACCCAAATCACATTTTACTGGTTTTCAGTTTTTCAGTACAACACAGACAGTCCCCATCTTGCATATCCCAGTGAACTCCACTACTTGTAGGTCTGTGCCAATGCCAGACCTACTACCCATCAAAAACTTTTCTGGTTTTTTACCTCTGAAATGTTCACCTCAGCTAATTAAGGACTTCACCAGTCTTTTAGTAGGGATTTATGAAGAAAATTTTGAAAAAGGTAAAAAACTTAATAATTTTTAAAAGCAGCCTGTCCTGACACTCACTCTAGTCCTTCCTGCAGTCTGTAGTAAAACTTGCTTGAATGTTAATGTGCCCAAATTTCTCTTGACACAATTTGAGAGATGTAAAAGAAAATAGCAAGAAGGGTCTGAAGTGATCCAATGTTTAAGAAAACTGAAAAGTCATACAGAGTGGCTGAGATAAGGGGTACTGGAACTGATGTTCTCTCTAAATAGGAGCTTGTCACTGCCTGCAACTGAGAATAACTACAAATAGTAAGTTCTCCCATTAATTTTAGAAAAGCCTTGCACTGTTTTTAATTCTGTGAGAAACTGCCTAGTCAACAAAAGAGATTGTGACAGAAATCTCATGCTTAAAGAGATAATAGATAAGTTATTTAACATGCACAGCACTTGGGATCCAGTTAAATGAGAAATGTAGGCTGCAAATGCTCAAGGGGATCTATTAGCAACAATGTCCTGCAGTGAGAGTACCCAGCCAGGTAACAAAATCATTTGTAATAAGGGTATTCCTCAGAAAAAATAAATCATTAATGTGTTCCTGCTGTGCTGGGAGTATTCATGACTTATGGAGAGACAGCAGTGGTAGCTGGGCTGGAGGAGTAAAACAAGGAGTCCTTTTTACAAGATTGATGGTGTTATTTTATACCAACCAGGTATGGGGGGAGTAAAACTAATATGTCTAATGACAGCTCACTAGAGAGGTTATTTATGCTGTGCCAGAAGATTTCAGATGCTGAACTTAAGCAACCAACTACCAAGGAAGCATGAAGAAAGAACAATAAGACTTGAGACTTAGTTCAGTTTCCAGGCTAAAAAGGTGTTTATTGATTTTATATAAACAGGGAGATTTGATGGGTGTTTGATCTTTGAGTTTCTTTTAATCAATGTCTGATCATACAGTAAAGAATAGAGTTCATCAGAGGCTTGACACATGACCCAGAAATCTCAAAATTTTGGAAGGGTTCTGCCTCAGTCACTACTCCACTGTATGTGACCAAGGGTGAGAATTCAGTTGTAGAGTCAAAAAATGCCACAATTTCAGATATTTTTTTTCATAATTTTTAGGCCATATTTCAGAAATCTTTCTGAGTATGGGAGTCAGGTCCTTGAAGATGAATGAGAGAATTCTTATCATCACTAGTGAGCATTTAATCAGAACTTAAAAGGAAATAAACTAACTGCATACATCAGCTCTCTCACAAGTTATACTCTTTGGACAGTAGGAGTCTGTGTAATCTGCGACTGACTTTCTTCTAACATACTCAATTTTTCATTGGCTTACTGAGGGATGATGCCCTTTGATAACAGAGAGTTAATGGATTTCCTGGCACTTACAGACTTTTGAAAATTCTGACTATCTCCTTTGCAGAGAATTACTTAAACTTGCTAATGTTTACTGGATGCTTTTGAATCCTCTGAAGGAAAATTTTAGATAAGGTGCTTGCTTTTGTCTCTGATATCTTAACTCAGGATTTGCCTTGATGCTGAACAGAGCATTCAAGGGAAAGCTGGAAATCTTCTGGACTTTGGAAGATTCAATCTTACTTCTTAAGCATGAGAGAGAAAAAACCCTTCCTATTTGTTATTTTTACTTCCCTGATGACGTATGCAGTTATAAAGAGTTTAATTTGTAAATTATGGGAAAACAAACAAAAATTTGACAGTATCTCTCCCTAGCATCCTTTAAAAATGGTCCTGGAAGGAAAAAAAATATTTTTTATGTATTCCAGAAGCTCAGAATTTACATGAAGAGGAAATATATCCCATGATGGTCTATCACAAGCAACTGCTGAAGGCCAGGAAATGGAATGCATTACTTTAAGCTTTTCAACATGGGCTTTAGGAATTTAGAGAGAGTGACTCTCTTTATGAAAAACATGAAAATTTCTCTTTTCCAGTACCTCTTGAGATTTGGGTTTCCTTTTTGCCAATGCAATAGTGTTGTGTTTTTCCTGTTCCATTAATTAATAATTCATTCCATCAGTTATATCAAAATAAATTAGTATCTTTTTGAAAAATTATTAACAGAATGAAAAGACAGAACTTCCGGCATATTCATTAACTAGTCTAATAAGTCCATTTTATTCTTCTCTCAGGTCTTCCTTCCTGGTGTACAGTAGGTTACCTATTGTCTTCACTCATCAACCACTGCATGTGGAAAAGGGAAATTACTGAGATAAAATTTGATTAAAATAGTATTTTGCAGTACCACAACAGCATAATAGAATTACTAAACCTTTCTGCTGCAAAAATATCCAAAGTAAATTTCTGGTCTGCATTGATTTCTCCTAAAAATACTCACAGTTATTTCATATTACTAGAAGCTACTCGTGTGTAAGTTTTTCAGCCCTTGAAACAACAGCTCTGGTTTACTGATTTTGGTGGTGACGTGGTCATTTTGAAAAGTTGCTTTGGAGGATCTGTTTTATTTGCCTTCCTATGTACCTTCTAATCATTGGTGCTGTAGCAGCCCAGTGTCTGCTTATGAGCTCCTTCATACAGAAGAGTCATGGACACTCAGGAGCAAGTCCAGTGAAGGGCCATGGAGATGATTAAGGGGCTGGAGGATCCACTGAGAAGAGGCTGAGAGCTGGGACTGTTTAGCCTTGAGAAGGAGCTCAGGCAGCTCATACCAGTGTGTAGAAAACATATTTCTTCTCCATGCAGTTTCAATGTTTCTTGCATCAGGGCTACAGGGCTCTTTGCGGCAATTAAAAAGCTTAGTGCAGTTCTGAAGTTTCTAAAACAGTATCCCATCAACACTTTCTTCTATTTTTTGACTCTTTGTTTAGTCAGTCTTCCACTCTGAGAAGTCCAAGACTCTGCATCAAGATAGTCACATTGAAAATGTAATATACTCATTCAGTCACAAACAAAGCTAACTCTTCTCCATGAGACAGTGTGCTGAGGAATGTCTCTGAGCTGTGCTTCTAAGGTTCTGCAAATCCCAGAATAAGAGACAGAGTGGAGATGAATGTAATTGGACCTTATAGACTGGGGTGGGGGGAAGCAAGCAAGCAGGCAAGTAAGCTGTATGATTCTTATCATACAGGAACCTGTGATCAGATGAAAACCTGTAGGCTAAGCGCCTTCTTTTGTATTACTTCTTTAGGGAACCATTGTTTATAGCTGTATTTGCAATCATATTTCAACAGACTTTTTCTGTAACCTGAATGCATGTTCAGGGACTTAAATGGGAAATTTTTTCTGAAGCAATTGTAGCACTAAGTCCTTAATGATAAAGTTGGAACACAGCTATCAAAAATAATTACAATTATATACAGAGATGAGACTGAATTCTGCACTGCCTTGTACTGTGCAAGGCTTAAACCAGACTGCAAAATAATTGATATCTCCAAACCTATCCAAGTTATCTACTATTCATTTTTCATCTGCATTTGGTTTAATTTCTTAATACTTCTGATAGGAGAGCTGTCTGATAATATGCTGAAGAAGTAACTAATGATCCATACTGGAACAGTTATAAAGGCAATTTCAGTTCTACATGAAAGATTCTGCAACAAACATTGTTTATGAAAGTTTTAAAGTGGCACCACGGGTACTACTGCAGAAACAAGGAAAAAAAAGGAAAGTGCAGAATGCCATGAACAAGAAAAGGGGATTAAAAACATCTGTGGAAATAAGTACCATCTCTAAAAATAATATTTTTAATGTCATTTTCCAATTCCTTTAATGCTATCTGCTTGAGGCAGTGCAGAAGGGTGAGAATGAATATATCCTCAGCATGCCAGCTGTTGCTCTGCAGATAGATAGGCTATTTTATGCCAGGCAACATTTAGGCTTATAAGAAACCTCTGCACATGATTTTGGAGTAGGTGACTCAATGGGATTCCATTGCCAGGAGCAGCAAGATCAAATATACTATCTCAGACTACAATTACCAACTCATTGCACAAGCAGGAATTAAATTTACAGTCACAAACATCAGGATGCAGAGGCAATAATCCCACCCTATGAAGCCACCCCGCTAGTTTTTCTTAAAGCAAACATAAATGGGTAGATATTCATTAAACTGTTTGGAAAGTAGTAACCTGCCAGCTCCACTGACCACACTTGATTTGGGTGGGTGGGCACCTTGGTGAGAAATCTGATTAGTAGGAGATAAAGCAAAAGCCTCAGTGAAATGTTTTGTGAAAAGAGACAGCCCTGCTGTGCAATACTGTTGTGTCTCAGCCATGCCCTGCTGGGATAACAGATAAAGCAGGAGTAGTTATAGCTATAAAATTTTACCATATGACTACAAAGCAGCAAAAGGATTAAACTTCTTTTAGTGACAACACTCAACTTTAATTGTATCAACATCACCAGAAGGGGAAATTCTGCTGAACAGAGAAAAGAGCCATAATTTTCACAGTTTTCAGTGCTGCTAACAAATACACAGCCCAACTGTGGCGTAACCAAGTTCTTGGCCATTTTCACTTTTTATGTCTGAGAAAATATTTGTTGCACATGCAAATGGTTATCTGAATTGGTATGACAAAATTCAGACTGTGAAGGAGTATAAACTTTTGAATACACACACTAGCATGCTGATGTAAAAATATGTCTTGTGTACTTCCATCTGCATTGTACTTTTTTCGTAAAATAGGGTATATTGTGGTGAAAAAGAATAATTTAAACTCATTTTGTCAAGTACTTCGGCTCAATTTCTTTGAACAAAGCCACTTGTTCTCCTGAACTGTCAAACCTTTGGGCTTTTGACACACATTTGAAAAAAAAAAAGAAGAAAAAATATAGAAATGCCTTTATGACTACCTATTTAAAATCTCTGTGTGTTTCTACTGCTACTGCTCATATGCCAGTAATAAAGACAAAGGAATAACCAAGAAAGACAGAGCCTTAAGCTCCTATAATGAATTTTACCTGTTGACACTCAGCATTCTAGGAGTATGAGTAACTTGGTGGGCTCTGACTGAGTGTCCTTCCTCCTCTAATTGGCAATGCATTGTGACATTTACTCCCAAATTAGATTCAGACTAAATAGGAGCAATTTTATAGTCATACTTTGTTAGGTTCACCCTGAGCAAACCTAAGCTTGAGTGAACAGTACTTTATTGTAGAAATCCAGTGTTGCATCAAGGCAAAAAGTACAGCAGGCAGAAAATACTCTTAGTCATATCCATAATTCAGTAGAGACAAAAAGAAATACATCATTCATTAAAGTGCTGGGACTTTAGATGCCTTAGGTTGCTCAAGAAAAACTGCTAAGAAAATCCTTGCTGCCTATGTTTGTCCACCTTCTTGTTCTTACTGTTTTTGGAAATGTTTACCAGGGTGACTGGCTTCACCACCTTCCCAAGGTTCAAGATGAAGCTGATCAGCCTACAGCTTCTGGATCCTCCTTCCTGTACTTCTTGGAGACAGGGGAGACATTTGATTTCTTCCCAAACTCGGAACCTCTCCTGAGGGCCATGATATTTTAAAGATAATTGAGACTTTGGCCAGCTCCCTCAGCACATCTGGCTGCTTTCCACACAGTCCCAAAAAAATTTATGTCCAGTTTTTTTAGATGTTCCCTAGCCTAATCTTCCTTCTACTAAAGAGAGTTCATTTTGAATGATTCAACCAGCTTTCTTTGTTAGATTTCAAAAATGCAGTATCTTCAGTACTTTCTTCATTTATTTCTGGACCTCATAGCAGCTTGAGTAAAGAATTATCAGTTGTTGCAAAGCTATCTTACTAGTGTTCTACAAAAATTTTCAGGTTTCTACAAAAATATTCAAAATTTCAAACACTGCAGTTTCATTGCTACTGGAACAAAAGCATTAAACCTGTTGATCCAGAGTCCTTTCACCTGTGATTTCACATTGGATGTATTCTCTGTACAGTAAATATTAAGACTACTTTTACAATCTGTGAAAATTTATTTAAGTAAAAATAAAATGCATTTAACAAGATATTGCTGGTCTAATAGGGCACAATAGGGACTTAAAATTTTGAAAAATATTGCTATGTGTAAATGCAGTAATCAAGTTTAGTGTATGAGACGTGTCTCATTCTATGGAAAAATTCACATCTTTTAATAAACACAATTAATTGCTTATGATTTTCTCTGAGTAAAAGTGTAAATTCATTTTAATTTTAACAGTGTATATAAATTTGATTTTTCTTAAATCTTGAAGAACAGCTATAACTGTCTAGGCAGATCTTTGTGAAAGAAAATTAGGTACTAGAATATACCTGCTTGTACTTAAATAAGCTGATTATAAATCTGTAGGTAAGTTTTACAGGTTCTCACTAATATACTTGCACAGAATATATTGTTTTACCTTCTCATGAAGTTTTTCTAACTGTAGTCCACAGGCTCTAGAGGGGTCAAGGGATTAATAGATAGCATCAAAACTATGTAGAAAAACATTGCAGCTGCTTGGGAGCAGCACGTTCTGTCAGCAGCTCGGCATGAAGACGTGTTTCTGTCCTTGGCTGTGTGTCCACCTTGCACTCTGCAGCATAACCATTTGGCACTGTGGCTGTGAGTGGAGATGTCCCACACTGTAACTCTGCAGGCACGTGTGCTTGCTCGTTGTTATTTCAGTGCTGGCTGAAGGCAGTTCTCAGTAAAAAAAGAGTTCCATAAAAGCTTACTGGATAAGCATTCAAGAAAATTTAGATGAAATAGCTGTAAGCCACTGAGACTCACTGGTACTAGAAAATAAAAACATCTGTTTATTTCTTTAAAAGCTCTGCTATCACAGGTTTCTCAAGCATATGGTCCAGAAAAACATAATAAAACAATAGAAAGCAAAAAGCCTGGATATCTGTGATTTCTCATAGCAGTACAATAATGAAATAAAAGCGACATTTTTGTTATTGGTAAGATAGCCTTTTTTTTCCTTTTAAAATGTTTTTTGTTGTGTACGTTGTTCTGTAAAAAAAATGTAGGAGATAAAAAAAGCCTTTCAGTCAGAAAGATTAGTTGTCTCTAGTAGTATTTGCAAATAAAATATCATGAGGACAATTGTGTCATGTTTTCTCAAGTATGTAGAGTGCTTTAGGCCAGAATTCTACAAAAATATAAGAAAAAACATTTTGACTACAAACATTCCAATTCACGTAAATCATGTGTACGGAGGTGCAGCAACATCCTGCCATGAAAAATTCTCCCTTCTATACACTATATTCTGAAGAATCCCCAGGCTCTTTAAGAGCTGCCACAAACCTGGAATAGTATCAACATGTTACACGCACATACAAGTATTTAGATTATTTCACTGTAAACAATTACAGAGTAAAGTATTATCATCATTTAAGAAATGGAATATTTGAAAGAATCTTGTAGACTAAAAATAATATTAAATAAAAATCTTGCATGAAATATGTAAGACCTTTTTTTCAATCTTGTGACTCAGCTTAAAGGAAAATTTTTCAGACAAGAATTCTTTTATTATATGTATAGAAATCACTCTAACTTTGTGTGACTTTCTAAACTAGATCTAAGTGACAGCAATGACTGAACATGGAGGTAAACCCATACAGTAATTTCTTTTTCCTAGAAAGCAAAACCATAATTACTCTAATTGGAAGTGGCTTTAATAAAATTCTGAATACTTGGTAGATGTGAAAACCATTCCTTAGATATTACAGTATTTTTTTTTGCTTAGATGTCAGTATTTAACTGCTTGAGAACCTTATTCTTTAAAAAAGAAAGTCACATTCTCTGACTACTTTTCACATATCTCAAAAGTTCCTTCTAAATAGGACTAAGTAGAAATGCAGGAAGCATGAAGAATGCTGTGAGGATTTGGGGCACAAGTAGCTTTTTGAGAAGGATGCAATTAAAAAACAACTTTAATGATGATCTTTAGACAGCAATGATGGCTTTGAAACTGGCTTGCTTTCTTAACCAATTCAAATGTAGAATGTTGCTCCAGGGTACAGGCTTTCCTGACCATCTCTTTTTTGGCCACGAGAGTACAATCCGATTAAACGATTAAACGGCAGTTTACTTGCAGGACTGATGAAAAAGAGTGTGCTGATGGAGGATTGTAGCACAGGGCTCAAAAAATGGGCAAACCTGCTTGCTGAATGAAGAAATGTGTTACTTCACAGCTTATCTTGCCCTTCAGCTCTTTTTATTCAAAAGGAAATGCATCTCCTAGTCACTGCTTGTCATTATGACAATGCCAGCAGCAACTGCATTTACTGGGGAGAAAATTTTGTTCAGCCTCTGGTGCCCTTGTAAACAGATTCTTCATATTGTAGTGATCTTTGCCTCTTCATTTTATGAGGTCCTTTAAAAAAAACCACTTTTTTTCTGTTGTGCCATTCAAGGACATGATAGGCTTAGTTTGAATTTTGCAGCAAATATAACCTTAGAAATATCAATAGGCAAGTCAAGTCTTTAATCTGCTTTGTGAGTCTAGCTTTTACCTATATATGTATATATGAGGCAAAAGCACACAAACACATAGATGTAAGAAAAGGCAAAGTTGTACAAAATACTCTTCACCTATCTTATACATGCAAAAAAACACCTTGGCTTAGGAGTGAAACTGGAAATAGCTGAATGGTTAGAAACAACTATAAAGTTTTCTCCACTCAGCCAAACCTCTCTGGCTTTAAGTTCTGTGGCAAAATAAAATATTATGGAAAACTGATTTGTTTGTAGATAGCTCTATACTTCTATGTCTCTGAAATATTTTGGTTTTATTCCTGACCTCAATTTTGTATATACATTTCAATTCCACTCGGCCATCTTCAACATGCATCGTTGTCATATTCATTAGTAATGAATGTATATTCTCATGTACATTTCTCTTTGAAAATGAGTTCCATTAACTGTTGCTGCATGTGATTCATGGGGAGAATCTCCTCATTTAGTCTCCTGTGTTGGAACTGTTATTGACTTTCATATCCAGAAATGGGTGGAAGGGGAAAAGTCAGACCACAGGACACCACTGCATGCACCTTCTTATCTGATGTGGGTAGGATGACAGTAGGCTCAGAATTTTATTGGCCATAAAGCCAGATAAAATATTCTGAGGGAATGACATTAAAGTCCAGTGACATGAAATTCCAGTGAGGTAGAGATAACTATGTTGTATTCATTCTAAGGTTTCCCAAAATACCAACATGGACAGGTCTGTAATTATGCTGTAATTAGGTCCCCAACTGTGCCTGTTTTAAGCTCCTTCCATTTCCTACCAGGAGGTCTGTGAATGCATGGAACAAGAAAAATCCAGCCCAAATTAGAGCAGGTTGGCAAAACTTCCAACAAAACAGTTTTCCCTGACGAAAAATACCTTAATTCCTGTGACATTTCAGTGAAGCAATAATCTGGGCTTTTGTCAGGTAGACTGCTTAGGAGACCAGGTCTGCTAAGTCTGTCCTTGCCAACAAGTCCAACATGATTTATTCTGAGGCTAAGAATCCCAAACAATTAAACAGCAAAGCTAGAAGCACGGAACTCTTTTAGCTAAGTGTAGAGTGCTAACTCCAAATGGCAGATAAGCCCTTCCCTAGAAGGATGAGGGAGAGAATCAGAAAACAGAAATAAGAAAACTTGAGAGTAGAGATAGATTAACAGGAGAAGGGGGAAGAGAGGGGGAAAAAAGCAAGTGATGGAAAATCAAATTACTCACTACCAGCTGACTGATGCTCAGTCTCTGAGCAAAGGCTACTTTGGAAAAACTCCCACCACATTTTATTGGTGGACATTATGTGGACTCTCTCAGCTGGGGAGAGCTGTCCCAGCTATGTTCCCTCACAACCTTTTGCCCATCCCCAGCCTACTGGCCTTTGGTGGTGTAGCAGGAGAGAGAGCCTTGACACTGTGCAAGTACTGTTCAGCAGCAGCTGATTGTGCCAACATTGATGTGCAAATGACACTGTTTTGGTCACAAATCCAGAACACAGCTCCATATGGGCTTCTATAAAGAAAATTAACTCAACCCAATGAGACTCTGTACATTAAGATTTTTAATAAATGTTTGGCCTTGAATTCCACAAAACCAATGCCATTTCAATTATAACTGTTTTCTAAGGGAGAAAGAGTGTTTTCGTTAACATCCTAAATTCCTAGGAAATTTCCAGGATGTTACATAAAAACACTTTTGCTAATCTGCCCAGTTTCAGAAGGAAGTGGTGATTGCTTGAAAACATTGATGGCTTCATATTTATAAATGACTTTTTTCTTAGTTATAACCTCCCCTTCTCATGCATGTTTGCCAAAGAAGAGAGAAGTTAGGAAAACATTCCTATATTTACAACTTTTAGATTTAGATGTTGTATGCTATTTGCTATTTTCTGCCTGCCTGTATTTCCAAATCCCTGTTTTGCATATTTTTGAGGTTTGACACTGGCCAAACAAAAGGCACCCACAAAAGCTGTTCACTCACCCTCTCCTACTACAGCTGGGCAGAGGAGAGGTTCTCACCTCCTCTTCTCCTCTGGCTAGCAAAAACTGCACCCACTTTGTTTTGTTTTTTTCCTTAAATATGTTATCACAGAGGCATTACCAACATCTCTAATCAGTCCAGCCTTGGCCAGCAGCATGTCCATCATCAGAGGCATCAGCGATTAGTTCTGCCAGACTTGGTGGAAGCTTCTGGCATCTTCTCACAGAAGCCATCTCTGTGGCCCAACCTGCTACCAAAAACCAGGCCGTGCAAAACCAACAGACAGATTCAACGTGTACCTGAATAACTTGGTAGTGTAGAAAGGGAAGGAACATAGCATGAGTAATTTCTCCAAAAGTCACCATGAGGCTTTTATATCATGGTTTCATAGGACTTAAGTGATGCACTGGCTTTGTACTGGTTTTCATACAGTGGGGACTGTGTGTCAGACTCTTAAAATTATAAATCCCTAGCTCAATATAAATACCTAGCTCTTCACTGGAAGTCAAACAGCATCTGGGGACTTTAGCATCTTATTTATTTTTATATGTCCTTAACATCTGGTATCATGTGGCTTTCAGATTTGGGATGTTAAGATTATTGTTTTCTTATCTTAAAGCTGAATTAATCCCACTTGAGACCTGGGGAAGGCAGTGGTGGCTATCTAATTTGTAGTTAATTCTCCTGTAGGGTCAGTCCTTAAGGGTACTTTTACTTTCCTGAATTAAGGGCTATTGCACTATGTACCTTCTGTGTAACATTTTCTATACCAAAAAAAAAAAAAAAAAAAAAAAAAAAAGGTTTGTGTTATTAGAGACTATTTTGTTAGAGAAATAATGTCCACAAATGTGTCACAAAAGTGTCACAAATATAGCCTTCAGATAAAAAGTTCTGTGTCAGCTACAGATGCATTGCCATGTGAGCAGCCAATGGCATGGGAAGAACTGATCGGTGGTAAAGTTAGTTGCTGCCTTACATACCAGCTCAGCTTTTAATTCTCTTTATAATTATATATGAGAACACATTATACAAGCAATCAGGCTCAGGGGAACTCCTCTTATTTCTTATCTGAATAAAGTACATTGACATTAAATAACTATCATGAGGAAGAAAGTCATTGTCTCCCACAGGAGACCTGTTCTTTTATCTTGTCTCAGAGATTGATCATTTAAGAGCCCACAGACAGGTCTCATCTTCTTTACCATGTTTTTCCATTTACATATGCTAATGGCTACTCTGTAGATGGTACCACTTTCCTAAAGCCATTCTTACAGAAAATTAAATTTCCCTGAATTGATTGATTACACAGTTAAAAATGTAACTTTATTATAAGGTATAATTACTAATATGTGAGCTAACCTTGACAGAAAAAGTATAGCATATGGAATAGACTTAAATAAGTGCTATCACAAAAATAAGCAATACAATACATTTATTTTGATCCCTCAAATCCCATACCTGATGAAAAAAACCAGTTATTCTGCTACTGTAAAGATTAGCAGTTATTCTCCGCAAAGAAATAAAATTAGTCCTTGATTCTTGTAAGTGGAAACATAACTGCCTACTTCAAGTTTTATAAGGGTATTTTAAGCTTTCTAGTGTAGTAGTCATAGATGCCAATACAATTTATGTTGTTGAATGAGGAGGAAAGAAACATATTATGCAGAAATGCCTCCTTCACTACTATGTAATTTAATGTTATGTTTATTTTCTGTGGAAAGTGCTGTGCATTAGGGTTTAAATTTCTCATATACACATCAAAGAGGAGGGAAAGAAGAAAGTAGTGTCTCTGTGTACAGCTGAATCTTTTACTGAAACCTGTGTGGCACATACATGAATTTCCAGAATCCAAAGAACCTGTTGGCATGGAGAAGATAAAGTGGCACTACACCTCTTCCATCTGTGATGATTTGCTGTCTACAGTTCCTATGTTCAAAGCTCTCCAGTTGCCCAGCTCTACAGTTGTGCAGAGTTCAGTAAGAGATTCAGCAATGTTTCCCTCTTGGCTTGCCAAATGCCAGCTCAGTGACAAAGCACAATCATACTTTATTTATGTTCAACAGCTGAAGTTGAATTTAGAAGCAAGATACCACATTACAAGAGATGGGGAAGAGAATGTCCTTAGGAACAACTGGATAGCATTGTTTAAGAAGTCTGCAGTGGCTAGAAGGAAGAGAAGACAGGTTTTAACCTAGGTCTAGGGCTTCTACCTATCTATCATTACATCTATACGTAAATGGTATAAATATATTTGAATTAATCAATGCTGAAATTGAATTGCTCAGATAAGGTACTTAACTAGGCTGGTATTCAGGTTCCAAAGGAACATGTCAGTAAATTTTAATCTTAGAATTACAGAATTGTAGAATGGCATGGGTTGGAAGTGACCTTACAGATCATCTAGTTCTAACCCCCGTGCCATGAACAAGGAGACAAAAATTGGACTGTTTCCATGGTCCTTCATCTGTTCTGTCACAAGATTGGACAGTACTTTCCAGAACTATCCATGTAACCTTTTTTTGTTATTCTTAAGGGCTACACAAAGAAAAAATACCAAGAAATTTTCTTACAGAACATTTTGAAGATCTTAGCAGAGAATTGATAGTATCAGGTCATGAATGAGAAAAAACACCCCCTATATATTAAAATTTATTGTCTGTAATGTGACTTGCATTTAACACAAAACTATGGTATCATGCAGTAAAAATTGTGCATAGTTGCTTTAGGCAGATTTACAGTTAAACAATAGGACAAAACAATAAACCTATTATATCCATCATTATCATTAAGTATGTTTTCTATGTGAAAGGTACATGTATATGCAGTTACACAGACATGCACAAGTATATTCTTTATATGGACTTATATACACACACATGTAAGTTATGATGAACTGCTTCAAACCAGCAGTTCATCATAACTTGAATGGAGGCACAGAGACATAGAGATGGAATTGAAGATGAGAAGAAAAAAAGAAAAGGAGTATTTAGTGGATTTAACTGCTTTCTAATTTGTAAACTAAATCCTAGTCAATAGTTTGGAATATTGAAAATTGCCTGGAGCTTTGCTAGGCAGAATCGAATATAAGGAAGCAGTGGAAAGTTTACAGAGATGGACAGAAAACAAAATGTTTTAAAAATTCCACAGAATGGGGAAAATGTTCTAAGAAATATTTGGCAATTCCTTTCTCTGTTTGCTTTTTTTCCCCAGCAAGCTTATTCTTGTCATTTCTATGTCTACATATGTAAATTCATGAGTACACACATAGGAGATTACACACTAAGGAGATTAGATCACTCAAACAAGATGATAAATCCCAGATGCAAGCCATGGATGTTCTCCATTTATACATAAAAGACAACCCCTTGGGGAATCTATCCACTCTTGAACTGCAAAACATTTAATGGTGCAGGGAAGATGTGGATCTTGATCCTGCAAACACTTAAACATGTGCTGCAGTGTAAGCTGTTAAATAGTCTGAAGAAGTCAAGTGTGTAAAAAGCTAAATACATAATTTAGTTGCAAATTGAAGGTTTTAAAACACAGCAGAATGTATTGCTTTTAAAACTGCTAATATTTTTTTCTTTAGCAATACCACACAAAGCAGGAAGAGATAATTACAGTTGGAAAATCTTTTAGTAGAATTCTTGTAAAACCAAAGATTACAGTCAGAGGGGCAACTGTCATAACCTTTATACTCACAGATGCCCAAAAGATGCTGGTGGTCTAGGGATTATCTTCAAATACACAGTGCTAAGACTCCGGTTAAACAGCAGGATGCCTGTTCTTAGCATTGCAGCAAGTCTGGAAACAAGGAGGTAAGAACATCACAAAGAGTCACAGATCTGTAGAAGCAGAATTCCTAGTTCTGCAAAAGAGCAAATGTAAAAGCTCTAGATTTAAGTCTGTATTATCAAAGAGGAAAGATGTGAGTAAGGTCTGACTGATTAGATTGCCTTTGCAGAGAGGGCTTAAAGACTGAATGTTTTAACGTCATTAAACATGCTGTTAATGGGTTGTGAAGTTTAAAACGACCCTTCATCCTTAAAATGAGACTGAAGCTGAGCTTCAGATGAGCTGCTTCTACATATGCAGCAGTATTCTGACAAGAGAAGCCAAGGAGGTTATTAAGGACTGTGTGGGAAAGAAATGCTGCAGAGGACATTTGCTTAAAAGTATGTTCTTAGTTCTAAGACTGCCACTCTATGCAAGACAAATAACAATCTTTTAGCCTCCATACATTATATTTCTTCTTCTTGACTGACAGTCCCTTTTTCTATGAACAAGTAGAGAAAGATGAACACATTTTAAACCCTATTCCTTTGTAATATGTGTAAACATAGACCAGTCTAAATACAGCTGAATTAAAGGAAATATTTCATTGTATTAATTGCTTTTACTTCTAAACATCTTCAATTCTGAGTGATAATCACATTAGACTAGTAACTAAACAAATAACATTTGCTTTATGGCAGTTAAAGAACAGCATTGACTAGGGTAATTATTCTTTTCATTGGAATGCAGAGGGCATCAGCTTGGAATAGTCCTGGTGGGACACAGTAGATGTGTTTGAGATATATTTTATCCATCAATCTGTACATGAAGCTTTAAACTCTGATATTTTACATTCTCACAAGGGGCTCGTAAGCATTCATTTCCATCACATCTCAGGGCAGGTTACAAACCAAATTTTTAACAGGTGTTTGAGGGCTGTTGAAGATATGGGAACTTTTATTATCCAGTGCTTTTCATTACCTTGTTTTTTGTAATTATATTCACAGAGTATATTTTAAATTCACAATAGAGGATTCTGTGAAAGTATTATATGCAATGGAGAGCTAAAAGCACACAAGCAGAACTGAAAGAAAACCCACTTAATGCAAATTCTTTTCCTAATTTCTGGAACTGCATAAAAAATGAGATAAATCCAGCAGCCAACTTTATCAGCACAAAGTCATGTAGTTCCGTGGGGCCCACCAGTGTAACAGGGACTATTACAACAATCAACATTTTCCATTCTTTCCAAGCTTTTTCCTTCAACTTGCAATCAGACATTTATGCAGTTTAACAGTATAATTTGGCTTTGAGTATTGCAGGTTTTTTCTGGTATTTTTTTATCTTGTGACAGGTATTTTTTTTCATATGACAGTTTCAGCAATGACATGCTGAAAGTATTCTCCAAGCCCCTGGGTGGTCTCTGAGCCATACAGAAAAGGAGTTGAAAATTGAACAGCATTATAGAGCAATAGGCCTAACAGGAGATTATTATTAACAAATCACATTTATTTAATTTTATATTTTCATAGCTCAGGCCTGCAAAGATGAAGATTTAGAATACCAGTGGCAGTGGGATGCTACAGTAACAGTAATTCTGTCGCTCCTTAAAGCACTGCAGCTCCAAACATCTTCCAGGTGATGAATTTTATTTAAATTTAAATTGAGATATGGCAGGAAATAGGTCTGGTTTTTAGCAGAACTAGCCTTTCCACTGCTGACAGAAGAAACATAAGGGCTTATGCTTTGCTCTAGTCACCTATCAAAACCCTCAGGTACTTGTCAAAATCACATTTCCTCATCAGAATGATCACAAGTTGCTGACATCTTCTGAATATTTTCAAGTTTGAAGGAGTTTTGTATGATACGACGTATATGGTGCCTTGACATTAGTAATTATGCAACACCTATGAGCTCAGGTTAAGAATATTATCTTTTTTGCAGCAAGGGAGGTAAGTTGCTCCAACAGGCTGGAGAAAATCTTTGCTTAAGGAACACAAAGAAGGAGTTCACTCTTAACTCAGCTGCTTATGTGTTTTCTCAAACACAACAACGCTCTACCAAATGTAATGTCAGCCATGATTTCCCTTTGTCAGGACCACATATGTAGCAGCTCTGAAGCCAGACAGGTATGGTACAGAAAGGATGCACTTTTAACTGGAAAAAAACCCCAAGAATTTATGTCATGAGCATAGGGTTTGGGGAAGGATTAAAGCAAAGATAAATGTCTATACATAGTTTTGTAGGTGACACAGTTTGGTGGAAGCAGATTCAATATAGCCTTGTGCTAGCTGGAGAAATGAAGTAGCTGGTTTGTTGGGTTTTTTAAGTAGTGGTAATATCTCAGTCTAGATTTTATTGATGAAGTTACTGTTTTATTCATTCTTGCCCTGTGTAGTCTTTGGAACAAAATTTGTATAATTAAAAAAAAAAAAAAAAAAAAAAGAAGCCATAAGGATTTATTTGTTCCCACTGATCATCTAGCTTTCATTCTCAGATCTACTTATGATCTATTGCTAAAATGACAAAACGGAGATAAATAACAATATTAAATGTCAGAATACCGAAGTTAATTTTTTTATCCTTACTCAAAACTCTGTCTCCATAACCCATTTAATTACCACGTTCTGTCCAGTCCCATCTGGGTGCCAGAATAACATTACATTTAATACAGTTCATATCAAAATTCCTAACTATAGAGGAAGAAAGCTAGTGAAACAAAATCTTCATCTTACAGTAACATTGAGTTGCCCAAAAGATATACAATTTAAAAAATTATATATAATTACATAGCATTTACCATAGTTATACTGCCAATAAAATGAGAATTAATATTTTAAACTAAAATAATTTTTTTTCTGTATCTCTCAGTATAGCTTTCCTTTTGTAACATTTCTGCTCCTTACGATTGTTAGCTTAAGAACCTGAGCTATAGATTCACGAGCCAGCTAAGGTTCCCCATTTAAGTCTGGCAATGGTTAGGCAGCTCTTTACCCTGTAATTTTATGTAACTCTGTTTTTGCATTTTTACTCTTTACTAATGATTAAGAGCATAAAAAAAAATAAAATCAAGCAACATATTGCCCAATACCAGTGTCTCAGAGAGACCAATACCATCCTGCTTAGAGAAAACAGAACACACAAGTGGAGTAATTCCTTGTCCTGTTCTTACTTTTGTCCAGTCTGATGCTTTGGTTTTCCTGAGCCAGACACTGTAGCTGTGTTTAACAATTCTTCATGTCTAACACTTCATCAGCCCTCAATTCAGTGTAATTAATTTAGCACCAGCTTTTTAAATCTGGTGTACTACTAAATTAATATTTTAGTGGATTTTCAGACTTTATGATTTTTTAGGAATCAAATTAGCAACACTACTTTGCATGAATTTGTAGAACAGTTTTTGACCATTTTGTTCATTTCTTTTTTAAAACCAGGTCTGTGCTTTGTTCCTGTGTCAGTAGACTTCTGTCAGATCAAGTCATGCTCTATTTTTTAAAGCATAATGAAAACCAGTGGTGTTAACCTAAAAATTGAGATGGCCAAACCATCAGAGAGGGAAGTTAACAGGACATCAGGCAGATATTGTTCTTCCAGTTTTTTCCAACTACAGATGATAAAAACCATTTTCATAACTTGCTGTGCCAAGAAAATTCTATCTGTAGTGAGATATATTACTCCTATCCAAGTGAAAGTCTTCATTTTATCTGAAGAACAGAAAGGAAATGTATGTTCCATTAGAGTGAGGCAGGGGGATCTGTTTTCCTCAAACTACTTGTTTAAAGCCTTAACAAAGCCCGGGGGCGGGGGAAGATCACATTTACTTCTCTCTGTGAGGACACTTCTGTTTTTTCTTACTGTATAAAGATACATTTGAAAACAGGCATGCTGGGTGAAATCCTCAACAAAAACCAGTGGAACTTCTCACAGTAAAGCTAATTGATAATCTCTGCTTCTGCTCCTTTAGAGAGCATCTGTTCTTACTGTCCCATCCCATATTAAGTCAATAAATATTGTCTTTCTCTACAATGCAGGGAAAGGCTTATGGAAAGTCACAGCCTAGCTCAGTGTAGTAGATAAAGCTGAGGAGCCCCTTTGCATGTGCTTTCTTCCTTTTATGATCCTTAGCTGTGAACTCTCTCGTTCAGACATCACAGAAACTTTTTCATAAAACAAAGGCAAAGAATGTGCTTTTCCTGGTTTGATGAATGCGTCTTTTTCTTACCAGGACAGCCACTGGTTATTTGTTTTCATATTTAGGGTTATCAAATAGCTGTGGATGGTGTGTAGGATGTGCCCCTTATCAGGGGTGCCATGTCTGTATTTGGACACAGCCAGAGGTGGCTGCTTAGTGACCTGATTCACTAGCCAGGAAGCTGTTCCCCCATATAAAGTAAAAGCTAGAAGGAGAAATGATAGGCCCAGAAAGAAGAAACACAGCTTTTAGCACTAGGATGCGGGATTTGGGAGATTTTTAATCCCCCTTCTTCTTGTGGATTTTACTAAAACACATTTTAGTGTCTACATGATCAAAGCTTTTGGTAATAACAAAGGTAATCTAAGAATTTGAGAAAAATATTCTTTGCTTCTCATCTGCATAGGTTACATATTTTAAGAATATTTTTTCTCATCTTCATCTTAGAAGGCCATATAACTTAGTCAAGACTTTTACCCAGAAATGTTAATTTTTATTTCACAAATATTAGAAATAGTGGTGCAAATACAAATAGATGAAAGCCAGTAAGACTGAGTATGAAGTACATCGTTAACTGTAGGATCAATATTTTGCACCTTACTCAAGTAGCACTTATTCTATATAGGGTAAAGAATTAACTCTATGGTGTCCTACTTTTTAAAAATTGCTACTAAATGAGCTGTTCACACACAGAGACAAACTGCATGCGAGACAGAAAGAGATTAAATAGTAGTTGAGGATTGTATAATACTCAGCTTATCAATGTAATTACACATGGGTGCTACATTTCAGTATGTGTAAAACAAAGATTATTCCATTAATATTCCACTAGCCAAGGGACTTCCTGGACTTCAAAATATTCTGGCACATTCTGAGTAAATACAGATGACAGATCATGAACTAAGGATATAAAAATTGTTGAGAAAAATAAAAGAGTAAGTGGTTGATCCAAAGATGATTGAAGTTAATAGAAAGCCTAACACTGATTTTATTTGACTCTTATTAACTCCTGGAGACAGATCTCCCATGATTTACATTAACTCTTATACTGCTTATCAAAGCCAAATTACATTAGATTTTTAAACTGAAGTCCTTTACTGAATAAGTCAAATATAGTATATACAAGAGGTCAAATATAAAAGAGAATTAGGGACTTAAACATACTAAAGATGTCATTACTTCTGAAAGTTAAACAGACTGTCAGTGCTGAGTACATTTACATGGCAGTTTAAAAAATACCTTCAACAAATTTTAAAAGCATTTTGGAAAACAAATGTCACTCAAAAGTCCCTCAGTTTTCTGAAAATGCCGCCAGCAGAATAAACATGAGTAAAATTAACCTCTTGTGATGTTCCAATATTAGCCACAGAATACCACAATTAATAAATTCACATGACCATTACCTATTCTCTGTTCCTATTTGTTTGGTGTCAAAGATAGGAAGGGGGATAGAATCAAATATCTCATTCTGAACTGGGATAGGCAATGTGTCTTAGTGTGTCTTCCTATGTTTTAGTGATGTTTCAGGACATAAGCTTCAGAGCTGTTAAGCCATGTTTTTAAATCAAATGAACCTTAGCTAAGTTAAAAGTCACACAACCTACAATTTGAAGGGAAGATTGGAATTTGACTTTAAGGGCAGAATTGATTAGACAAAGAATGTTAACAATTTATTGCTTTGGAAAGGACGAGTTCGCCTACCATTTACATACATGAACTGGCACAAGCAAAAAGAAATTATTTTTACACAAAGAAAGAACTACTAACATTAAGGGGAAAATGCAAGAAAACTCATCCCTCTCTGATACCTTTGGATCTGCCCAGGGCTGCAGGCTATCTCTTAGCCATCTGCTCCTTACAGGAGGGGTATTATCTGCCGAAGGCAACTCTTTCCAAACATTCAGCACTTGGCAATACTGCAATAACCCTTTGAAGCTTTGCTGGGAAATTTCTCCCAGCTTCCAAGTTCTGCTCACAGCTTTATTTGGAGCTATCATCCATGCTCTATCTCTGCACAGATAACAAATACAGCAACATAGATTTAAAGGGCTTATTCAGATTTACCTTGCCTTACACTACACACATGCTTAATGGTACAGCATGAAAAATTCATTTAAGAAAGACTTCCATTTGTACTCTTAGCTACACAGTTGGAAATAAAAGGTTTATAATTAATTAGATATAGTGGGCAATTTTAGCTCAAGCTTAATCAAACTCTAAGTGTTTACATGAGTTTACAAAATCTGGCTAAGAACTTCTGAGTGTCAGACCGAGCAAACCCCAAAGTATCACACATGGGGATTCATTGTTCAGAACAGCATCCACCTACCCAGCTGTCTTCAGCTCTCACCCTCTGCTTCCCCCTGCTTGTACCCTACCATTCACACGAATTACTTATTATTCCAAGGAGCCTACCACAAGTGCTGCCTTTCTTTTAGGTGATCCCCTTATTTATCTTCGAGTTGAGAGTTTGGAAACAACTGAAAAAAAAAGATTTGTTGCTTCGTCTAGAAACGACTACTTTTAAAACTCAAGGTGATCTTTCATTTTCAGTTTACACCTGAGCAGCTATGCACATCTGTTTGTACACATTTGGCAAACACTGCTGGTTGTTCTTCTTAGCTTAGTTACCAAAAAAAAAATCTTTAATCAACCTGCCAACCTCTTGGCTGCTGCTCACTCTGGACTGTTCCCCTAAATGCAATGTGAGATAATGACATCTTGTTAAATAACGTATAGACATGTACTTTGTATACATTAAGTTAATGATCTGAGGTGTACTGCTACAAAGATCCCACTGGCATGTTAGCAGTAGAAGTGTCAGATGACAAAGTTGCTATGTTGGCTGTGTTTATGAGAAAATTCCCTGTTTTCCCTTGGACCTTTTTTTCTGGGATTCTTGTTACCCATGCACACATGCTGGAGCTGCACAGTCATAAACTTATGCAGATAACGCTTAAACCAGAACAATCTAGTTGCAGATCCAAGAACCTAGCATCAGTAGAGCCACCTTCTTTGTTATCTGAATTTTTAAACTCTATTTTCAGCATTGCCCAAGTTGTGTTCCTTGTCATCCAACACGTCTTTTTTCTTCAATTTATCACTGTGCTCTTCCCTGCCTTACGAAACAGTCATGAGTCAGCAAAAGCACTTATGCTCAGGCTTTGTTCAAATAATTAATTTAATTTATTCATAGACAGGACTTCAGAATCCACCTTAAAATAAATATATATTTAAAAGCTTCCAAACAGTCTGACATTACTAAACTCTAAGTTAGCTTTGGAATAATTTTCAAAACCAACATTAAATCTTTCTTTCTTCATTGTTAATCATAAAATCCTCTGGGAAATGCTGCTTTGTGCTGCAGCATCTAAATGCTCCCTAGAATTTCTTTGTGCCATGTTTTCAATGGAATATTAAGCAATGGCTTGGACTACATAACCATGATAGTATCTTAAATTCTTCATTCAACACGCTTGGTTTTCCTCACAAACATCCTGCTATTTAATAGTATACAGATACAAAATTTCAGTTTGACTTCACATTCCATTGTAAATGAAAGAGGTGTTTTCAGTAGTACAACACAATTTTACCTAGCCTATGATTTACTTAATTGAAGTAAATTAAGTAATTAAATATGGAAATTACTGACAGAAACTATCTGAAATTTAACCCGTTGGAAAGCCTTATTCTCCTATTATAAGCCTGAGACTGCCCTAGAATTACTTTAGTTTTCCACAAATTCACTGTCATTGACACAACTCTGTTACTATGAGTGCCAAGTACTACTTTTGGCAAGTTGTCAGCTCTTTTAACCACAATATGCTCTGTCTCTGCTGTCACTGTGAGGCCACAAGACTGATAGTAGCAGAGGGAGCTGGCAGAGGAAAACCAGTCTGGAAAAGATAAAAGGTGCCTGTGCTCCAGCAGCCATTATTGCCTCCTCTTTCTATCCCCGAATGATCCATGATAAAAGGTGTTAATCCTCTGTAAATACCACTCTATCATGACTAGCAGGGGTCAAAAAGTAGCACAATGTATACATTTCGTCAATATCTCATATCTCTCTTTCTATGTCTTGACTTTGTAATTAGTTTTGTAGAATATCTCTTTCAATCCTCTTTTTTTCTTTGTAAACTCGTGGTTTGGGAAAAAAAGAGAAGCCCAAACTAATGTCAGTCAAATGCATTAGCTCAGGATAAAGGTTTGTCATGTTTGCTGACAAATAACCGAGAGAGTTGAGTAAACAATTAAGAAAACATTGTTAAAATCTCCCTGAATTTTTAGGAAAAAAGTATCTTCCTTAGACAACTGAGAGGAATTCAAGACACCAGATTCAATTCTCAGGCTGTGCCGTGATTCCTGTTAAAAACTCACTGCCATGGAGCTGAACTGTTTCTTGCAATGAAGATGCTCAGGGTATGCGAGCAAAGGATGACTGAGGTTACCCCAACAATGCTGTTCTGCCTGTGCCTTGACTCCAAGCCCTGACACCTCTTCCTGCAGGGAAAGCTGCCCTGCAAAGAGCCATACAGGGCGTACCCCAAGGAAGCAGTCTTTGCTGACCATTGTAGCCTGGCAGATGTTCAGTGGATGGCAGTAAGGTGTGTTTTAGTGTCATCAACTTTGATTTTTTAGACTTAGGCCTACACATGCTACAGATAGTGAAACATTTCTGTGGACTGCTGCATTGCTTGGTGTGTGCAAAGAAGTTCAGTGACGGCACAACCTCAGGCCTACAGTGGGAAATAGCAGCACTGACAAATCTCAAATGCTGAGATTTGTCCTGCTCTTTGTCCTCTGGCACACATCTCTGAAGAGGAGCATCTCTTAGCAAATTTTGAAGCTTCAGCTCTTGGAACTGTTAAATATTTGCTAAACTCAGACTGCATTAGCGGTAATGAAGGTTACATATAGTAAAGTTAAAAGAAATATAATGGTCTATTAAGGACCAGTTTGAACCTGGT
Source organism: Taeniopygia guttata (assembly GCF_048771995.1). NCBI lineage: Eukaryota > Metazoa > Chordata > Aves > Passeriformes > Estrildidae > Taeniopygia > Taeniopygia guttata. Next base: position 27,715,980 of record NC_133026.1, on the reverse strand, counting down.
TCGTCTTCAGCATTTTACTGTACATCAGAAAATAAATACCGTTCTGGGTTGGAGGACAATAGGACATTGCTCACCATGCCGATCTGCTTTGGGTCTGTTTGGACCTCTCTGGGATATGGACACAGAGCCCTCGACAAGAACCAAGGACGGTTTCGTTCGTGTTCTTGCAGCGAATCCCCACGAGGGAGCCTCAGGGGCAGGAGACGCCACAGCTGCCGGGTACAACCCCTGGCTGTGGCGGCCCCAGAGCCGGGACGGGGCACGGACGCCCCCTCGGGACCCCGGCGGGGCCGGGCCGGGCCGGGCCGGGCAGGGCAGGGGGCGGGCCGAGGCCCCGAGGGAGGGGCTGCGCGGAGGAGCGCGGTGGGCGCGGGGAGCGGCCTCAGGCACAGGGGCTGCGGGCTCGGAGCGCGGCTGGGAGCGGAGCGGAGCGGAGCGGAGCGGCGGGGCCATGCCCGGGGCCGCAGCCCCGCGCCTCTGGCTCGGCGCGGCCGTGCTGGGCTGGCTGGCGGCGGCCGGGGCCCGCCGCAGAGGTAAGGGACCCCGGGCACCGGGAGCGGCAGGTGAAGGCGCCGGAGGGCCGGGGCGGGCGGCTGGGCGGGGGGACAGCGCCCGGCAGCGCCCGGCGCTCCCCGGGCCGCCCGACGCGGGGCTGCGTGCCGCAGGTCGCACTGGGACAGGCTGAGCTCGGGACCTGCCGAGCATGAGCTGCCCTTTCCCCACAGCGCACTTGGGGGAAAAGCTGCCGAGGGGAACTGCGAGAGCGCGGGGGCTCTCTCCTGTGTTGGAGGTCTCCCACCCTCTCTCCTTGTGCCTTGGCACGTCCTTACCTGGGACCTCTGCTAAACCCGTGTCTGGATAGCTTCAAATTTCGGACGGAAAATCCACATCAAGTAGTAGATATTGCAAAATACGTATTGCGATGAGAACTACTAGAAAACATTCTGCAAACATGTTTTACACTTTCATAAAGGTTACGTGATTATTTACTACCTTTGCAAAGCATCTCATAGGGTGTGAACAGAAGTGGCTGAAAAGTGTTTTAACTTCCAGTCTAATGAGGTTATTTGTAAAAATGTATTAATTTGTGCGTGTTTTCTTCATTGGTCCATGAATTGGAGTCACCGTGTTCCTGTTCCATGAGATTGCAATACTGTAATTGCCACAACATTTTTGATCATGTTCTTTTTATAGGTCTCATCAAAGAAAATGGTATTTTTTACAGTAATTTTTATGTCTCCTTTAAAAGTATTACTCTAAAAAGTTGTTCCAGGATAACTTCTTCCAAAAAGTGAACTTTTTACCTCTTTCTATTTTATTCTTTTGGAAGAGTTTAGATCCACAAATACTTTTGTTAAATGCAGTCATAGTTCTGATTTCTACCTTGGGATGTTGGTATGCTGCATCCTTTGCAGTCAGTAGATGCAAGAAAAAACACATTCATTCTCACAGTGGGCACTTACTAAAGACACTGTTAGGTTATCAGTGGTCGTTTTCCAGACCTCCCTAGACTTTGGGCAGCAGGACATACACATTAATAAGCTACTTGTACCTGAGGAACTGGATTGCCAGTGCTGCCACTCTACCCTTGCCTGTCTGTGCTCTGCTCTGACTCCTTTCGTCTTCTCTACTCCAGTTTGTACCCAGTAGGCCTCAGGTCCTTACTGTTCCTTTGGGTTGGAAGTATTCTGGCTGGGCAGGTAGAAAATTATTGACCCCTCTTTGCACATGGATGGAATAGAGATGTGAACAGGAAGTTGTGGAACTCATTTTCCACCCCAGTGCCTCAGAGATAATCATCAGTAGCCACTTCATATCTCTTTGTGGCAAATGAGCTCCTGTGTTGACTTCAGAAACCTCTTTGATTTTTGGTTAAGGTGTTCAGAGGTATTATGTGACTCAGTTTACAGCAGCCATGGTAGAAACCTCAACGTGATTGCAGAGATTTCATCTGTGTCTCTCCCCAAAGGCTCATCCTCTAGCACAAGGCTATCCATGTGTTTAAGATGTTGCATTTTAGGTTCACATTTCTCAGTATCAATCAGGACCAGGGAAGTCTGGGATGGATCAAAGCAAAGCTTACTGCACTAATCCTGAACACAGTCAGGAAAAAGGAAATATGGAATCAAATTATTCCTGGTGTGCAGAGAGACAAATTGAAGAAAGGTAGAGAGCCATGAGCAGTGTATATATATATATATATATATAAGGTGTTTGTGGAAAGGAGCACAGAATATGATAAAATAAAGTAAACTCAAATGCTAGGGAATGAGCTGCATATTTTCCCAGGGTGAACTGTTTTATTCAGCAAACAGTGTGTAGTATCTGGACCTCCAAACAGAATGGGAGAGTTACAACTTTACAGAAACAAGTCTCTCCTAGTAATCTATTGACAGCCTTTTGTGTGTATCTCCTCTACTTTAAATGAAAACACGGTTGCACAATCTACAAAGGAGATTGGATATCATGATCTTATTTCTCAAGTATTCATGTATTTTAGAATTGGATTTTCACTATTCTCTAGCAAATATTTAAAATGAAAGTTGTTAAATCACTAATACATTTAAACATCCATAAAATGATTTTGAAAAATATTTCCATACATATGGGAAGGTTTTTTGTCAGGAACAATCATGAGTAAATGCTAAATTTTGTTAAAGCTTAAATGAGTTTTCTGTTCGTGTCAGAACATGTTAGGATTTTTTATTATTGTGGATGAAGTCAAGTCAGCAGTAGCACAGAAATCTTCCCCTAATTTAATGTTCCTCACATCCTGGACAGAGCTGGTGGGGAAGCCTGCCCTGTAGTTAACTTTCCATAGCACTTTAAAGCTATCAGAACCTGTTTTCAGTTCCTTATAATTTTTGTCAGATCTGAATCATCGGGAAGCCTACAAGAAAGAGGGAGAAAAATTATTTACAAGGGTGTGTAGTAACAGGGCAAGTGGTGATGATTTCAAACTGAAAGAGAGTAGGTTTAAATTAGATATTAGAAAAATATTCTTTACTGTGAGGGTGATGAGGCACTGGAACAGGTTGCCCAGAGAAGCTGTGGCTGCCCCATCCATGTAAATTTTCAAGGTCAGCTTGAACAGAGCTCTGAGCAACCTGGTCTGCTGAAAGGTGTCCCTGCTTGTGTCCTGGAAGATGGAACTTTATGATCATTAGAGTCCCTCCCAGCCCAAATTACTCTATGATTCTATAAAATTGCTGGGTGTTAGACACAGGCAAAGCTTTTCCGGAGCATTTCAGCAAAGTCAATATCCATGATTCTGAGAATAATATTTGAAAGAACGCTTATATCAAAATCTGGTTTTATTTAAGGCATCCTGAATAAGGAATAAATTATTTCAGTGGTTAACATAGCCAGCTCCCTCTTAAATGCTTCTTGTTGGAGCAGATCTCTTCTGCAGGGGTAACGTTTTTGTAGAGATCATGATATTATTTTTTTGTTTGTCTATCCATAAATATGATAAATTTTTTTTTCTGCTGTTGCTGAATTTAGACAGCACTTCAGGTACACTCAGGTGTGTAAAAAAGTTATTTTTAGTTGTCTAACTGATGATGACAGTTATTTTCAGTTGTTCCTCAGAATGAAAAAGAAAAAAAATCAATCAGTGTTACACAACATAAGATTTCCAAACAATAACTATGGGAATATTAGCATACTTCTAGAAAGGAGAAAAGGATACACTGGGTTCATAAAGAGCTGGATGGCCTTTTTAAGTGATGTGCATAATAATAAGAAACTTATAATTTGATCTTTAGTAGGATTTATAACCCTATTACAAGTGACTACAGTCAGCTGTTTTAGAGATCTATCAAATGATGATCTAATTAAACTGTGGAGGAAAAGAAAATAAAGACTTCTTATGTCTAGCCTGATATATTAATGGAGAAGGTAACAGATATTAATTGTTTCAGGAGTGATTCAGTTACAGGAAAGAAAACTAATGAGGGTGCTGTATGAAAGGGAGAATTCCAGTAAAAAATAGAGGACAGGAAGAAACTTTCATCATGGTTCGTAAACTGCTTGTGCTGTAGCTTGCTTGGAAAACATTTCAATAACACACATGACTGACCTGTGATTCTTCAAGGGCTTTTCTCTAAATTCCAGTGAAGGGTAAGTTCCCTGTAAGGTCAAATTGTATGGACATGAATAGCCCACAGGCTACTACAGGAAACTCAGGAACACAGTGGTGGCACAGTCAATCACAATGACTTCCAGCTGCCCTTAGAGGATAGAAGATAAAGCTATTGTTACCTGCCTGGTAGCCTAAAGCCATTTCAGATTAAATCTTTAGTCTTTGAAAGACTGTAGGATTCTCATACTGTGCTGAGAAAGATAAAGTGTATTCTTTCACTAGGGCATCTTCTCCATTTAAAGGTGGGGAATTAGCTGATTTTGAAACTGTTTTATAATTGTGGTTATCTAGAACGACGTGGAAAATGTGGAAGATAGTAAGCTATCTTATATTAATAACCAAAATGTTTCTAATAAGTGACACAATTATACCATGCAAAAATGCAATAAATACAGACCAACCTGGAATCAAAAGCTGGAGCACTCATATTCAAAATGTAACATTAGACAGCTTTGCTTACATCTGCATCTTTAAATTCAACAGCAGCATAATGAAGGCAAAAATTAAGATTCACTGTATCATTCAGTATAACCCAAAATTCTGTTCACAGTTAGCATCAGTTGGTGTCTATTTTTAAATGCAAGGTAAATAGATAGGTATACTTTTCATGTCACTTATATATAAATGTTCCCTTACTTTATTTTTCCATTCTTTCACTTCTCAAGCACATTCCTGAACAAGAATGTCTATTCAGTATGTTGCATGTAAATATGCTGTTAGCCAGAACTTTTGTTGACACTGTCTTGGACAGAAGTCAACTCATGTGCCAGATCAGACTCAGAAATTCTGGCATTCTGCTTTATTTCTAAATGAGTTTGCATTAAAAAAAAAATTTAAACCTATCAAACAAACAAAAACCCCAAACAAACAAAAAAACTGTGATAAAGACTGATTCAGATTTTGATCATTTTATCAGAAAATTTGAGAAATTTTTCGAGGCCACAAGGTCACTTAGATGTCAAAAAAGGTGTTTGGCAGTTGTGTTTTCTTTATTATAATATAGTATGTCATTCATGTAAATTGACTTAAAATGTGTAATCAAGTATCTACCCATTTTAATATACACTTTTGCGATGTTCTGCATGTATACATGCAAACTGCATGCAGCTATCCAACTATCTCTCATCCATTTGAGGGAATTACTAATTTCATGTAGAGGAGTTCTGTAAAGTGGTAATCTATTCTGAAAAGACCTTTGGATAAACCTTCTTCCTGAGGTAAGATTTTAATATTTTTATATATCTGACACTTCATTTTTGTTCAGGTTTCATAAATACCCATAGCACTAGAAAATCAAAATCCAGATAAAATATGTATAAACTTACGCCTTCCCACTGGTTTTGCATTCAGGGTAATGCCTATGTGGTTATTACTGCATTTATTGTCCACTAAAAGAGAGAAAGTTATGACATAATGAATTCTGTTAAATTTCAAGAGTGCTAACGTGCAAAGTTATTAAGACTTCAATATATTCTTTCATAAAATTAGTTTCGCATAATATTGCAACCTATCCTTATTTTCCTTTAAAAATGCTTAACGTATTTTCTAAAATACTTGTTAGACATTCCATCTTGATACTCGAAATGCTCTTGCTCCACAGTACTAGAATGCTCTCCTGGTGGACATCAGGTCCTGCAGAGCCCTTACCGAAGTGTGGATTTTGATTCATCCCACCTCCAGCAATCAGCTATTCAGGATTTAATCTGTGACCATTCCCTAACACCAGGATGGTATCGCTTCATGATTTTTGATAAGCCTGCTGAGATGCCAACCAAGTGCGTGGAGGTATTGTTAGAAATCCTTTCATTCTGAGAAATAGATATTTTGGTGAAGAATTTTTCAGTAGGATAGTTATAAAACAGAGTATGATTATGGGGACTGGTATGGAACAATACAAAGTTTCTATCTTCTCTAAATACTTGAATATATTAAAATGTGTTAACTGGAAAATTAAGTCTTAAGCAGTGGACATTTTACACTGAATGGGCAATAGCAGAGGATGATAAATCCCTTTTAGAGCACTCAAAAACTGTAATTTCCACTCAGTGCTAAAGAAATTTTCTCAGTAGCAGCATAGGAGGACTATAATGTTGTAAAGCTGGAACTGTGTGATGGTCAGTGTATTAGGATGGCCATGTGAGAGCAGTATAAAGACTTGCAGCCTCATGAACCCAATAATTGTGGACATGATGGCTTTTAAAGTCATCATGTCACAGAAAAGAGATTACTCCTGAAGTCACTTGACCTAACAGAGCTAATTGAATATTAGTTGCCTTGTCATCTGCAAGCCTGCAAAGACTCAAGAGTTGCTTGAAATATTTAATACTTCAGATGACTTGTTCTTTATTTCAGAGCTTATTTGTAGCTTTATTTTGAAGCTCTGTTATATTCTAAGGAGATACATCTTTTTTAATTTCCCCTTTTTAAAACATTTCCTTCCTTAAAAAAACCTAAAAATGTCATTAGACTATTGTAGCCTTGATTTTTTAATGAATTGAAATTTCCTTGTCACAGTCTTGTCACAATAAGCTAAAATCCCATCAATTGCGTTCTTTTAAATGAATACAAATCAAAGTTCAAACATTCTAATGCATCAGCTGCCCACATCTCTTAGGTTAGCTGAGCCTTCAGTTGATGGCAAAGGGCAGATAAAAGGTGACAGCTTTAACACCTTTAGTTGATGCTCAGTGTGCTTCTGCTCTACACTGCATTTGCTGTGCTCTGATAGCATCCACACAGTCGCTTAGGGTGGTTAATGGTGCAAAGTAGCTCACTAAGCCATAACACAACTGTGAGCTTTTCTGAGCAAAACTCAGATGTGGCTTCCAGTTCTTTAGGCACTAAATTATAGCCTGTCTTTAGAAACAAACACAAATTCACTAGGTTCAGTCAAGGACTTAAGTCTCTTTTGTGTGCATTTGTATTCAACCTTGAGGAGGAAAGTCAGCAATCCCTCTGTTACACTGGCTGAACGTTGCTAAAAGCTTGTGCGAGAGATTAATTACATATGTACCTCTCATTAAAGCACAGCAACAGTTTGATGTGGCATTAACCATTTCCTGGTGTTTTTCTGTGGTGCTGAAGATGAATCACTGTGGGACTCAAGCCCCTGTCTGGTTGTCTCTGAGGGAGTCAGACTCCATGCCTGGGCCTGGTGAGATCAAGCAGTTAACAGCTTGTGCTACGTGGCAGTTTTTCTTCAGCACTTCAAAAGACTGTTGTCTTTTCCGAATCCCCGTCAGGGTGAGGAACTGCGGAGATTTCTTTGTTTACTTTCTGCAGCCCACCCAAGGATGCATGGGGTATTGTGCAGAAGGTGAGAAAATGCGTGCTCTAACTCAGCTAAGTGTGTGTGTTTATGAGTGAGTGTTTTTCTGATCTGTATCTGTCTGATATTTGGAAGTGGAAATGTCAGGAAATAGTCATGCTAAAATTTCTTGCAGTCCTTGCTTTTAATATTGATATGATAAGAGAAATGATCTGAAATGGTAAGGTGGGTTCACTTCACCCCTCTTTAATTTACATGTAGCATTTGACTAATTTTCAAAGACCAGAAACGTAGGAATTGAAATTTTCTATATAATGACGTGGGGTTATAAGACACATCTAGAAGTCAAAATTCAGTGTACCAAAATTCAGTGTAATTCATGGCACTCAGACTGTCCAAATAGCCATTACTGAACATGTGTAGAATTTTGTATCAGAATAAATTGTGTCTTAAGAGCTTGAGCAAACTGTGATTATATCAATTATTATTTAGCACTGTTGGGAATATTTTTCTTGTTGTAATACTTATCATCTTTCTGGAATGTATACATGTAGTTGCTAGACGAAATTTCAACACAGAAATGCTCTACTGATACACATTTTATTAGTTCTACGAGAAAGGAGACCCTTTGCAATGCTTGAGTGCTTGTGCTGCAGAAGTATGTTGGTGTTCACAGCTCAAAACTTCAGTATTTCATTATTCATGACAGATTTTTCAGATAAGCAAGCCAGGGTTGAATCCTTACAGTTATAAATACTGTGAAACGGTGACAAATTGGTGTAGTAGGAAATTCTTACTAGCTCATGTAACACACCATTATGAAAATACTAGCAGTATTTTCATGCATCATATGCTGTATTGCTTGGAGTCATAGTCTCTGTTACTGAGTACTTTCAAAAGCTTAGTAGCAAATCTGTCAGTGGGCTTTCTGGTGCCTTGTTGCCCCATCATTATACCTTTAGATCCAATTGTTGAGACATTCTTCAAGGAGTTCAGCAAGCTTGTGTGCCTGAAACAATGAAGAAATCCTGCACAATAGAACTGAATTTACTTTGGATCTTGGTACATGGTGAGGAAAGAAGATGTAAAACCACTGCTAGACAGCAAGCTAGCAAATTTGTACTACCTCAAAATAAAGCAGGCAAAAAGCATAACTCTTACTTACCTCTAGTGAACACTGTAAATCTGAAACACATTTTAAGTTTAAATGCACATATTTAAGATGATGTTGTCATGTGAAGTACATTGTACTGTTGTACTGCTTTCTGTATCTAGGTTACCATGTGGCCAGTGCTTTTTTCTTTAAGACTTGACAGCTGTAAATACCTGATGCAAATTTTCTGTCTGTCCTCTACATGCTAAGGAATTTAAACATTGTACCACCACTGAAGCATGGAACAGCAAAGTCTTCTCTTTATTCTTTCTGGTGAATGGGATTTCCAGTGTTGCTGCTGCCCTTCTGATGTAGTTTGGGTAGAGTGACTAACTGGCATTTTCATGTTTAAGTCAAGGTTCCACTTATTTTTTTATAGCATTCAAAATACAAAACAGTAGTGGTACACAAGCACTTTTTATTTGGCTTCTGTAAGAAAGGTGATTTTTTTTCAAAACAGATCTGCACTGAAGTTCGCTGTCCAAAGTTACAGTTAAAGAATAAATGTTTAGATGTGAATATGGAGAGGCAAAAGATGTATTAAAGAGAATAGCTTTTTATTCACTGGCAATATATTAAAGAGAATAGCTTTTTATTCACTGGCAATATGTGTAAGTATTGGCTGAGCACATCAGCAATAAAAGTTGTAGAGGTGGTAGAATGTTCTGTACTCTTCCTCCTAGATGATTTTCAGCACAAGACATTGTGCTCGCTGCTGTCATAGCTGTACATGGATCAGATTACTTCTATTCTGAAAATCTGCACTTCAATTAGTGTTTTGTGACATTTGGTCTATTATCTAAGAGCACTGCTGTCTGTATGTGTGTGAATATAAAATGTAAAACCACTTTATAGTTATTTCAGATGCAAGGCCACAGACCTGTGATCCTGAGGGAACGGAAATTGACGGCATTTGTAGCAGTGAGTATTTTGTTTTGATTTTCCAGGTTTTCTGTGCATCTGTGACCCAATAATGTCAGCATTTAGTGATATTCTGACTTTAATAAAAACGTGTTCATGTTATCAACAGTATTGCTTGGTTTGTTGCAAAATGAGCAGTTTGTAGGTAATTTCAGACAAACTTGGATTACAAAAGTTCTTTCTCAGAATATTTTGAGTAGGTATCAAAATGTCAAAAAGTAACTGTAATGGTGCTGAATGATTCTTCAGGAGTAAAATATGAGATGAATCCACAAATCATATTGTTCCTTATTCTATTCCTTTCTAAATAGCCTTTTTCTTTTTTCCTTTTTTCTTTTCCTTTTCCCCACTTTCTTCGTAAGTAGTGAAATTATTCTTCTGTAAGGCCCATTCCTTTGCATGCTGCCCTTTCCTGCCTGGTAAAATAATTAATTGCATTTTATTCTCTTGTTTATGTTTTTGTTTAGGTTTATTTTGGATTGCTTTTTTTCCCCTCTTTAGCACCTTCCTGTTGTCTAGAATGTATTCAAAAGCTCATAGAGGGTTTTTTCTCCATTTAATAATTAGCAGGAAGATACATATTTTTATTTGATTCTCTTAAGAAATTATGTAGTACTTCCACATATGAAAAAGGAAAATATTATTAGTATATTATTTGGCAAAAAATATGTCAATGTCATTGTATCCAATATTGATTTTGTGCAGAATAAAAAGCAGAGAACATGCTTCTGTTTGACTAGGTAACCTGGCTCCTACATCATCTCCATCTGTGTCACCACCACTTCCATCTGTTCCTGAAGTTGTAGCAGAGATGATCAAAGGCAGCATCTACCTAAGGTGTACCTTTGGCATTCCTTTCACCAACAGCTCTGTTGGATTCATTGTAACTTGGTCAAGACTTTCTCCTGAAGGTGTCAAAGAAGAACTTACACATGAAACAGCAGTTCATACTTTCTCACTTCTAGAACTAGATGGGATAAACGTCAGACTTGGAGACAGAGTATGTTAAAACATTAATGTGATTTCTTTGTATATTTGTACATATGACTCAGTAGACACTAACAGCTTTTAGAGAGAGATCCAGCACCTTCCTGTGTAATTTTTCTTGGCAGAAGCCTACTGCTTCTACCTATTTACACCAACTACCCATATAAATATGTAAATATCACAGAAATACAACTACCACTGCCTCTGAGGTTTTGAGACTGATTGTCTCAATACAGTGGTGTCCCTCCAGGAAAAGTTTTTATTCAAATAATGTAAATTAAGAGGATTTTTGGATGCCACTGCATCTCACTGAGAGGCTGTAAGAGCCAGAGGTTGTGAAAAGCTGGATGAGCTTTTTTCTCTGGATGAGCTGCTGCTTACTGGCTTTGTGTCTAGGATTTACATTTTAATCTCTGCCATCAAAAGCAGTGTGATGCCTTGTCTTCCCTTGTACCAGAATGAAGACTTAGGGTCTCATAGTAACTTTGAGAAGCCAAAGCATTGGAAAATCAATACATCTTTTACCTATATATGCCAAAATACAGGTTAATTTTTCCCGGAGAAAATAAAAACCAAAAAACATGGTTGGTATGCGTATGCATGTTCAATCCAAAGCCAGGCTGCCTGGAAGGCTTATGGACAGGAACAGCAATTTTTATTCCCCAAAAATCATTTGGGAACTCTGAAGACTTGCCTGACAGTGGTGGCTTGGTGACAGTCAAAAGGAAAGGCACAATCATAAGCTGCCTCCTGCTGCTATGCATCACTTTTTTTTTTCAGGATCAGAAATACTGCATGTGTGGTCAACACATCTCAAAATGGATACAGCAAAATAAAAACAAATACCAAAACAAACACCAAATCAAAGCAAAACCACAGTGTCTAGTTGCATGAAACTGGTTTAGTGGAGGGAAGTCACACTGAATTCCTCATCTTGAAAAAGATTATCCAGGTCTATAACATCAGGAAAACATAATCTAAGATCCGATGGTCACTAAACAAAATTAAAAGGCAAAAGCTATGAAATAGGAAAAAAAATAGGAAATAACATATAAACAAGTGTAGGCCCCTGTTACTAACTCTAATTGAATGTCATTGGTTGTAGAAATGCTCCATAAAAGATTTTTAAAGTATTCATTGAATATGATTTGTAGGCAGCCATTAGTTGAAGATATCTCTACACCACTGGTAGAATATGCCAGGAAAAGGTCCTAGGATGTTCAGTCTGTTTCTGGATTTTTCTTTAGCAGTATTTACCTATTACCTGTGGCAAGTGGTACCTTGTGGTGCAACCAGAAGACTGGCCATGATGAATCATTGAACTGACCATGGTGGTCAAGTTTTGTCTTCATGTGACCACTTCATACCAAAAATGTATTTTGTTATTCTGGTTTTATCCTACAGGTCTACTGTAGCAGTTCTTCTTTTTTCATGGAAAAGCCAGATATACAAAGTTCTTCAGTTGAGAGCAAGGAATTTTTTGCTGGAATTAAGGTAACTTTGTAAAAACATAATGTGGTAGGAATTTTTGTGTAGTGCTACAGCAGTCAGTCCTCTGACTAGAAGGCACTTAAAATGTATAAACAATTAATAGAGCCAGCTGTCGGCTAAGGTAGACTTAAATTTGTCCAAAAGCAAGAGAATCACAGTGGTTTGTGTGCTTCCCACCTATCCAAGGTGCAGGAAGGCTGAGCTGACCTCTTGCACACACAGTGCGGGTCTTGGTTTCCAGCACTGGAGCCGACTGCTGCTGTGCTCATAAAGTTTGGGGGCACAACCTGAGCCAGCGTGGTGTGGGTTTGGAGGAGGGTAGCTGGGAGGTGGGCTGTGCTCTGCTCTTGGTCAGAGGCTAAGCATCAAAACTGGTTTTAGTTCCTACTGTGGATAGAGCTATAGGGACCCATTTGCTGTCCAAGAATGGGACACCAGTCCCGGAAAGACAAGACTGCATGTCATTAATTACAGATTGGGTATAGTCCTGCTGACTTAGCCTAAGCCTGTTCCTGTAGGATCGGGGCCTAGATTTCTGTCATGGCAGTGCAGTTCTGCAGGGTGCCCTGCAAAGAGGCATTGTGCTCTCTTTGTTTCCCTGTGAGGCTGCATTCAGGACCCCACCCATCCTACCAAGCTGAGCTGTAGGCCCCTGTTACTATCTCTAATTGAGTTTCCGATTGTACATTTTTGGTGATCCATATTGTAAGCTTGTGGAGAAGAGTCCCAGGAGAAATATGGTGCTTCCAAATTCTTTTGGAATTGTTACCTCTAGGTAGCTTCCCACTTCCTTCCACCCCGCCCACCCACTGTCCACTTAGATAGTACACAAAACTGTTCTTATCTTTGCTTCCAAGGGTTACTAATTTTTGTGATGAAAATGTTGTTTGCTAACTGCCTCCTTTCTAGCTAGCCCTTTTTTGGGCCTTTTCCTTATCCTTGCCCCTTTACGCATCTCTTCAAGGCTATGGCTGCTGCATCTGCATCTTTTCCTCAATATCCTGCTGCTCCTCAGCCCATGTAAATAAGCACTCCTAGTGATTAGGAAGCAGTGCTGCTGTTTACTCACAAAGATTGCATTTTAAGCATAATTTCTTCTGTGCTAGATACATCCAGAAACATATGACATATCAGAAGATGGGAGGGAATACAGACTGACAATAGAAAGTAGCATTCCTATTCCTTGTCCTGAATTTAGCCAGCTAAAAAGTGACTGCAAAATCTCACTAACATTAAACAGTGTTGATGAAGGTAAGTATTACCATGGTTTTGTTACATTTTGTGTATTTAATTATATTTTTGTATATTTTTATAAATATTCTGCTAGTTTCCTTCAGAGAAGTTGTTATACTGTAAAATACTTCCTAAAATGTTAAAGTATTCAGAATCTGTATGATGCTGCTGAAAATATGAAAGAATTTCTTGTTGAAATTTGCAGATGTTTTGGTAGACACTGATATCAGCCATATTCTTTAACATGAATAGACAGAATATTATAATAATGATAAAGGTTATAATTCAGGTAATTTTGTTTACCTGTTGAATTTCAAATATTATATATACAGTCACAGAGTCATAATTTTTTACTCTTATAGCCATTTTCTGTAATATTTTCTCAAGCACTAACCCTGTGAACCAGAAGGAGCCTTGCCTATGCAGACAATGATTTTTTTCCCTTTATCAAGCCTATCAAGATTTCCATTTGTCTATCAAACTGGGGAATGCAAAAACATTGTCTCAGCTGTGTATATGAAGATGTAGAGAGGAGGTTTTCTGCATGACCAAACCAAACCCAAGAAAAATGCATAATTATTTTAATTTTTGAAAGCATGTGTAAATAAGTTAGTATCTATATTAACAGTAGTATGGAGAATGTGGCTTATTTAGAGGATGAACTTACTAATTATGCATTTTCTTTAAAACAGGTAAAGAGCAGTTAGGTCTAAACTTGGCTCTTTCTTCTTGTCATGTGGATCTTCTCCAGAAATCCTGCAATGATGGAATCTGTAGTCAAGGTGTAATTTATTTCAGTGCTGTGACAGACTTCATTGAGGATGGAGACAGGATTACCAGAATTGCAGTTGAACCTATATCCAGTGAGAATTTCCTGTGGAATGGCTATGTTCCAGAAAGCACACAGGTAGAAAATCTTCGTATTAAGATCTGTAAACTGTCCAGAAGCATGGCTGGTGTTAGTGAAGCTTTTATTTCAGTTGTGACTTGCTGATTCGCACCAAGATTTCTAAGTGGTTGGTTTTAGTTGATTTATTTTTTCTTGAAATTCCATGTTCTCATTGGAATTTTTTGTCTTACATTTTAATATTGAAGTAGCTACTAAGAATAATTAAAGTATAATTTAAGATTGATTAAAAGTATCCCAATATAATATACTTATTTGAATGTAAACTACTATCATAAATAATGTAGCTGAGTGTATTTATTTCCTAACCTGACATATTTTACATTTTTTGTCTTTGTTTTGAAGATTACAGTTAAGGATCTACCCACTGCCTACTGTTACTCATTTACTGACCCTCATATAATTACTTTTGATGGAAGGTAATTACTGGCTTGCTGCTCTTAAAATTAAATATGTTGGGGGTTTTCTGGGTGGATTTTGGGGATTGTGTTTTATTTCTTTAATTATTTATATATTTATTCTAAATCTGTAGTGATGATACAAGTAAGCTGTAGTTTCCTGCAATTGGCCGACGATTTTTTTTTACACTAAGGATTAATGTGTTTTAGTTGGTGAAAGCTTGCCAGTCATGAAGAGGCTTGTATATTTGCATTTCTAAAGGCAAGTTTTGGGGTTGTGGCAAGACAATGAAGCAAATGGATAGGAGGAGTGGTAGCTATGAAGCCTGTTGACTGCAAAAAATAGAAATGTTCATATATTAAATATGAACCATGATAAAATGATTGAGTAAAAAAAACTTTTATTGCAAGGATGTTTCCAAATAAACCATAATTTCCCTATTTCTGCGTGTCAGTATCTGAATCCTTGCAAGGATCAACTTACTAGAAGCTGTATGCTGTCTGTGTAGCATTTTGCTGCCTTTATTAGTGGCATTGAAAGCAACCTACTGACTGCTGTTACTTGCACATCACTGGCCAAAAAGCATTTTGAAGTGAAAACAGCTTTCATTGCCACAGCTGGTTTTGGTGTGCTTCTTTCTTACAAGGTATTTCTGATTCAAAAAGGATGTCTGAACAAACACAGACTTCACACCTGGGAGTTTTATATTCTTTGTTCAGCAGAAGCACATTTCAAGCAGCAGGGTGAGAAGACGTGGATATGTTGCTTTCAAAAAAGGATGTTCAACCCACACATGATAACAGAAGGGGAAATAAAAGTTGTGATTGCTTCTCTGATAGAACTTTGACTACTACTACTACTAATAAAGTCAATGGGCTTATCCTAAGCTTGCAGTTTCTCCTTCAGTGGAAGTTGTAGGGATGTCTTAACTGGTCATTGTAACCATGGATGCATTGTGGTCAAGCTTTCTCATGAAGCAGTGTTTTACTGTTTCTCTGCAGCATCTATAAGCATGATGCTGCAGAGAAAAAACTTACTTTTTTTAAGGATAAATTATGTTGCTACTTTATTTTACAAACTGAGGGAACAAATTACCTACTGAAATATGGACAATCCAATGCAGTCCCAGTAGTGTAGCCATCTGCAGTTTGTCTGCTGCCCCATTATACACAAAGCAAATTGACAGTCTACAACTGTCAAATGCCATTTATAGCCAAGAGGCTATTAAACTTACAGCAAAAGTTTGGGGGTTTTCTTTCTGTTTTTTTTTTTCTATTTTTTTTCTTGCTGCTGAATCATTAAATTGGCTATTTTAACCTTGCTTCAGGGGACAGATGGCTAACCCTAAGGAAAAAAAGCAAGTTGCTATTTATGGTTTTCATCTGAAATGATCATTGGGAATAAGCACTCCCCATCTCCATGTTAATAAAGCAGACCTTTTTAAAAGGATGTGACTTTCTAAATAATTTTGTCAAAAGTACTTGTGCAGTTTTCAGCATCTGCCCCCACATGCACACTGCTATGCATCTTATTGCTCTCACTGCATAGGTGTAGGATTGTAGAAACACAAAGGTTGAGAAGTACCCTCCATATGCTTCGAATCAAAGAATGGCAGTAGCTTCATGCTTATGTTTCCATTCACAGCCATTGTCTACATATATTCCACTCATGATCCTTTTTTTCTGCTGAAAAAATGTTTTGTTTTTTAAAATTTAGAGCTGCTCAGAGGGAGATATGATGATGTTTGCTCAGGATAAAGCTGTGTTTTGCTCTGTGAGCTGTACTGTTTTTTCTGACTTGGGAAAATGACTTGCAGTATCAATGTTCACCAAATAGTAGAAATCTGCTTGAAAATGAAGTTGCTGACAACTTCAGCAACTGAAGTGATGCAGTTATTTCACAACCAAAGTGATATCACGTGCTGTGCTTTTGATTCCAGAGTCTATGACAATTTTAAAACAGGAACATTTGTTCTCTATAAGAGTACATCTCGAGATTTTGAAGTTCATGTTCGCCAGTGGGACTGTGGAAGTCTTCACTACCCAGCATCCTGCAACTGTGGCTTTGTTGCTAAGGAAGGAAGTGATATAATTGCATTTGACATGTGCAGTGGTCAGCTCCATGAATCACAGCCACACTTATCTGTAATAAACAGAGACACAACAGGAAGCAATGTCAGAATCACTGAATCCTACCTAGGAAGAAAAGTAACAGTAAGTGGTAAATAATGGCTTACAGATTAGGTAAAATAAAAGCTCATGTTTTTCATGAGGCTGTCTTCAATCTCTTTTTAGGTTTTGTTTTCTTCTGGAGCTTTCGTTCGTGCTGATGTGAGTGAATGGGGAATGAGCCTAACACTTAGGGCACCCAGTTCAGATTACAGACATACAGTGGGACTCTGTGGCACCTTTGATGGAAATGCAGAGAATGACTATCACACTGCGAGTGGCATGGAAATCCCAAACCATGCTAATGGTCCTTTTTCTTTTATTAAGGAATGGAGGTAACAAAATGCTTCTGTTGATAAATCTAATGTCATCATTTTTGGTTCTGCCTTTCCTTCACACTCTTAAAAATAATAACACTCTTGTCAGAATAATAAAAAGAAAAATCTCCTTAAGTTTTTAAGTTGATATTAGAATGTGATAATTACATTACATTATTAATTTAAAAGAAAATTTAAACTGAATTGCCAAATAAGTAGTTTAGCACTATGATGTAAGATTAGTTTGATTTGGTTTGGAAAAAAGTACCAAAGTATACAGAAAATACCCACTCATCTCAATTCTTTTATAAGTTACTCTTGATGTTTTGTGTTTTAACTGTTGTTTAAATATAGCTGTGTGCTGCAGACTTATGCTGTAGAAGCATGAAACAACAAAGAACAAAAAAAAAATTAATACTTTAGTAACAGAAAGAAAATAGTTCAGATGATACAGTTTCACCTTTTCCTTTCCTCACTAGAATTTTACCAGGAGAGAGTTTGTTTGACAAGACACCTGCTTCATTTACATCTTCTAGAAAAATGTTATTCTGTGACTGTACACTTGAAGATGCCAGATTTTATCAACCAGCAAACAATCTGGAGACAGTTACTCAGTCAGAACCTCCTTTGTCTTGTAAAGAAAGTGAGAATGGTAGATTTCTTTCTTTGATACCAGGACTGGATGTCACTGCTGAGTATCTTGGTCCTGCTGATCTTGTCAGGGGCTTAAAGAAACGTTCATCTACACATGAAATGGATTCATCTACAGTTCTGCAGAGGCAGAATAATGAAACCAAACTTCACAAAACATCACTATTAAACTCACATCTCTCTGCCACCTCTGAGGGAAATACTGGTACAGAAAGAGAGGGAAGTTCAAACTTAAACATTAGGAGAAATTCTCACCATTACAGGAGTCGCTTTCACAGAAATCAATCTGCTACAAGTAGAGGGAAGCGCCAAAATTATTATGAATACCATCCAGTATTCATCTTCCAAAGTCTCAGCCAAACAGATTTAGAGGGATATAGTTACTTTTTCCCAGAGGACCATGCCACTGACACAGATGAGAAGCTCCTTCCTTCTTGGCCCACACCTTCAGGCCTCACTGAATCTAGTGCTTTGTTCCTGTGCCAGCAGGCAATAGCTAATTCCAGCATAGGAAGGTCCTGTGGTGCCCTCCTTGGCCGGCGAACAGGGGATGCCATCAGTATGTGCGTTAAAGACCTGCTGCTGAAAGATGACCTCAGTTGGGCAGAAGCTTCCTTAGCTCTGCTGGAGAATGAATGTGAGAAAAGAATTTTAGAAGAAATAAATTACAGCCCACAGGAACTTGAAGAGTCAGTTGAGAGCCTCCTTACTGCTTTGAAGTGTCCCAGTCTCTGCAGTGGTAATGGAGAATGTACAGAATGGGGCTGTGCATGTTTTCAAGGCTACAGCTCGTATGACTGCAGCATACTGTCTGGTAAGTGGGGGGAAATGAGATTTACTTCAATAATGTTCTCAGTGTTTGTGAAAAGTGTATTTGTTTTGCTGCCTTTCTCTCCTGCTTTTGTGCATGGGCAAGGGTTCTCAGTTATTTAATTACAGTTTACTACAGCTGTAATTATTTTTCATTCAGCCTTCTTGTTTCCAAGGCCAAAGCATAAGCTTAGTTTCTAATAGGTCAGATTTAAAAAGTCACTTTGAAATGCAGAGTGTAGCCCCAAGAGACTGTCAATATTTCCATGTGCTATCTCTTTCAGGGAAAATATGCCACATTCATCCCTCTCCTAGTTTTTTATAGTTTATGTGATCCTTTAATGAGTTTATTAAATCTCAATGGGATGTTTTTGTCTTCGGTGATGTAAAATCTCTGTAAGCTAACTGTTAGGATAGGAGGAGAATTGGTAGTAAAGAAAAAAGAGTTGTAACAAATAGTGCTGGGCAAGGATTTTTCATTTTCAGTAGGTAAGATATTCACTAAAAATTCAGTTGAACAATTACTCTGGAAAAATACTATCAATGTCAAAACTCTTTCAAAATAAAACTTGTTAATATTTTGGTTTGCAATCATGTTTTTGTTTTAATGACTTACTTAAGAGCAAATAGAGAAAGAGGGAATAGAATAAAAAGAAATGTTTGACTCCAAGAAGAATAAAATAAGCTGGTTTTGCCTCATAGAAACTGTTTTTGAGTGCTCTGATCTGTCAGTTTATTTCCTGAAGTAACTTCCATCTGAGATTTTTTTTAGGGGTGTTTTTTGTGGCTTTTTGTTTTGTTTTGTTTTGTTTTGATTTGTTTTTTTTTTTTTTGGGGGGGGGGTTGTTTTTGTTTTTAATAAAAAATAATCCCTATATAAATTATTGCATAAATCCCTATATAAATTATTGCATAATTGCCTCCTTTCCAGTTCCTATTTCTAAGGCCTTAGTTTCATTTCAGTTTTATTCTGGAAGTCTGATGTAAAGAACCATAGTTGAGAAAGCAAAACATATATTCACAAGTGTTTGTTATCAGTTGAAATTTCTCTGCTTCCTAATACTGAGGTTCCAAGAGAAGACAGAAGCCTAGCTTTCAATTTAAAGTTTCAGTGTAACAATGTAAAGTCTTTCTGTTTATTCTTCCCTTCAGCTGGTCCCAGATTTTCTTGTTTACATAGTTTTCATGGTTGGATAGAAAAATAAACATACTGCATAATGCAAATACATATGAATGAGTTCTCATACTAGCATTTCTTGTCTAATCTCTGCTTCCAAGACCAGGCTCCAGAAATTACAGAGCTGGAGAATGCTGGGCTGTGTGACATTCGACAGTATGACTGCACATCTGTGAGAGTGTTTGGACATGGCTTCAGGGACTCATTGAACCTGAAATGTGAAATCATCAAATTGCAAGTAGGTCTCCCTGAATAGCGACAATTACATTTTAGACTTCTTAGAGAACAAGGGACAAAATGTCAAACATATTATTCATTGATGTGGGCACAGCCCAATGGTTTCGTGGAAGCTAAAAGCAAAGGCACTCAGCACTTTGCAGCAAACACTCAAGACTTTGCAAGATTGCCATTTCCTCCATGATAAGAGAAATACAAAACATAATGGGAATGTTCAGCAGCTGGGAGGGAGATAACAGCACACAGCAGCTATCCATCAGAAGAGGGCAAGGGCATTCCTATTAGTAACAACCAGCACATCGTTGTATTTTTAAGTGCTTATGGAGAGGAATGGAAGTACCACTTCTTTGAAAAAGGACAGCAAGGTTAAAGCCATTACTAGATTTCTGTCTCAAATCTAATGCTTGAAATAGCCTTTTATAAACATAATAAATCCATTAGGAAAAAGATAAACGTGTTTTTGATACGTTGTCCATTTCCCAGATGTAGAATACCATGGGTATTTCATGATATATGTCAGGTTTGAACAGGAGATTAAAAAATGTTTCACTGTAAACTTAAGGGGAATTTGTGTAGAGAGGCTTTTGTTGCTCGTTGTTACAAAAAGTTTTCAAGGCAAATATATAAGCAATTTACAAGTTGTAGCCCAGAATAAATGGTCAGTATACAAGTTTTTATGTCATGTTAGACATGAGAACAAAAAAAAACTAGAAGTAAAACTGTATTTTATTGGTGTGATGATGGAGGGGGTGAGAGCTAGCGAAAGGGGAACCATTTAATGGTAAATTTTGTTCCTGAGACAGTAATTTTCCTTAGCTGTTTCCAGCAGATGCTGAAATTATTTTGACAGATTAGGCAATTCTGGCTATAGATTTTTCTTAAACTCTACATGTATCCACTCAAGTTGGCTTGAAATGATTGTCGAGAATAAGTTTATGCTCCCCTTATAATAAAAGGCTTTTAGACTAAGCTCACAGTAAGACAATTATTGGGATTTCACTTATCACAGTTTGAAATGTCTCAGTTTTAACAACTCATGGCAAGATATTCTGAAATCTCTTGGTTGTGCTGCATTTGGCTCCAAACACAAAAACTTCCTAATTAGTCACTTTTAATGATGATCATCTCACTGACAAGAGCCATTTTACTGCTGTTAGCTGCAGTTGAGGAGAAAGCTGTAAATTTTTTCCTTGAGAATACAAAAGAAAGGAAGTTTGGGGTACTGGTTTTTTGTTTAGTTTTTCAGGCGGGAGAAATAGTGAATTTAAGGAAATGTCAATGGACTTGCAACAATATAGAACTGCACATATTTTGAGATTGAATTTAAATGATCAAAACTTTGTAGAAGAGGCATTTTGACAGAATTTAGAATTTCTTTTCAGTATTTTCACTTTTGAAATGTTAAATCAAACCTATTGTTCATGGGCTGTCTTACCCAGTTTAGGGTAGATACTTGATAGAGATTTGGGTAGGAAATGCCCAGGAGCCTATGATTACAGAGATAGAGAATTTAAATGTAAAGGATGAGAATATGTTTAATCTCTGCAAAACAAAAATACTGTTTTATTTCCTTCTGTTTTACACTGAACTCCACTTTCCATGAACCTTATGAGTTGGATTGCCTGCAGATCTGAAGGCTTTTTAATTGGTTTTTGAAAAGTTAAACTGTTTCTGAAAGAATTATCTGACCTTGCTTCCATCTTGTAACAAAAGGTTTCTGAAGAAGTAAACTGTATCACATTTAAAATGTTACAGTACTAAGTACACTCAAAATTACATATTTAGAAATATTTATCTTTTATACTTAGCTTTGCTGTGAATTTCTTAAATTAGTATAGGGTGACAGAAAAAAATAAGTGGTTGGAACAGAAGCAGCATATATGTCTTTTTAGCAAAAGTGTTTCTTTTTCTGTTAAAAAAAAAAAAAGGCAAGGCCTTTATCGCAGATGACTCTCCATGTGAAGATTGGGATTGAATAAATGTTATGATTTGCTCCAAGAACTAAAAAAAAAAAAATGCAATCTCAGTAAAAACTACTCAAGCTCAAAATCCTTTTTACTTGCTGTTCTCTTGGTTCTTAGTCTGCCTGGATTCTTAGTTCCATCTCATTTTATTTATTTTCCATATGCTTAGCCCTGCTTCCACATCAATGCTTCAGTCAAATAATATTATCATCCTTATTCTGTTATCTTGAACTTTCAAGGTGGGTCTTTGGATGCCCTGTCCTCACAGTAGTTTAGAAGAAAGGTCTGCGGGTCAATGTTGTCTTGTTCCATCAAACAACCTATTGGCTTGTACAAGGGCTAAATGGCCAACTGCCAGAATTGCCCTGGCACCCAGAATGATTCCTGAGCCCTGCCAAAACCCTCATCCCTTCCTTTGACTAAAGCCTGTCCTGGCATGGGAGCAGAGATGGAGTGGAGCAGACACACTCGCACGTGAGATCAGTGGTGTTTGGGGATCACCTACTGCTTCACCCTCCTGTTCCCTTCCAGCTGGAAGGATTGTTTGTCCTTGGCAATGCAGTGCCAGAGGGCCGTGGCTCAGGAAAGACTTCCCTGCCTGTTTGTCCACAGTAGCAGGCTTAGGTAAAAATCTGTGTGTGAAAATACTGTCATCTAATATTTGCCACTGCATTCTGATCCAGATACATTAGACTGGCTCCAACACTGTGCAATACATAGGGAGTTTTTCTCTGGTAAAAAAGTTTTTGTGATGTATGTCGGTGAAAAACAAATTTTCGTTCTTAACATTCAGTATAGTGACAAACAATGGATTCCTGGAGAACCTCTAACTATGCCAGCTGCTTTCCAAAATGCCAGGAGTGTTGTCTGCCAGTTACCAAGTGATAGCCAGCAGTATGATGTCATGGATGTGGTTGACGACAAACCCATTGCCAGATGGCAAATAAAGGTACTCTCAGAAATTTCAAATATTCACTTACAAATTTTCCTATTAAGATGAACATGTGTCACATAGATATTATCCTTTATTTAATGGTACTAAAGGGAGAAGTCAACTTGCTTAACTTGGGGTCTCAGTCTTGTTGCCTAAGCTGAAGTGTCAAGTGTTTTTTGATGGTGTTCTCTTGCAAGGGGACTGGTAGATACAACCTAGGTCCTGCAGAGACACACATTCTTCAAGAGTAAAGTTAAAGGCCAAGTAGTTACCCTAGAATATTTCAAATGACCTTGGATCCATCTTTGGTAGAACTGAGTTGAGCTCAGCCACAAGTACAAATCCCTGTGAGCAGATACCTGAGCTCTCATACAGATGGAGTCAATAAGGTCAATAGAGCATACACAGAATTCAATCTACCTTACACACTGACGTGTGGCTGGTCAAAATCTGCCTAGACTCCTTGGCAGGTTTGATTAGATTTCTGATGACTTTTGTGAGGGTTTAGACACCTGCACGTGGGTGTCTATTAATTAGTGGGAACTCATGATAGCAGACCAGGTGGGTCTATCAATACCTGTATCAGTTAATCCATTTTTACTGCTCACCTTTCAGATTTCTAATGATGGATTTGTTTATAGCAATTCTAAAACAATGATATTATATGATGGAGCCTGTCAGGTGTGTGAACCACAAGAATCTGGGTTATGTACATTAAAGGTATGTGTTTCACTACTCTATTATAAAAATACACATTTTTTTTAGGCTGAAAACTGATCTAGAAAAATCAGCAGAACATACCTGTTCCTGTTTCTAGCAGGGATTTTCAATCACAGAAAGAGAAGCTGAGATGAGGCAATTTTAAATGTAAAAAATCAAACCAAAAGTACTTCATATAATTACCAAGTAAAACCAAACTTGCTATCAGTTGTTTAGATTTAAAAGCAAGCTTCGTTGTTTAATAGAAGTGCAGAATGATTAGATTGTATTTGATACTTACAAATTCATAACCAGTTTGATAACCAAAACAATTAATGAATCACATTTTCATTTCTCTAAAAGGAGAAAACGTGCAACATAGATGGACTCTGTTATGGTGAAGGAGACACAAATCCTACCAGCCCTTGCTTACTGTGCAGACCTGACTTATCAAAGTTAACTTGGTCAGTTGTTGAAAGTAAGTTCTAAATAGTATTTTTAATACCAAATAGTTGAAAGTCTGCAAAGTTTTTAAATTTATGATAATAGTGATATTTTAAGTTTAACTAGGTGTTTTTGCATTTCTATTATTATTTCTATCTTTGAAAATTCTGAGAATTATATTGTCGTTTCCAGACTATATATGTAATATTTTAATTAACTTTCCCTGACTCTCCTGCTGTAGCAATTACAAATAACTAATGAAGATTAACAACTTTCAGTCTAATTAGTACTTTGGAGTCTTGATATTTAGCACAGCTACATCCATATATGTTTGTCTTCAACATATAGGTTTAACAGGTATTTTTCAACAAATTGTTCTGATTAAAAACAAGTGGAGATCACAAATGAAATTAAATGATACCATATTTATTAGAAACTTAATATCTGGGCATTATTTACATTGATGGCATAGATACATGGCCTAAATACTTGAAAGTACATCCAAGACTGCTGTACTCTAGTCCAGTTAGAAACCATACAATGAAGGGAAAACAAGTATAAATTTTTCATTTTCCTTCTCTGTAGTACAAAGTTCCAACATAGAAGTTGCAGCTCTTTTGGTGCAGATTTTAGTCTTTGGATATACACATCACCTTGGCCCCTTCACCAAGCAGAATGTTTCTTGGAGCTTTCATATTAGCCATCCAGCCTGTCCTGCCAACCCCAGACTATAACATCACAAATACATCATATCAGTGTCTTCATGAGTGAAAGACTTATGAAATCAATACTCTGCCTTGATTAGAAAAGGTCCTGTCTGGATGGCACTTTTGGTGCCTGTCTTGGTGAATCCTGTCCCATTTCAAACTTGTATTGAAAGCCAAGGTAGGTATAACTATTCTACAAGGATGAGATGTGAAAGGAAGGAATGAAATGAAACTCATCCAGCAGATGTCAAGGGATCAAGGGACTGCCATGTTATAGACTGGAATTCAGTATAGCCAAAGTCAGAAATGAGAGAAGAACGAAAATCAGAGGCAACACTCCAAACCTTAGGAGCACAACCTCTTCCACAAGGAGGATGATGTTAGAAATGAGAGAGTTTAGCAGCTGAGACACTGATGATGCCTTCTTTTTCCTTCGTGGCTTTTGCCACAGTGGGTGGATTCCTCCTTGCAGCAGTCACTGGTTAGCATTGAAAATATCAAGTATTTTTCCTGTGCCATTCAAATGACATTAGAATTTAGGAAAAATAAGTATGTGGGATTTCTTTAGTAGAAAGATACATTCCTTTTAGTTTTTATAAGTATGTTGTAACTTTTCCTTAGAGGAGGCAAATATCTCCTTTGTTACAGGTAACCAGCCTCCAGTGCTTGAAACTTTTCAGGGTATGCTACAGACATTTTATGGAGAAGATTTTTTATATCAGTTTTTGGCTTCAGATCCAGAGGGCTCTGTTATTCATTTCACATTGGATTCTGGTCCAGAAGGTGCCAGTCTTTCCCCATCAGGTCTCCTTTTGTGGAAAGCTGCGTCAGTGAATGTCCATAAATTAACATTTTCTTTGACAGATGACTGCAATGCAACAACCAAGGTAGAAATAGAGGTAATGAATATTACAATAAAATGACACTTACTCATAAGATACCTAAATTATCTATTTACAGAACTCATTGCTAGTTCGTTAAAAAAAAGAAAACTGTCTTATTGGGCATGTCTTGTAGGTCAGTGTAAAATCATGTGATTGCCTAAATAATGGCTCATGTGTGACAAACATTAATTTCCCACCTGGAAGTGGAAGATATCTTTGTGTGTGTGTGGCTGGATTTGAAGGTGATCTCTGTCAAGTGAATACTGATGACTGTAAACTTAACCAGTGTGGTATTGGCAGATGTGTGGATGGAATAAACAGCTATTACTGTGAATGTCCACATGAATTTCAAGGTAAATCGCTGCTTTATTTCCATGCGTTTATCATGTTTAGTAATAAATAGGAGATTTTAATTTTATGTTTACAATTTTCTTTTAAAATTTTTCACTGTAAATAACTTATTGTTGTATTATGAAGAGACTTTATGGTCCTGTGGTGCAAATATATTCTTCAAATATATACTTCAAGATTTTTCTTGCATGACTATAATAGTTGTTTATTTTAGTTCATTATGAAAGCTAATTTGCATTGTTTCACTCTGCAAAGGTAAATTCATCAACACAGAGAAACACAGGAGATTCCTCCTCCAGATAAGCATGTAGTCCCCACAGCCCATCTTCTCCATATTCTACAATAAGCAAAATACTTGATAAGAGATGAAAAAATGTGAATAGCAAACCTTATCCGGTGTTCTTATTAGATGTACTGAAGTGAATGGTTGCACTTTTTTTTTCCCCTCAGCATTTGCATACATTGTACTTTTGTAAATGTACCATTAAAGTCTAGTGACACAGCACTATTAAAAAAAAAAAAATCTGTATTTCAATGCAGGTAAAAATTGTCAAGAGGATGTAGATGAGTGTGTATCCAGTCCTTGCTTCCCTGGAGTATTTTGCTTCAATACTTTTGGTTCTTACTATTGTGGTCCATGCCCAAATAATCTGCAAGGAGATGGGAAGTCATGTCATGGTAAAATTATTTGATTTTCACAAGAATGGTATTGTCTTATTGTCATTCAGATAAAATATCTTTGATTGTGCTTCATGTTTCTAACAGGGACTTAGAACTCTTTTCAGTAGTCAGAAAAGCAGGCCTGTGTTTCTTCTGGTGGCAATATTAGACCGTACTGGGTCAATACAGCTCTAAAACATCTTTTCTAGAGTAGAAATAAACAGGTACAAAACACATCCCTATTGTTTTACATCAAAGTAGAATAATACAGTGGAATATTTTTGGCATTTTTTCTTCATTATTTTCTTAATATGACAAATTATTAATAAATTATTGAAAAAATATATTTCTATTAGATTGATTAACATAGAAATGTTTACCCAAGCCAAGGCAGCTGTCAAACATTTATTTAATGCAATTTCTAAATTACTTGTATTTTTAAAACACTCTGTGAAAAAACTTTTGAGAAATCTTTTTAAACTTTTATCTACTTTCTAAATTCTGAGTTGTTTTTATGTAATAAAATTTTAACTCTGTTTATAATTTATTTAAATTTTAAAAGGTGTAGCTACTTCTGTGCACAACTAATGTGCCTTCACATCTTTTCAGAAAGTTTTGATGACACTGATGTCAAAAGGAAGGATTCCACAGGAGAAGCTGGAGGGAATAAAGGTGATTTTTTCCTGAAGATAATGGAATTTCTGATTCACATATTAATAAGAATATAGCTGGCAGACAAAGGTTCTAGTCAGTTTTATGCTATTCACTTTATTTTTCATTTTGACACAATTTATTAATTACTGGAGTTGTATTCTCATCTGAAAAATGAGACTGAAATGTCAATATCAACAAATCCCTTGGGTCAGTCAAGCGATTTTATTAACAGTGTGATGTATGACACTCTTACAGTTGCCTTTGTTTTAGTGACCAACCACTGACATAAAATAGGTAACATGGGGATAGGGACATCTGTTATATGAGATAAACAAAAGTTTATGGCATTATGTTGATTGCCATTTTCCTGCTTTAACGCACAGGAGAGGTGAAGGATATGGCAAGTGAATGTCTTTATTCTGAAACTCTGTAAATGCTGCTGCTGGCATTTCCAGGTCTGTGCCTGCAGGGGGTTTCTTTGTAGGAAAGTCTCGTGTGTCTTTTCCCTATATCTCTGAATTGTTGGTGGGGAGGAAGAAGACTCTCTCACCACACTGCTAGTGCTGGATAATTCTTCATCAGCTGCAAAATGGTTTGCTTTTTAGCAGTGGGACACCACACTTTATTGCAATTCAGTAAAGTGTAACCTTTTGTAAACCATTTTCTAGTTATAAATAGGTTAGGGCTTCATTCCTCCACTGCCCCATAATGCTAAAACTCCATATACAGTATTCTACCAGTCTGGGATTACAGTGCTGTGCTTCTTGCCACAAACCACACACTTTCCCTGGGCAGAATATGAAGAAGTTATCATTCATTTTGCGCTCTCTTGAATGAGGAGACTGAGTCAGTCTCTGCTGTTTATTAAACAGTTGAAACATCCCACTAAAACCCATGCAGAAAGTTTAATAAAGTTCATTAAAAAGTTTGAAGAATAAAACATGGTAATACTTATGCTACAAGTTGGTGGCTTGTTCCCCTAGAATACTGTTCATGGTGCATCAGTATGTATAAGCTTCTACATAGATGTGATTTTATCTCTGCTTCTAGTGCTTAGACACATGTGATGAACCATATGTAATACCTTTTCTTTTAATTCTTTCAGTTATCTAGTTAAAAGCAATATATGGAGCTGATAATCTGCTGACAGTAAATCTGTTTATTGACCTAATATGGGAACATCTCTGCTGCTATAAATCGTGCCTCCTATAAATCATGTTTTATCCTTATCATCCAGCTAAGAAAAGGCTGGAAGATAAGGACAGGAGAGGTTGTAATCAGAATACCTTGATCTTCTCTAATTCTTCCAGTTAGGTTGTACCGCATACTTATATTCTGACGTAGCACAAGGAGAGATTTCCTGAAGCACAGAAAGAATGGGCTGTATGTTTATCTGTTCAGAAAATATTCCCCACCCTCAAAGGCAAAAAAACGTCTGATGGTATTCACATATTTCTTCCCCTTTTCTTTCTAATATACTGTAGGTTTTCAACCATCATCCTTTGAGAATGTTTTAAGCATGTCAGGTTATATTCCCAG
Organism: Taeniopygia guttata; assembly: GCF_048771995.1. Lineage (NCBI taxonomy): Eukaryota > Metazoa > Chordata > Aves > Passeriformes > Estrildidae > Taeniopygia > Taeniopygia guttata. The sequence goes on along the minus strand of NC_133026.1, from coordinate 27,687,281 downwards.
TTCTACGCATGTCCCAGAGAGATTTATTTCTACAGAAATGGTCAGTAGCAGCACACCACCAGCCTCCACGGTAAAAACAATCACCACCTGGAAGACACCTGACTCTCAGAGAAGTGCTTCTGTACAACCTGTGGTTACTGGAAACATTGCTCATGCTCTAGGCACCATCAGTGGTCACCTTGCTGATGTGGCAAACAGTTCTTTGGTACATGCTGTAAAGGTTGCATCTTCAAGGAGCCATGCTGTGTCACCTGAGAAGAAAACCAGGGCACAAGCTGAGGCCTTCAGCTATGTAGAGAGCAGCAGGAAGACTTCCCCTGGCAGCAGAGCAAGTATAAGCCAAGGACATTCTTTGCCAAACAAAGCATTCAGAGGTGGAAATGCTCAAAGAGTTCTGCACCTATTAGCTAAGCATCAAGGGAGTAATTTACCTTTTACCCTTGTGGAAGTCACTGTCCCACCAAAAATGCTTCCTGAAGAATTGAGTGAAACCATGATTCCTAAAGCAGTGACCTGTTCTGATTTACCCTGTTTTCCTGGCGTCCCCTGTGAGCCAAGGCAGGATGGAAGTGTCAAGTGTGGTCGTTGTCCTTATGGTTATTATGGAGATGGCTTCACTTGCAGAGGTATTGCAAATTATTGCACTTAAATGCTTTGAAGAAAAGAATCTTGAGATGTAACTTGCAAGCATATTGTTACTGTCTTATGAGTGGAAAGTGTAGTGTATTGAATTTTCTCATGTTCATTATTAATATTGGCATAGACTACAGGCTTTTAGTTGTATGATGCACTTAAAATACTTTGCTGATGCATCTTAGACTCTGCATTTATGAGCAGCAACATCATGGATTCTCTGTGATCTGTTCACTACATTAGGCAAGACACAATGTGCTGAAATGCCACTTTCATTTTCCTTATTCCCTTCTTTGTTTTCTTCATTGCCTTTCAGCAAGATGTAGACAACCCTGTGGAAAAAATATGGAGTGTGTGGCACCCAATATTTGTAAATGCAAGCCTGGTTATGCTGGTCATAACTGTCAGGCTGGTGAGTATGGCATGTTAATTTTGCCTGTGGTAACTCACATGCACAAATTAATGATTTGCAGAGTACCATTGGTTTTTTTTTACAGCTCTATGCAGACCTGATTGCAAAAACCATGGGAAGTGCATTAAGCCCAACATCTGTGAGTGTTTACCTGGATACAGTGGCTCCACCTGTGAGGAAGGTAAATGTAGCAGTCTTTGCTTTTAAATCCATAACTACCCAAGGGATGCTGTGAACAACTCCCATGACTGTTTGTTCTGACAGCATGAAGATGTGTTCACTGTCACTTCAACAGAATTCTTGAGTTACGTTTTGGTGTATGTCCTGATTTTCTTCATAACCACTCTAAATGTTGCTTATGATTGGATACTCCTAAATTTAGCTTTCACATTAAGTAGAGCAGTTCACCAGTGAATGTAGTTGCCTTTAAGCTAAACACTCCTGAAGAGTGGGAAGCACAGTCTGGAAATTGTGTCAGCTTTCTTTTATTCAGGGTGACCACCACTGTTGGGACTCTGTACTATTGAAGTGAGGTTGCACTTATTACTTACTCTTGTCAAAAGGCATATATAAAAGGTATTGCATATATTTCCTTATTTTATTTCCAGTTTTTTGCTTACTGACAGTTATTAACATTTCATTTTTAATAAAGCATAACCAATCCATGCATCTTTCTAGAAGCAATTTCTTGAACGTAATTCTGTATCTGCAGCACATTGTAAACCACCGTGTCAAAATGGAGGCACATGCTTGGCCAGAAATCTCTGCACCTGCCCATATGGTTTTGTGGGACCAAGATGTGATACAAGTAAGCAAAAGGGAATAAGAGAAAAATCCACTGCATTTTTCCTGTTCTTCAGGAGGAAGAAAGCAAATTAAAGTTTAAATTTTTTATGCCTTCTGTCTAATGCTAGCAAATTACATAATACCTGTGCATCTTTGAAAGTTCCCATACCTGGGCTTTTTGAAAATCAAGTAATATTTGCCCATAACTGTGAAAACATAATGCACTATAAAAGCTGCAAATATTTTATATTTTATTATTCACAAACATGGAAAAATTGAGTACATTGTATATGTGATATTACCTTTAGAAAAACACGCAGATGTTTCATATGTCCTGACAGTTTTTTAACTTTTATTAGCTCAGATTGATTAGATACTGGGGTACATTCAGAAGCTGGCGTCAGTGAATGGTGTGTCGGAAAGACTGGGATACAGGAAAATTGAATTCAGAACCACATTATGGTGTCTTTTCTCCTTTTACCTGGCCTGAAAATTGAAAAATTTGCTAAATTGTCTTTTACATACCAAATCATGCATGGGTAATTTGTATCCTTCAGAGAATCCAAATTTAGACATGCTGTTTGTATATTGTTCACCTGAATGTACCATTGCATTATTGACCCTGAATTCAGAAAATCCTTTGTCTCCTCCTCAAATCCCAGGACTTCTGGTTTTCAGTTTTTCTTGTTCTAAATTTAATTCTGACAAAAAAATGCTGCTCTTTGTGAAGGAGTACTAAAGAGAATGAGATTTTTTCCTGAAGAAATTATTAATGGTTTTCCCCAGATGTGATATTTTAATTGCTTGTCAGTCTCATGTTCCTATGTGCATGCAGCTGCACTTGTATCATGTAACACAGTCCATTTGTCTCTTAGTATTGCATTTCTAATTTGGTTTATAATTTTTATCTAAAAGTCTACATTTTTAAGACTAAATATAGCCAGACCATGGATATTTGCATGGAAAGACATTTTATTTACCTTTGTCATCTGTGCTTGCTGTTACGGGTTTGAGACTAGATTGCTCTGTTCAGCAATTCCTCTTCAGATAGCAATTGTATGTTACTTCCAGTGTTAATTTTTGGGAAAGAACTGAAAAACAGATCAAGAATAATTTATGATGTGTCTCTTTCTTGTTCTTCTACCCCCTGTCTCCTCCCCTGCCTTATGTTTTTGCCCACCTTCTTGGATGGTAGTGGTTTGCAACAGGCACTGTGAAAATGGTGGCAAATGTCTCACTCCGGACACCTGCCAGTGTAAACCTGGCTGGTATGGACCTACCTGCAGCACAGGTAACACCCCTGCAGCTTCCTTCTTCCTGGGAGACCATCCATAGGACCTCCCATTGTTTGACATTTGGAACTGCGTGGCTCAGGTGGCAGCAGTGGGCAGCTGCTCTCTGCTGCAGAGCCCCCACGCTTCCCTGAGTCTCTGTAGGTTAGTTCTGCTGCCAGGCAGCACCTCTGGGAAGTCTTCTGCTGATTCTTTAATTTGGGGTAAAGATTCTATGGGAATGACATTACCTGCAGTTATCTTAGGTGTTTAATTCCTGTTCTTGAAACAGAAACACATATTTTATAGACTTTATTTGGATGTCAGGCTTCCCACTCTTCCTGACCCTTTTTCTGCAGCAATGTGTAATCCCGTGTGTCTCAATGGTGGTTCCTGTACAAAGCCAGATGTTTGCCTGTGTCCACATGGATTCTTTGGCGCTCACTGTCAGAATGGTAATATTTTATTTTTTTCTTCTCCCCACTTCTTAGTTGACATTAGTTGAGGAAATCTGTGAGAACACATTAAGATACAAAAATTAACATTCCAGTCTTGTACCTGAGTGCAGCATTGATATTCTCTGGACAGAGAGACATAATTCTGTCTCTCAGGAGAAGCACAGACAGAAGAACCTTTACCTTTGCTCCTTTGTTTTCTCCATGTGGAATTTGGCATGGAGATGGTTTACCTGAAGTGATTGCTTTATTGGATTCTGGTGAAGGTTGTTTGTGTTAATGACCAGTTGTATCCAGCTGTGTCTTGGGCTCTCAGCAGGTAGTCACGAGTTAGTTAGTTGATAGGTAATAAGTATGTATGTAGAACAGGATAGTCTCTCTTTAAATAATATATTAATGTAATATAGTATAGTTTTAATCAAGCTATCCATCAGCCTTCTGATCTGGAGCCAGACGTCATAATTTCTTCCCTGAGTCAAGGTTGTCTTTTTTACTATACCTGAGAAGTGGTGTAAAACAGAGATTACATTATTTTTTAGATGTTATGGCTGATTCAACAGCTGTCCAAGGAGAATGAAGACTCAAAATTAAGTCTTGTATTCCACTCAACATTTAAGCAGCTTTCATCCAGTTCCATTGTATGTTATGTGTAGTCTGGTTACTTTTGTACACATATAGTTGCCAGCCTTGACTCCCTTTTATCTGATTTTGTCTTTACTATTGATTTTACACCAAACCACATTAATACGATTTTTGCAAGGCAGGCCTGATAGTGTTGAATGTCCATAGAAGCTGTCAGAATCTTACTGTTGCAATCTTGTTTTCCAAAAGTATATCACTAAGTTAAAATGCTAACTACAGCCTTTTCCTCCTGTTTGCGTCTTTTAGCTGTCTGCAGCCCTCCTTGTAAAAATGGTGGTCATTGCATAAGAAATAATGTCTGTACTTGTCCTGATGGATACACAGGCAGAAGATGTGAAAAAAGTAAGCCAGTGTTAAAATCTTCCTGTGATCCAAAAATAACCAATAAATTATTCTGTAATCAGCTAAATGTGTTAAACACCAGATGGTTTTGATTTTAAGGTGTCTGTGAGCCAAGGTGTATGAATGGAGGAAGATGTGTAGGCCCAAACATTTGCTCTTGTCCTTCAGGATGGAGAGGAAAAAGATGTAACACTCGTAAGTACCTTGTAGTTACCAGGAGAACCATACCTTAAAAGTAATATAAGACTCAGAGCAATTCTGCCTATGGAAGTAATACAAAGTTAGTGCCAAAGAACTTAAGAATATATACACATTGAAGATAATGAAATTTAGGAGGGAGAACTAATACCATGCAGTTCTTAGGCTAAATCATGGGACTGAAATATCTGTGACATCCTTGTATAATAAATATTATTTGTTTCTTTCTGGATTCTTGTCTAAATAAAAACATCTGCATATCTGCAAAGAGATGAATCGAAAAAGTGAAAGAAATCCAATTTGTGCTGTAGGACATAAAACCAGATCTAATAGAAAAAGAAGTTCAGTGAAATATTGGAAAACTGGAAACAGTTGGATATGATGTGAATAAATGATGCAGTGGGCACAAGTTCTTTAGGACCAGTAGAAATTGGACTGTGATGGTTGCACGTCTGTAGGTCACATTGTATCTTAATAAAGATATTGATGGTGCATAAATAAATTGTGTCAGCGTGGATAAAAATATTGTCGGCATGAAAATCAGCATGAGGATGGCTAAAGTGTTATTGTCTGTCAGAGTACCCACCCAAGGCTTGAGAACAGATGTGGGCAATAAGCTCTCTAATGGCATGGAGGAAAAATAAATTTGCCTGTATTAGTTTCTGTAATTATTGGAAAGGGGTTGTTTTTTGAAAAAAAATATTGCCAGTATTTACAGGGGTGAGATATTCTTGGGCACTGTGGAGGAGAGATTTGATTATCAAATAATCAGCTATGAATGAATGAAAATAATTGTGGGTTAGATCATATCTTAATAAGCAGAGACAAATGTGCAGACAAATGTGTCAATGAAAATAACTTTGGATCCAATATTCTTGAGTTGATTCATTGGGTGTTCTGTTGAATGACAGACAAAAGATCTCCTACCAAGAGACAAGGTGTGTCCTTTAGAAAGGTAAATTTGGAGAAAATAAAGCTCTTTAATGGTCCTCTCCTTATTCAGTATGTCAGGCTTTTGTAGAAATCTGTGACACAGCAGAACCATTGAATGTGGGTTTTGGTTGTAGGGCTTTTTGTTTCCAGTTGCCTCTCTTTAATATCTTGTTGGCCTTAGACACATATTTAAGTGATGATGTGACTCTTGTGTGTGAAAAGCACTCCACCTCTCGTGAGCATCCTGAAATCTAAATAATAACTCATTGTAATCACTTGGGATATAACCATACTTTTTGATGGTGTTTGTGCAGCAATCTGTCTTCAGGAATGTAAGAATGGCGGGGAGTGTATTGGACCGAGTACCTGTCATTGTCCTGCACAGTGGGAAGGATTCCAGTGTCAAACACGTAAGAATGATGCAACCTGAAACCTCATGCTTCTGCGCAGCTCAGAATGCTTCAGCCATGCACAGTGTAGAGAAGTCCTCCTATACCTTGGATGTAGTTTATCCACATCTGTGTCAAAGGCAGGATAAAGAGAAGAGATGGCTCTCCCCATTCTGAAGCCCTCCAGGATCTGATGGCATCTGGGAGCGTGGCAGTATGTGTTGGTTTGCTCCAGTGCTATATGCTGCTGCACAAGTCCTGAGGGGCCGTTGTGATTGCTTGAAATAGCAAGATGTGCCAAAAAACACCTTACTCATGTTCTTTGCTCAGTCTCATTCATGCCCTCAGCATGTTCTCACATAAAATCTGCATCAAAGCAAAAGAGGGATGGGATAGACATAAGAACACTGTTGGCTCCATGTGACCTTTAAGTCTCCTTATGCTGAGGGGTGTTACCCTGTGAAAATACCTTCCAAGGTCTTGGTTCCTGTAACAAACAGAATAGGTATCTAGAGATAGCATCTATTTTTCCTTCACCAAGATGTGTCCCTCATATGTACCTCTCTTGTTTTAGCTGTGTGCAACCAGAAGTGTCTGTTTGGAGGGAAATGCTTGTTGCCCAACGTGTGCTCTTGTCGTCCAGGTTATACTGGAGTCCTCTGTGGGAAGAAAGTTCAGGTACAGGTAGAGCTAAGACACCATCACAATACAGTGATTTTAATTAACTAGTCCACCCATGTCCACTGAAACAGCATGGCATACACCAAATGTGTATTTTGTCTGATTTCTTCCTTTCACTGCAGCGAGAGAAAATTAATGGAATTCCTAAGAGCTTTTTGAGTATTAGAAGAACATTATTAGGTTCTAATACTTAAAGAGAATTGTTCTCAGCACCAAATGTAAACTTCCTTTGTTTCAAATTGGGCTGACTGTCTCTTGTTATGCAGTAGGAATTGGTAACTATCCTCTTCACAGCAACCACTATTTTCTTTTCCAGAAGCTGGCCTCATTTTAGGCAAGAGTATCCTACTGATGACTTTCTTAGCTTGCATCAGGTCAAGTCCTGATCTTTCCCAACTAACTACACTACTAGTCAGTTCATCAAGTGTAACTTGGGAGTAATTTTCCTTTTTTTATCAGATGACCATTTTTCTATTTTTTCATGCAATTTTCTGTTGAATTCCCTTGCGTGAGTGCTGATGCTCACTTGCTGAAGTAATTTGATTAAACATTTTGTTAAAACTAACTGGTTTGTGATGTCTGAAGTAAAAGCATTCTGCTCCTCTTGCATCATCTATGGTGTTTCTCTTCTTTTAATTTCAGTGTATTTAGACACATTTGTGCTGCCAGCAGAATTGAGAGATGGAGTAGATTTATTTCAGAAATTGAAACAAAGAAATGTTCATACATATTTTGAAAGTAGGCAGCTAATCATCCTATATCAATAATACTGTAATGTTTGTAATATGGATTTCCAAAACGTGACCCAAAGAGAGAAATAATTTTGATTTAAAGGTTTCCATAAATATGTCCTGCATACATTTAGTCTATTTTTAGTCTAAAATATATATATATTATCAGTCAGTCAGACAGTGCTATGTCATACATTGATCAAAATGGCACATTTTCTTAATGAAACAAAAGAACTATAAGCCCAAGTTTCACTTAATGTTTTCATTCTGCATATCAGGCAAGCAGAGATTCCTTAAATTGTTTCATAAACTTAATCATAATAATGGGTTGTTTCAGTAAAGTCTGGTTTTAATATTTGTTTTCTCTCTCCAAGGTACAAAGACGCCATGGTTGAAGAAGTGTGGCAATTCAATTGCAATGCAGCATGGATGTATGAGACTTGAAAATAGCAAAAGGGTTGGAGGCAATTACAGAGTCATTTAAATGAAAGGAATATTTAGAAGCCTTATTTTAAAAGATTCATATTAATCACAAATGTTGGTGAGCTTCAAAACAACAATCTTACAGTCATTAAAACATATGTATATGCCTATATTTTTTTGCTACCTCATGTACAAACCCCAGAGCCTCTGATATTTTCATTGAATTCCCAGATCAGATGACTGAGCCTAAAATTCTGCAGTTTATTCAACTGGACTATGAAATTTCTGTTGAGGGAACAAGACTGTAGCAGCTGTTGGGTGACTCTATCAAGGAAGGCAGCACTTGTGCACTTGTCAATGGTACCACCTGTTTACAAATGCTGTTTATATACATATTATTTGGCTGTGGACAGAAGAAAATGCAGAACCTGTTTTTCTTGTTTTGTATTTATACCGGTCTTGTTGTAATGATAAGCCAGTAGCAAGGAAGGAGGGGAAACCAGAACTGAGGCTGGGCTACTGCCAACGAAGGCAAGGCCTCCTGTTCTGTTAACAGTCAGCCAGATGCAGAGTGACTCTGATTTATCTATGACAAGCCTTTGCAGATCCCAAAGATCCCAACTTTTCTGTTTTGACTTTATTACTTACAGTCATGAAGAGACAGTTACTGAATTATTCCTGTGTCCGTAAGACTTTAATGCTCCTGTCTGAGATGGCACTCAGTAATATGAGGGAATTTTGTTCCCAATACTCTTAGAGAAATTTAACAATGCTTTGAGCAATGACGAATCTTAAAATAGGAATAATAAGAGGAGAAATTTGTTGTACATCATGCCATCCGTGCTCATCATGTCAGAAAGTATTTGTAAAGACTTCACAGAGAATGTTTTCCATTACCAAAATTACCAATTGCTCCAATGAACTGTTAGCACCTGCCAGCTGCCAGATAGCTTTTGAAAAAATAAAATTCCAGTTTTTCTGAAGCTTCCTACAGAGGACTGCTATCCTCTCCTAGAGCTGTGAAAGACATGCAGTTCCTGCCAGAAGAACATGAGCTCTGGTAATAGACACAAACATCCCTTTAGCTAAGCCATTGAAGTTTACTGCTTTGTTTTTTTAAGCAAGAAATAAGACTTCCGGTTCTCCTGAGCAATATTCAGTTTACATACCCTAATTTTAGACAGGAAGAAAATAGAGGTAATTTTGCCATTTACTGCCATTCTGGGATGCTAATTACCGAATCATAGCTGTTAGCAGCTCTGTGCCTAGATTTCTCCTAACCTTTTGATAGTTTCTTAAGTCATCTTGCAAAGTAAGGTGGTATTTTGAGAGCTTAGCATCATTGCAGAGTCGTACCTCATGGATTTCCAAATGCCTGACTGGTGTACTTTTAAAATGTCCAATTTCCCACTTGCATTTTAAATTTCAGTGTTTCCATGGTTTCTTTCAGTCAGGCATCCACATGGTTGATAGCCTGATGATCTGGGAACCATTACATTATTTAAAACCTACCCCTCTTGGACATTGCCTTTCTTACATCTCACGAAGATGCCAATGAACAAAATCTGATTAGCTCTTGGAACTGTTTTGGATACACAAGGTACTGAAGAAGTTTGTAGAGTACAAACACGCCAATATCACATAATCTCATTGTAATCACTCCTGTTCCATGTGTCAGTTACAGAGATACTGTGCAAAAAAGAAAGATAACATCTGTCTGGAGCACTGCTAATAGTACTTTGGTTAATGAGTTTGTGCAATCCTTCACTCACAAAACTTCTAGAAACTCACAAAATTTCTAGAAGTCAAGAAATGTGCATTTCTAGGATTTCAGGCTCAATAAAGGGTTTTTTAAATTATAATTGCTAGTGCTTGCTGTTTATTTCCAATGATTTTAAAGAAAATTAAAGAAATTATTTCTTTTACATTTTCAGAATGCAAGCTGTGTGAACAAAAGCACATCCAGAGTTTTGCTACAGTAGCTAAAAATGCTCAGTGCTAAGCTGTGATATTTTTGCTATTTTCCAGCAAGCACATGATGCAGAAAAATTATTAGTACATGCAAAATGCCAGATAGCTACTTCAAAACTGCCCAGTAATTATGTGATTAGTTGAAACTGTTTTGTTACTACATTGTCCATCATAGACATGAAACAGAATTCACTGTAATTAGAAAGCACATGGCAACAATACAGTAAAATTGCTCAGTGTAACAAGATGCAGGTTTATAGAGAGGGCTTGTGTACAGAGGTTAACAGAACTGCTGAAATTGTAACCTGCAATTAGGCCCAAAAGAGTTAGGGGATGTGGGAGTGGGGAGAAGGGTTAGAGTTGACACAGTTCCACTCTGAAGGAATGAAGGGCATCTGTATCAAACTGAAGATTTTGCAATGATTCTTACTATGTTATGCACAACACCAATATCGTAGTTGAATTTTCTTGCATGATTTTTTTAGACACTAAAGAGTGCTGGGAGGTACCTATGTACATCATCCATTTATTACCTGGTTGTACTACAGTTGCTCTGCAGGCCAGCAGAAATTCTTCCAAGTGCACCTTGATTTTTGCCCCTGATCTTGAAAAGATCTTTTAAAATGCAGTACAGTGAATATTCTTTGAAGGAAGAGCTTGTATCACAGAAGATACCACAGATAGTCATGTTGGCTATGAGTTAAAAATAAAACCACAAGTGAGCCCTATGGGAAAGTCTCTTTCTTTTTACAAAAGTTAATTATGTATTTTCATTGCTGAGAAGAGAAAGCAAGTTAACATTTCTATTTACCAAAAGCAAACTCATGAAGAAGTATCAGCACAAGCCCAAAAGTAAGTAGGTATAAAAACTTAAGCTACTTCGCAAATTTGCTACACCCACCCCATTATTTGTCCAAATGGAAAAACCCAAAGTTTAAATTCTCAAAGCATAACTTTGGGTACATATACAAACCCAAATGTAGAGGTTAGAAAGCTTTGCTAATAACTAAAGTTGTTTATGCAATCTCTGTCATTTAAAGGTGTCACATGCTGATATTAGGTAATTTTACCCAACTTCTGCCCACAGCTCAGCTTATCTAGCAAATGGTATTTTACAGCTAAAGAAAGTAAATCCATTCTTGCCAGAAGCACTTAGAGCAGAAGAGAAAGCATTAATAAAAATGTGCATGTAAGTAAACTAAAATGAAGAAACACCTCACCTTTCCATGCACATTCTAGAAAGACAAAGTATCAAAAGTGGAATCACTGTAATACCCCTAAAATTTTTACAGTTGTTTTAGTGAAAACCAGTATCTATATAAGGTGTTACAGTCAGCTGTAATGAATAAGGGAGCTAGCACATTCTGTGTTGCTTTTATTGACCTTTGAACTGTATGCATTACTTATCTCCCCACAGGAAGACATAGCTATCACCAAAAATTACATGCTCTAACTAGTATTTTCAATCCTCCAGCGAGCAGAAAACAAACAAAAGACAAGAATTACTGACTATTCTTTAAGTCTTTTTAGTATGTTTAACTGTGGAAATATTAATCTGGGGACACAGACTGTCATTAATAATACATTCTAAAATTGTTCAACTCTAACTAGGAAAATCACTTTTAAGCTCACTTAAAATTTAATTTAATGATAAGAAGAAATATTTCTTAAAATCAAAAAAAAAACCCAGAAAAACCCCAGACCATGAAGAACACTCTAGCCAGCAGATGGTGCTATGTTCAAGTAATATTTCTGAAATATGCCATTGCATTCTGTGTGGCATCAAATTACTGCTTACTTTAATCATTTCTAAACAGGAAACTAAATTAGCATTTGTTTTGGCCTGTTCAGAAACACGAATTACAGATCTTTCAACGACTGCTTCTGGTCTCTTGCTCCTGACAATGCCAATATCTCTTCCAGCTTCTAGTCACTACTACTGTCACTTTTGTCTTCATTAGTAGAAGTCAGTTTTTTGGGAATAATACTGAAATATTATGCCTCTTTGCATTTACATAGTACTCATTGTTTATTCCAAATTTTGGGTCTGGCGCAAGTAATTTTTTCCCATTAATTCCCTGACAAACAGTATGTCGCCTAAGGTATTCAATCTAACTCCTGAATTTCTAAATTATGGCATGATGTAGTGGACTGTGACACAGAATTGCATCATTGTCATCATCATCATTATAAAACTTCAGAACCATTAATGAAATAATTTTTTTTCCACACTTGAGAATCAAATTTTCACCAGCAGGTCTGAAATAGCCAGTGTATCCCAGCAAAAGCAGCACGAAAAAATGTGCATTCCTTTTATGTTGTGCCCTGTCCCTACAGGAAATCCTTCACATCTCTGCAGCAGGTTTCCTCTGAGCCTCCAAAGCAAGCACAGGAGAAAGCTCAACTATACAATTGCTCATAACAGGAAACAGGAGTCTCAGGAACTAAATCATTGCCTTTCCATTGCCCTCTGCATGCTTGGGCACCCTCTTGTAGAGAAGACTGGTAACTGTGAAGACCCCATTACCTTTGCCTCTGTACTCCGTGGCTTGTAATCATGGGAGAAAGAGGTCCACCTAAGTCACTGCCCGTGAGAGCTACATGTTCTGGTGGTTAAACACAGTTAAAATGTTCCAACAAATGTAATGCATAGCTAAAATTCTCACACACACACAAAAAAATATTCCAGTTTAATCTAGAAGACAAAATCAATCCTCTCCCCCCCCCAAAAAATACTGATCCGAGCATCATGCAGAAAGTTCACTGATTCAGTTTGCATGTTTTGGCAAAACCTTCCTCAACAGTACCATACAAAAACAGCACACATGAAACAAGGAACAATGAACATAGGAGACTCAGTCCCTTCTGCAGCCCATTCAAAAGCCTGTAAAACCTAAATGAAGCCAAACAGGAACATCTCCAGAAGACAACATCAACATCCCCCACACATTTGATTTGTGACAGGCATGGCTTTTCCTCACTGCTAGTCTGCAGCCTCCCAATATACTGCTCCCATAACAACACAGTCTTAAATAGCATAGAATTACCAATGCCTCCAGAAAAAAAAGTCATTTCCTTGTCTCACGGGGGTAAGGAAAATAAACAATTGGATGTTGAGAGCTGATCAGATAATACGACCTTAGAAGTAGTCAAGATAAGGACTTTTAGAGTATCAGCATGGATTAAGCTTTTAGAAAGTAACGGCAGAATTGACTGAACAAGTATTTGTGGGGGAGTGCTAGTTGTTGGGGTTTTTTTGAAATACTGTTTAGCTGATTGAGATCCAGATCAGATTGGAGGGGGAGGGACAGGAAGCAGACATAAAGTGATAACCATGATTTAAATAAGATGCTTTGCAGTTTGATAATGCAGAAGATGCAAACTCTGCAAGTTTCCTCTTGCAACTGTTTAATCTCAAGGCAAATTATATTTGAACTAACATTCACTTCTGATTATGTGAATTGAGGCCTTTTTGTTTCATATGCTTTTAAAAAATATATAACAAAGTCTAGTCAAAGGGGAGAAAAATTGAAAAGAAGAGCATAGATCTATTCTGACTTGATTTGAGGAAAATTTTATTTCAAGGTCAGCTGTATCAACCAAGCATAATACTTTTGCTTATAAAGAAAAAATGAGGAGAAAAGATGTCATACACAGCGCACAGTTGGATATTTATAACAAAATTCTTACAATCAGCAATACCTTCCTTTCATATAGAAAAGCATGTACTTAATATAGTGAGAACAAAAAGCTGTCTGAAATCAAGTTACCATGTTTATTTCCCCCATTGCTGCAGACTTCTCTTTATAGTCACATAAAAAATGCAACTGATCTTAACTGAAGTTGCTTCATTCCTTCCTTTTCTTTGTACACTGTGGCCCAGAGTATGGCAGTCGACATCTACACACATTTGGAGCAATGCATTTCCCTCCGTGCTGGCAGGGCAGTTTACATAGAGCTGAAATGAGACACCAGATACACAGCATGTCTTCAGCACAACACAGCATCATTTTTCTTTTTGTCTCACTGCAGTAGCAGAATTGTTCCCTGGTGACTGCACTGGGGCAGTATAAATAAAAGCATAATAGAAGAACTGAAAAGCAATGTCTCTCAATTTATGGCATTGTGGCCTTCATGGAATACAGGCACGATATGTCTAGTCTTACTTATGCTCCATTTCCCTTTTAAAATACTATAATTTCTGTTCTTTAAGGCACAGGCTTTTTTTGAGATGGATGTCCCCATAAAAGTGGGAGAACAATAAAAATTCCTGCTGAAACTTATTCAAGCTTGTGCTTGGATTCACACCCATGAGGAAACAGTCACCTCATCCTGTCAGTATCTTACGTACTGCCCTCCTCTTCTCCTACAAGAGCAGAGGAAGGCTGAGTGGGCACAGCTTCAGCTACACACCAGTTCAGCTGACAAGCCAGGGGCTGCAATTTATATATGAGTATGTACACCAAAAGAAGTCAAACTTGATGCAGATCTAGTTAGTTTGGGAACTGATTATTTTGACATTAAGAACCTGAACAATTGTGCCATTACTGCAGCTGCAGGGAACTAATCATTCTGTAAGTTCTCTGCAACTCTCACACTTGGCTTTTAATATCACCCTCTATCTCAACACACTGATGACTATAAACCCATTTTGATGGTCAATGGGAACATCAAAATATGACTTGTTAATATTTGCTTGACCATATATATTGTAGAAGAACTAACACTAGCTGACTTAGTGCTACAGCTGTGCCCACAGCCATGAGAAAATATCAGATGCAGAGGACTTAATGCATCCACAATATCCACTTCAAAACCAACGTTTGCATGAGGGTGTTTACAGACTCCCAGAGAGTAAAAAAATAAACCCTTGCCTTTTGTAGTCTCAGTATTATTGCCTTTAGAATCAGGGCAGTGCTTTTACAAGCATACAAAGCCCAAGAAGCCAAGATTAAAGACTTTATAATCACCTGCTTTTGTGAATCAAAGTTTGTAAAAATGGAAGTGGTTGTTCAGTAAGAGTATCAGTACTAATCTGGATTACAGGCAGCTTTCAAAGTTCTAAGAACACATGGAGTTGATTCTATCAATTTATCTTCAAAGTGAGAAGCAAGTTTCAGTTTTACATTTCTATAAAATTTAATGAAGCTTCTAACCCACACCATTGGCAATAGTAATTCTGTAATTTTCAGTTCCTTATACTGAAAATTACAGAAGTACTATACTGAAGTACTATATATATACATAATATACAGAACTACTATATTGTCTGTAAACTGAGACCCTTATACTGGGGTCTCAGTTTACAGACAATATTTCATAAATACCAATGAAACAAACCAAGTAATTAATTTGGTGACAACCAAAATCTGAATCTCTTTCAAAGTGAAAAAGTTATGTGTTTCTGAGTAAATTGAACAGCCATCTACTCCCTATACATACTTGCAAGAGCCCCAGTATGTGGAAGGAGCTCTCAGTTACTATTCTAAGATACCTTCCCTGGAAGCTTTGTTAGGCCCTGAAGATTTGAACACTTTGATTGGTAAATCAAACAAGCAGAGGAAAGGATAAATGAAAAATGTCAGAAGTCATTTACCTAAGTGACATGCTCTACCGACCCATCCAGCTGGGCAGCTACAAATCCCAGGAGCCACACAAGCTCCATTATTCCGACAACCTTGAGGACAAATTGCTACAAGAAAAAGAATGGGTAAGTCAGCAGGATTTATAAAACTGATATAAAAGAATCCTGACAGAATGAAAGATTCAGGATGATACAAGTCAAAATGGCAAAACACATTTCCTTCTAGGTCAGATATTCAACTGGTATAACTCCAAAAACATTTCCAGCACCATGGAAATGGAAAAAAAAAAATGTAGGTACTGTGTTATGAATCTTGGTTTAAATGTGAAAAGTTGTACACCTTGATGCAAAATATTTTCACACTGTTTTATCTGTGTAAGTATCCATAATATTTAGTAGGTCAATTATTTCTGTGGTAATGTAATTTCCATATTATTAGCTTCTTAATACATTTTAAATGTTTTTGTTACTGTAGTTTTAGAATTAATATAAATAGTTTAATGAATCTAGACACGCACCTTCCTGGCATCTTGACCCTGTCCAGCCAGAAGCACACAGGCACTTCACGACTCCATTGACAGAGATGCATTCCCCACCGTTCTGACAGCCTCCTTCACAGCTTACTGTGGAAAACAGCATACACTGGGCATTTCAGAAGCAGCACAGAACTTCAAATAATTGTCTTTAAACAGCTTGTCTGGCATCAACCACTTGTTTTATCACATCTGCAAAAACTAAAATTTCCACTGTTCAGGGCAAGGCACTATTCTACTTCTCACCAGTAACAGGCTGTTCATCAGCTACACCACAGGAACTACTAAAATGCATATTTGTATCTAACTTGCCAAATCACAGTTGGTAAGCCAATAAGATGTGGTGAAGGATTCACATATTTCCTTACCTGACAGGACCAACAGGTAACAAGAGGAAGAAAAGAGGATATTACTTTGACAAATGAACTGATGACTATAGTCAAGTTAAGCAGTGCCTTCCCAAAGGCCAAACACTTGAGTTAGCCTCCTCATTTCAGAATTGTTGTACACATCAAAGCCCTGAAGGCCTCATTAATGAAGCGTTATTTATGCCAGACAAATGATTGGTATCAAATGTGGAGAACACAATCACTGTTCTGTGCTATCAAATGCTTCCTTTTACAAGCATAAATGCATTTTCTACCACCTTCACTGTATTGAAGAAAAACAACTATCCTTCACTGTAAAGATGGACAGTTTGGATGTCTGCTTGATAATTTGTAGATAAAATATCCACATCTCTTGTTCAACCACAAGTATTGAGCACAATTTTAGCTAACAGATCTTTGCCACAAATACTGAACATGCAAGGACATGTAAGTCAAATCCAGCACAGCTGGAAAAGCTTTTCAATGTTTGTTTGCATAAAACTTTGTCACACAATGTAAGTGAATGTATTTTATATTGATTGCATTTGATCCATTACAGTGACAGAGAGAAGTGCATGAGGACTGTATGAAAGCAAATATTACTCCAGTCTTCTAGAAGGGCAAGAAGGACCCAGGGAACTACTGGCTGGTCTGCCTCACCTCAGCTCCTAGAGAGGTAATACAAGAACTGACTCTGAAAATCAAATCCAGCCACATAAAGGACAAGAAAATCATCAGCAGGTCTTCACAGAGAGGGTGACCAAATGCTGGTACAGATTGCCCTGGGAATTGTGGAGTCTCTGTCCTTGGAGGTATTCAAAAGCCATGAAGACATGGCCTTCAGCAGCTGGCTCTAGGTACCCCTGCTTGAGCAGGGAGCTTGGAAATCATGACCTGAAGAGGTTCCTTCCAACATCACCCAGTCTGTGATTTTGTGAGATTCTGTATAGCACATTGTGCCACACCACACACACATCAAAATTGGTCTTTACTACTTCTCTGTCATCTCCCATTACCTCTCAACAATACATTGCCACACACATCCTCAGTGACTGGCCCTCAATCTTAACATCTTGCAGATAATACATAAAAGTTTCAACCACTCAATGCAGAAATATGTATCTCTATGTCTCAATAAATTATTTAGAAAGAATCTGTTATAGAGCTAAATGGAATATTTACATAGCACATAAAAAGGGTATTTTCCAAGGCAAAAAACTTACTCAGATTCTCACAACACATTCCAGTATGTGTACTCCATCCCATCCTCCTGCAAGCATGCAGAACCTCTAGGCCATGCATGTCTTGATAGTAAGGTCAGAGATTCACAGAATTAAGGTCAAAGTGTGTTAGAACCAGGATTTGAGGCATCCTGAATTAATTTAGTATGTTTTCAAACTCCTTGTCTTTCCAAGCTACCACTTCCTTGGATCTTACCTTTATGACAGTATCTACCCCCATACCCAGGAGGACATCTGCATTTTCCAGGTCGGAGGCACTCTCCTCCATTTTTGCATTTTGGATAACACGTAGCTGTAAGAAAAGAAAGGTTGGATATATATTGGTGAATCTTAATAGAGTTACTACTTAAATACATAAGAAATTTGCACATTATTACATTTGCATCACTTTGTCTTAATATTTTCTAAGATATATCTGCCATGTCACCTTACATTGTTGATAAGGTGAAATAATTTCCCTGGAGTGGAGTTTTGTACAAGGAGCACTCTACTACACTAAGCTTTTAAGCACTCAAAACTAAGGAATATTTTGGGCCTGGACAGAATAGGCAGAAGACCCATATTAAACAGGAACACAGACTGCCAAAAAAAGCTTTGGATAACTGGAGAAATAACAGAAAATAGGTGAGAAGAAGAAATGATTCAATAAAAAGATGTTGCAACTTGAGAGGCATCATGTGATTCTTAAGATGAAATATCAAACTCTTTACTGGATTCCTACGTTCATCTTCAGAAAAACTGCATGCTCTGTTCCTTATACCTCTTCTCTAAAATGTCTCCAGAGGTAAGTCAGGATTTTCTTCTCCCCCACACTCTTTTTTCCCCTTTTCTTGCTTCAGCTGGCTTTTCAGAAGCCTTTCTGAAATATACAGTGTTTGTTTAACAAGCATGCAAGACAAATGTATCTTTTCTCACAACTCTAATAATCTGTTGGGAGAAAAGCATCAATGATTATCACAAATCCTGCAACTTTTTCACTGCTGACAGCTTGGATAAGTTTGATAAGGTATGAATAAAAATCTAAATTTTGCAAAATTCTGCATAAATCCATTAATATTGCAAATTAATTACCTATCATGCAGACTCTTTGCTACTTTGAATCAGCCCTGCTATCTGAGAAAACATTTGTTTATTCACACAGAGGTTTTAGAAACCCATCTGTTTCTGGGAGTCTCATCTGAATTAGCTGCTGGTGTGAGATGAGCTCTCTACTTATTCTTTGACTGGATGGGTGAAAAGTATGAAAAAGATGAACACCATCCTGATTTTGTCCTCATATACTTATTGCACTCTCAAGAAACCCAGCTGAAGAATAGAAGACTTTTCACATTAGTACCCACAGAATGAGTACTAGCAGGCAAAGAAAGAACAGAGATGTATGAAAAAAAGAGCTCCCAATTTAAGAAAAATTCTGTTTCTGTGTTATTTCACACAGTTTTCAGTTTGGTTTTTTTGACAGAACAACAGGTGAAGCTTCATTTATCCTTTTTTTTTTTTTTTTGTACATTGATGACCTTACAAGCACAAAGATTCAGTGGTTTCCTTAACAATTCCAGACAGTTCACCTCTCTAGTTCAAGAACTGATCTGCCTCTCCACCCGTATTTCACCTCTCCCCTAAACCCCAAAATGTCTAGAAACCAACAGTTTTTGAAACAGTTCATACAGCATAGTTTTTAATGTACACTACACAGCACATTAGCTATACATTGTTTGTCACCACCTGCTAGCCTCAGCCTCAAAATGAAACAACACTCCATGAAACATTACAGCCCTGAATGAAATTTTCAGCATTTCATGTCAGAGTTTAAAAAAGAAAAACAATAATGTTTCAAATGAAGGACATTGAAAATTAGAAGAAATATTGTACAATTTTTATCACCTCTTCACATAGGACAACATGCAAAGCAAAGGAACTCCTGACACTGAGTGATTTTTCAGCATTTAATAGCCACAAGCTCTACAGTTAGACTTTTAAGCAAGAAAATTAGAAATCTAACGTGTAACATTGAAGAGGGTTTAAACTAAAACTCTTCCTCACAACGCTTACTTTTGCATATTAGGTGGCATTTTCAAAAAATACTTTGTCTCTCCGTGGAAACCAACAGGAACAGACTCCACCCTAGCTTTACACTTCCTACCATGGAAATAAGATGTACAAATGACTCTGTGCATCAGGTAACACCCAGGCAGGAAACAACAGTACTTTTATTAGCACAATGTATTCCAAATAAAAAGAAATCCAGAAAATAACCTACTTTCTACACACTCTTTTGATGCTTTCATTAGTGACTAGTCCTGACTAATTGCACTTAGAGATACTAACTAAATGTTGCTGTGGCTTAGAATGCTGTCAAGACTCTAAAAGCATTCAAGAACCACCTGGATGCAATCCTGTGCATTGCGCTCTAGGATGACCCTGCTTGGGCAGGGATGCTGGACCAGATCACCTTCTGGTCGCTTCCAACCTGATTCTGTGATTCCTTAAATACTTCCCCGGGAAGTATTTAAGCGTGCAGTTAAAGCAGTAGGAGAAATAAAACACCAAAGCCTGTCCAGCGAGTGGTCTCTTACCCAACACCCAAGCGGCAAAAAGCTCTCTCCATAGAGAGAGATGACCCACGGCCATTTCCGACAGCAGGGTCGGCTTACTAACGTGAGGTCTTCCTGCTGGCTTTTGGCTGTGCTCCATCAGTTCGCTATCGCTGCCTCACCTTACCAAAGGGTGCCTTAGCTCTCTTCCTCCCCCTCTCCTTCTTTAGGTCCTCCTGGCACCTCACCACCCGCCTCACACCAGATCCAAACCCGCTCTCCTCAGCCCTTCCCGCAGGGATGTCTGGCCGGAGGGCTGGCACGGGAGGGAGCGAACGCGGCGCTTGTGCCCATCCCGCCGGTGCCGCCCCCGTTACCGTGCTGGCAGCGCTCGCCCTCGTAGCCCTTGGAGCAGAGGCAGGAGCCGTCGGCGAGGCAGAGCCCGCCGTGCCGGCAGCGCGGGCTGCAGGCGGCGGCCGGGCCGGGGCCCAGCGCGCTCAGCCACAGCCACAGCCACAGCCACAGCAGCAGCAGCGGCCCCGGCCCGCCGCCGGCCCGCCGCGCCATGCCCGGCCGGGCAGCCCCGCCTCGGGCAGCTGGGCCCGCTCCGCTCCGCTCGCTGCCCGCTCAGCCCGCTCCTTCAGCTCCTCTCGCTTTTACCCTCTCAGTCCGCTCCCACTCCTCCTCCTCCTCCTCAGGTCCGGCCTCCCCGTCCCGCCGCCCCGCGCCGTGTCACGGCGGCTGGGAGCCCCCCCGAGCGCCCTGACCCCAGCGGTCACCGAGCGCCTCAGGGCCGGGGTGCCGGAAAAGGAGGCTCAGGGGGGACCTTGTCACCCTCCACTGCTCCCTGAAAGGGGTTTGGAGCCAGCTGGGGGCTTCCGCCTCTTCTCCCAGCGACAGGACAGGACAAGATGACAGACTCCCAGGCTGCACGGCGGGAGGTTTAGGCTGGACAGTAGGAGGAATTTCTTGCCAGAAAGGGTTTCTAGACATTGGAACAGGCTGCCCAAGGAGGTAGTAGGGTCATCATCCCTCAGTGTTTGAGGAAAGACTGGATGTGGCGCATAGTGACTTAGTGGTGGTTCGGTCATAGAATGGACTCAATCTTCTCAGAGGTTTTGTCGGACCTGACTGATCTTGTGATTTTATCTGCAGGCACAGAGGCCTCCAACAGCAGAGGACCAGTCACCAGATCGTCACACGAGGTGTTGGACAAGGAGCCCACCTTAGCGCCTGGCCTGCTGGCACACCAAACATCTGCTGGCCCTGTCACCACTTCCAGGACTTCCAGGACAGCACAGCTCTGAACTCCCACCCCATTTGAGACCCTACAGACTCTGATTTCCATACACTTCCATCTTTAAAGGTGCCATATGTGAATATCACGACGCGATAGTCAAAGAAAGATTTCAGGGAGAGGACTGATGGACTGAACTCACTGCCACCTGACAGAGAGGAATACAGGTCTCATGGAATTGTAAAATGGCTTGGTTCGGAAGGGGCCTTAAAAATAATCTGGTTCCAACACCCCTGCCATGAACAGGCACATCTTCCACTTCAAAGCCTTATCCAGCCTGTCCTTGAACACTTTCAGGGATGTGACATCCACAGCTTCTCTGGGCAACTTATGCTAGTCACCACCCTCACAGTAAAGAATTTCTTCTTTATATCTGATCTAAATTTACTCTTTCTCAATTTGAAGACATTTACTCATGTCTTTTCACTGCATACCCTCATCAAAAGTTCCTCTCCAACTCTTCTGTGGTTCCTTTAGGTACTGGAAGGTGCTCTAAATTCTTCCCAGAATATTCTTTTCTTCAGCATGAATAGCCACAGCTCTCAGCCTGGCTTTACAGAAGAAGTACCCCAGCCCTCTGAGCATATTGACTGCTCCTCTCTGGACTTGCTCCTTACCATGCTGTTTCTGGGAATGAAACAGCATTCTGGCTTGAGTACAATTCTGTGACAAAATAGCAATATCTTTCCATTTAATCATGTATTTCTGTTGCAAAGAACACAAACATAGATGATAAGAAAACATTTTTTTCTCTCATTATTTCCAATATTTAACAAGATTTTCCTATAAGTTCAAAAGTATCCTAGAGAAAAGACACACTTTCAACACCAAGACTCAGCCCAGTGGAGTATTTTCAGATGACTTGGAATGACCAATAGTGAAAAAGAGACATTGTAAGCACCTATATAGAGAGTCTACAGAAAAGTGAAATGAGCCTCATGCCTTTTGAAATACTAAGGGAAAACCAAGTCTTGTCGTCTACTGTGAGGGTTGACTTTGAATTACTTTTGCAAGTGGGATAAAACAGCTCCATTTGTCTTCCAAATGAAGCAGGAGTATGATTTGGTAACTGCTTTTATTTTGATTGGAAATTAAAATTTGTCTGATTGCCCTGTAATTGACAGAATAAAAAATGTACTTCTGTTGTAAAACTGGTTTTAATCCCTTTTCACGCCCACAGAACATGGAACATACAGTTCATAGCAGGAGTAGAATACAAGGCAAATCTGCTGCCAATAGCATGAGGTGCTGTCTGGCTTCTTGCAAAGGTTAAGGCACATATAATATTATCTTTGCAAGACTACATTTAGACTTTCAAGTAGCAAAATACCATAAAATAATTAAACAAGAGCAACCTGAATAGTTGACTAAAACATGCACAGTTCCCTCTTGTGCATGCCTAGGCAGCCAAAGCAACATTTAGAGGATACATACATACAATTACATTTGTCCTGTGCAAACCTGCACAGCAAATATCCTTTCAAGTAGTAATGATGAAGCAAAAAGCCTTGATGATTTAATTACTCATGCACAAGTTGCCATAGTGTGTTGATTTGCTATCTAGAATAAGGACATCCAAACCCCATTCCTATTGCAGTTCCAGTTGTGGTGAGGAGAACAGGATCCCCTGTTTTCACATGCAGTATTCCTTCTTGCAAGGACAGGAGTAATAGGATTATGCAGTGATACCACTTTTAGTAAAACTACTTGCCAGAAATATATTGTGGAATAAATTCTTCCCAAAAGCTTCCTTTGTGCCATCCCCACAAGAACAAAATGAGAAAAGAACTGAAGACACTGTATTGTTCTCAGAGTATATCATAATTTTGCACCTCCTTGACTTCTGCCAATAATTTTGTGCATATTGATTTCTTCACAGAAATATTTTTTCAATTACTGTCTTTCCTCTATAAGACAGTTTTATGTGGAAGTGTGCCTTTCTGATATTAATGCCTAGCAACAACTCCTTCATATAGAATTCTTTTCAGATTTTAAGAGCTATTCTTCATTATTCATGATTTTTAAAGCACTATTTATTTTCAGTTCCATATCCCATCTTCTCTATTCTAGCAAGATCACTTTTGGTGGCTCAGATTAATTAAAACCCTCTTTTTATTTCGCTTCTGGTTTCCTTTGAGGTTCTTAAAATAATTAATACCAAAGAAAATAATCATATTTTGAAATATGGCGAGTGCCCCATCAGAGGGGATAATTGAATGCAGACTATATTAAATAAGCTTGCCCAGGTGTTTCACTGAATGAAGTAAATTTGTTTAAACATTATCTTCTGTAGGAAGGATTAGGCTGTTTCACCATTTTTGTGCATCTAAATTAATCTCAGGGCTTATCAAATTTGCTGAGTGCATGTCTGCATTTACAAATGATTGAATCATGTTAACAGAAGTTCTCATTGAAAACAGAAATGCTTCCAGGTATCCAACATGCTTTAGCCTTAGAAACACAATTTGATTTAAAACCAAAAAAAAACCCAGCAAACAAAACCCAGCAGGTAGTTTGAAAAAATGAAATTTTTAAGTTTAACAAAGAGAATTAAGATTCATTCACTATTGTCATAATGGTCATATTTAATATTTCTTTTCAAAATAAAACCAAAATAAGGCAGTTTTAGCAGTAGGACATTCACGGGCTCATTTTTGTGTCAACATCCTCCTGATACACTGTATCATAGCAATATGCAATAGCCTCTTGAGGGATGCTGCTGTCAGTCCAAAGAAGACAGGGAAGAAATGAACTCTCCATTATAATCAGAGTTAAAGTACTCTGTGGAGTGGTATATTATGAGAATAAGGATGCTCACCTGGATTCTGGGATTCTGCTCCATGTAAGGCAAAGCAGGTACAAAACTGGGGTCCCCAACAACCCTGTAGGAAGACTTCTGGCCAGCTTAGAGCATGTGCACATGTCTCTTGCCTATTTCAAAGATTTTTATTTCATTGCAGTGTGAAAAACATTCAGGAAGTGCAAGCTCAGATCTTCACATGCCATGGAATTTATGAGCCAGCCAGCTGTAATACAGCACAGCCTCCTCTCAGTAGTAAAAACTTATACGAAAACAATAAGCTTAGAAATTGGGATACAAAACCTTAGAGGGTGCTTGTGCAGAGGTGATGCACAACCATCTAATAAAATGTCAGTATCTCAATAATCAACTGGAATTGTTGGGATGAGAGGTAATATTAGAAGGTGTATTACAGAGCTGCTTCTTTACTAGCCCTCTGCAGTATGTGCAGTTCCAACCTCTGGCACAATCATCACTGCACTGTTACAGCTGCACTGGGAGCTGTACTTAAGTACATCTAAAAAATGTGTCATCCAGAGATGATGCTTTCTTTATCAGTGTCCCATCACAGGTAGCAACCCCATTTATAAGTGCTTTTCAGCATAACTTGGTCTCTATTCTACCATGTGTAGATGAGCCATCAGGTAATGGTACAGCTAAGCAGCATTGATCACAGCTGTATCTCAACTCAAGCCCACATCAAGGCTGTCAGATAATAGGACTTATGACCAACAGCAGTCTTTTTGTTGACAGCTTGAATACTGATCTGTCTTCCGGTGCAATTGGGCTACAGTGGCATTTCAATGAAAGTCACTTTAATTCTGCTAAAAGACAGAAAATTATATATGGGTTTATTTTCAAACATGCCCATGTGTGAACTAGGTAAGCAGAAATATTATACATGCACAGGCTATGTACAAACATTCATCCACAACTGCCAGACACATCTCTTCTTGGTGTCCAAAATTAGGAGGCTCTCTGGAGATTGTCCCCATTAGTGCACCTAACACTGGTTCCATAATATGAAACCCTATTTTAATTTATATTAAATTAATGCATTAATCCAAATGATGCCAGCCCTCTATGCAACTTCAAATCATTATTCTAATAAGTAATTTTCTTCACATAACAAACTCTCAATATATAAGCTAAAGTCAACAAGACTGATGTGCACTGAAGTTCCTGTTCACAGATTCATCTTGCTTACTATACAGAAACATGAAAAAGGTATATGCTAGTGAGATACTTCAGAATTAACACTTCAATCATTTCAATTAGTTATAAATCTCTCAGATTGCCACCTTATGGAGGCATTTACAATTAGAGTGCTGAATAAATCTGTGCCTGTGGACGCTGGGTAACCCAAAGCACTACAAGAGTATTGTCAAAAGACCAGCCAGGCTCACTTGGAACAATTTAACTCTGTTCGAAGCTTTGTTCTATGCAAGTCAAGGTCACCCAGCCACTACTCCCTCTTTTGAATCTTGGATGTAAATTGCCTGACAGGAAAAGAAACAACATTTCTTCTGCCCATTAAAAGAGTACTGAGAAAAAAGATCAAGGCTTGTCTTGCTGCTTGGCAAACAGTGCAGCTTTCAGCAGTAACCTTAATTTGTTGTTGGATCTGATTCTATCTTTCAGGATAGTTTGGTGATGTCTAAGTAAGAAACCTTTCAGAGCCAGTTTCTACAGAGCCAGTAGACCAGTGTTTCTTTACCTTATTTCACAAACATAAAGCATTACTTCAAAATTGCAATTTTATAAAAGAAGGCCCTGATACTCCACTGCAACCAGGAGAGACCAAATGTCTGCACAAATATAACATCCAGTTTAACTTGAAAACTAAGGCCAGTATCACCTTAATTGAGGGATTTTCTGCTCATGTTCAGGTGTTGAGATCAGCCCCATTCTGTAGATGCACCATCTGAAACATGCTGAGCAGGCACCCGTCAGTGGAAACCCAAACCTATGATTAATATTCAAAAATTACTCTTAAGGACCAAAGTCCAGCTGAAGCAAGACTGCAAGACACTTAAGTATCACATCCAACTTCTTTTAGAGCCATATGGAAACCTCCTTATTTTTGTTAGTACTACAGTATCAGACCTTATATTCTGGCAAATAAAAGGGCATGATACTGCAAGGTTCCTTCCAAGGTTATCTTGAATTTCTATTTGGCCTGGAGTTTAGGGGACTCAGTCTCTCACAATACCATCAAAGCCAAACCGAAATAGTCCTCTTCTCATCTGCTTTTCTTTCTGCATTGCATGAAGTTGGCTTGCTTTCTGCATTGCATGAAGTTGGCTTGTAAATGAAAATAATTCCATTTTCTCACCACTCATGGGCTCTCAGCCATGTCCCTCAGAAATAAATATGGAATTTTTTTGGTCCTGGAATCTTATATTTTTCCCTCAAAGAAATTTGGCATAATATTCAGTGAAAAGAGTTATTGAATAGTACTTGGGGTAACTATTGAGTATAACTCAGATACCACTACTGTACACAGTATAATACCAGGGGCCTAATGTTCTGTAAATTAGTTTAAGTGGAAAATCCATATACACAATTCATCCTGATTAACTTGAGGAAAAAAAGCAAGAGGCAAAATACTAATTCTAAGATAGGTTTTTTTTTTTTAATATTGAGTAGTGAATTTTACAGAATTCAGCTTTATATCTATGAACTTCCTGCAGTATGAAGTACAACTGATTATTTGGTATTTATATAGTTGCTATTGTATCATAATTCCCATACACACACTGCTGTAAGTCAGAGCAGACACTACTGAAGCTGACCCAGAGCAAAACTAGTGTGAGTAGAAGCATTCAGAGACTCATCCTTAAGAATAAAGATATCACTTTTTCTGCCACAGAAACACTGCCAACTTTAGGGTGAATGTGGCTACTGTTCAGCAGGGCACAGCAACATTATCCACCAGTGTGAAACAGGAAATGAACAAAAAAAAACCCCACATCTAATTGATATTTAAATATGGTAGGATGTAATTACTCATGCTGGAATTCATTCAAAGAATCAGCTCTCTCAATGCTCCCTTATTTAAAAAAAGAAAAAAGTAAATCAGTTCTTTACTGTCCGCCAGCAGAGAAGACTTAGGTTTGGCAGATGATTGTTAAAAAATTGGTTCAAAACATATTTCTCTGTTTTTCCTGTCATCATTATGTTTATTATGCTTCAAATCTACATCTGAACAAAGAAAGTGGTAGCTCAGTTAAACAGTACTTAGAAGTTTAAGCCCTTTCTTTACAAGTTTAAAATTAATTGTAAATGTTTCCAGCTTGTATTCATTTTTACAGTACTTCTGAGGGGAAATTAAACAGCAGAACCACTTTACAAATGGTGAGACAACAAAAAGTGTTTTGGCAACTCATATTTAGAGCTAATAGCAAAGCTGAAGTATACGTGGTATTGTTTGGGCCACAATTGAAGCATGACAGCATGACTAATGGAAATGTGTCTTCATGTGATGTGGGGTTGTCTGGCCAGGATATGAATATATGAAAAGAAGGAAGTCAGACAGTCATTTATTTCTAAAGACCTCTGTCATTAATCTAAAAACCATTGGCAAGTATCATCTTTCCTAACTGCAGAGGTATGAGCATGTCAAGGGAGCACACCTCTAACTTAAACAGAGCTGGAACTGAGCCCTAGAAACTTAGAAAGTGAGAATTCCTAAACATAAATCCTTAATGACTACAGAGCAAACAGGTTGATATTGAATTAAAATTAATGTTAGCCAACATACAAAAAAGGGGAAAATTATCATTAATATCAATCAAAATGTCTCAAATCTACTCTGACTCACACATGTGTACCTACACATGCCAGGTGTAGAAGAGGTGGAAGAAATTAATATATCCAGAAAATTTTAACGTTTGCAGAAAAAAACTCCATATTTGTCATTGTCCCCTTTAAACCTCAAATTACATAGGTGATCTCCAGTTATTCAGCTCAGCTCTCTCTGCCATTTATACACCACTGTGCTCTACTTAAACTCAACCCCTTGATGGACACTAACTCTAATGGACACTTTTGTCTGCACTGATTGAATTTTAAAACTTGTGACAAAGAGTTAAGTATGTAATCCTAGAAAATTCAAGCAGATAAACACAATTTTTACACTACAATTACAGTTCGTTTATTTTATTTATTTGTGTGTGTATATCTTTTGAACTCCTAGGGTATGTAACAATATTCCTAATTTCAGTTTTAGAAATGCAAAATAGCAACTTTGTACACGCATGCACAGCTGGGAACACATGTCCATGAAACAGAGCCTGAGGTGGCCTGGCATTCCAGCACAGTCCAAGTCCAAAAATCCTGAAAATCAGTCTTCCAAGACAAAAGATTCTCCATTTTCTGGTTTACACATCCCATCTACAAGCAATAGCAGTGAAATCCCTTGCATTATCTTAGGTGATTTTGACATTTCTTTAAACCAATTTCTTAGGTTGTATCTCTTCTGGGAATCTTCCTTCTCTATGTTACAGAATTACAATTGCACATTATAAGAGAATCTCCAATGTGGAGGCAGGACAAATTTTATCACATGATCATTTCACAACTTCTCATTTTATTCATGATTATTCTTAAGTGGTTTAAATCCAGCACTGACATAGTTGGCAGATACCAAAGTCTGGGATCCTGGTCCTCACAAGTGGCAATTCAATGTAAATAAAATAGATCTTTCTGCACCTAATTGCCATCCACTGGGAGACTCAGAAATCCTTGGGTGAAATGTGCCCCATGGGCACAAAATGATCACATATCTCTGTGCTGATCCTGCCCAGAGCTGTATAATGGAAGCTGCACCACATATATAAAACTTAGATGCTGAACAGAAGAGTACAGAGCTATGGCAAACACAGTTCTGGCTTGGAACACAGAAGAAGAAAGCTCAGCAAAAATGTTTCAGACAATTTAAACTAAAACACTGACTACAAATTTAACTGAGTACACTTGATGAAGATGAGACTAATAAAAGCCCAGCTGCTTAGCACTTTTGACTTTCAGCTCACACTGCTTGCATGCAAGATGATTTTGGTTCCAAATTGAATATTGCTGGCTGGAAATTAATAGGTAGGCTGAACATATGCTTGCTTTCTTGTTTTAAGAGAAAAAAATAATCAAAGTTTAAAATGTGAAGTCTGAAAACCAGCCTCGGTTATGCAAACAGATCTCAAGGCAACCTCTTCTTCTTTGCAATGATAAATATTAATGTAAAAATCTTTCATTTTTACTGATTTCAATCATGAAAAAGTCCAATCCTGCATTACTCTTCTGTGCCTTAAACAACTAGACAATACTAAACAGACCTTCCCCTTTTTAGGTTTTAAAACATACTTTCATTAAGAGCCTTAGAAATTTTTCTAAGGCAAAACAGAATAAAACAGCATAAATACAATTTAGTTAATACTATTAGATTATGATATTTCCATCCTCTCTTTAGAATGTTGCCCAGTGGCAGCAGTTTTCATTTCTAAAAATAATTTCGTACCTATAATTTTATTTTGCCACAATTAAAACTAGTAACAAACATGTCACCAATAATATTTGCCAGCAAAATCTTTCAAAAGGTAGCATATCTGCACTATAAAAATTGTGTCATATTCTCATACATATTTGCCCATTTTTCGAGATATGCTCTTCTGTCTTAAGACCCTGTATTGGTGATTACAGAGGCTGACAAAAATATTACAGTACAGGATGTCAAATGTTGCTCTGTGAAGTTATTTTAAGAGCCTGTTAAGGTGGATTGCAGAATTAATGCAGGTTGCAGGACCCTGTTTTAAGACAAATCATTATTAGAAGGTGCTTGACTTAATTTTATGGGGCTGATATTTTCATGCTTTATACTGTATTAGCTTATGGGCTAAAATAAACCACGTAGCTGATGAAGGAAAGAGTAAACTTATTTTTATCTGTCTGGTAGAATTTCTAGAGTTGGTCACTTGCTTTGGGTAAGCTAGTGTCCTGCTGCCCTGGCACCTTAAATTAAGATGGCCCTGCATGTGCAAATCAATATATATACTTGCAAGGAAGAAAGCAATGAAAGAGGCATGCTCTTTTCTGTAAATCGTATATCCTCTAATTCCCTTTTTTTTTAATGGCACTCAGAGGAGCACACGGGCTGCAGATCACAAATGGGGAGCCATCACTTCCCTCCCCAGCCAGCTCAAGGGTGGCATTCAAGTGTTCCAGATGCAATTCAAACTGCCCTTTACACTTGGTAATCAATATGAAACATCACTAATGTCTAACACTCACCATTAGAAGTGGTTTTTACACTTCGAAAGTGTTTTTTACATTTCAAAAGAAGATAAGGCTAATGGGAACCTGCACTATCCCAATGGTTCCAAGCACTCTGGGTCACTGCACCCCTTCTTAGCCCTTATCCAGTACCAGCATCCTACACAAACAAAAACTCCCAGTATATAAAATTATCTTAGTGAAAAAATAGAGAAGCCAAATAGCCCTAAAAAGGGGATGTTTCCCATCATAAAAAAGTATGCCACCAGTGGCTGCCTGCCAGCAGAGACTGTGAGAAAGAAAGGAGGACACCAGCTGCTCTAGAGCAGCACAATCAAAACCAGGTAGCAGTCATTCTGCCTACTCAAAAATCACCCCACTGGAGCCTCCCCAGTGCAAAACCAGTGCTATGGCCCAGGTACTGGCCAATAGCAGTCCAATGCTACTATTTCTGGGCATGCTTGTGGATATAGTTTTCATCAGTTACTGTCATTGTCCCAGTGAGGCTAATCACAGAAATAAAATGAGCAGTATACAGCCAAAGCCAAGCAAGATTGGTTTTAAAGTAGTACCAAACAAGGGAAGTTGTAACAAATAGAATTGTAGAAGCATGTGTTATATTTCCGTTTCATAATAATAAAAATAGTTGTCTGGAAAAATGAAGTTTTATTTCCTATTTTCAGTGGTAAGAACACCTACATGGAATAATTCCATATTCATAGCTGTTTCTTCTCTACAGCTATTATCTGCAAGCTGACATGGAAGTCAAGACACAATACAGTCTAGTGCAGTGAATGGAGTTATTATGAGACTGTAAGAACTTTTGTCTTCTTTGGAACCCTCACGCTAGCTACAGGCAATTATGAATTTGCAATAGACGGAGAGGACCCAGCAATCTGCACAGCTCACACAGTGCATCCCATTGTCTCACTGGCACTTGGTGAGCTGTTCACAGATTATGGATACAGCAGAGTTAATGTGGACTGTAAATACCTTAATGTCTTCCTTGCTTATGTCATTCCTGAGCATTAGCTCTCCATCTGTAGAATATTGTCTGAGCTGCTACAGATATGTCTATTCAAATATGTCTTAATATTCAGCTGACTGTTCCTTTTTGACACATCAAAGAGCCAATAATGATGTATTTTTTGACATTCCTAAAACTGCTCCCCATGTATCTCAATTACTTGCCCCCAGCAAAATGGCTGCAGTTATTAGCTTGTGCTTCGCTGTGTCATTTGTGTTATTCCAGTTCAATGTGAAGTATGATTTCCTGCCACTTATTTGCTGATGGCAACTAGCTGCCTTTCCTTCCCCCCTGAGGTTCTGTTTCCCCTCCAAAGCATACTAGATATTTTGCTGGCCAGAAGCATAATTATTCTTCACTGTCAGTAAATTCGTCAGTTTCTGTTCTGTTTAGGTTCTGTTAACATCCAGGATATTGGTACTATACTTAATTAGTAACAAATAAACTTCTAGAGTATAATTAAGAGGTATTTTTAAACTACCAAATCCAAACAGCTAACAGTACACTATCTGATATGGTCAAAAAAAAGACAGGCATAGAAAAATTACCTGGAATTTATGATTTTTTGGTTGTTGTTGTTGATCGCCTTGGATTGTAGTCTTTGACTCCAAAATACAATTTCATATTAACATATGCACAGTAATGCTATAAACTGCTTTGGCAGAGGTTTTTAGTTTGGTTTTGTGAAGAAGAATGAGTGTTTAATTTAATCTTCTTAGAATCAGCCAAAAATAAAGCTCACTGAAAATCATTCCCATCTGTGTTATTTCCATTTGTCAGAAGAATATAACAATTTTGTAGATTTTTAAAATTCAATTTCCATTAAACACTGGTTACAGAAATAGTCTTTTGTCTATTTCTGGGCATCACATGTAGCTATCTTGGAGTCTCTGATGAAACTGGTGGGGGATTCAGTGCCTAACAATGCACTGAAAACAAATAAAATCCAAACAGTGAAAAAAACCCCAAGAAACAAACAGCTGAAGTCGGGATAAATGGCAGTCAAAGCATGAAGGCAACAGAAGCATGTCTATCCCACATAATCCCATGTTCTTGCCTACTTCATTATTCCCTTTACTGTTTTCTGTACATTGCATTTCCAGACTGTGCAATTAGATGATTGATTGTTGACTGTACATATTACAAGTGGTACTTCAGCATTCTAGTATTTCCTGATCTGTTCAAATGACAAAGTGCACCCAGACCTCTCAGTGCTCAGCTTTGAATCCCCCCTTGTGCAATCATCCTTCCCCTCCATCCTTCCCACTCTACTTGGCAAAGGGGCAGCTCTAATCCTTCAAACCACAAATGGGTCTGACATGATGAATTTGGGATGTTGTGAACCAAGTCTATAGGCAAACAGCAAGAACAGATATAAAACCAGCACAAAGATCATGTTAAACATGTAGGTTTGCATTAAACAGTGCCAGGGACTATTGCTAGGAGAATGATAAATTCTGTGTTGCATAATCAAGTTGGTCCCTGGCCATATGAGCCAGTGCTCCCACAGGCCACCCCCAAGGACACTGACAGGGAGGAACTCCTAGAGGACCATTCCCAGCAGGCAGTGTGTGCCCCACCACGTTGTTTTATGGCTGTTTACATGGGCAGGGTAGATCATGCCTCTTGGTCTCTTTACCAGTAAACAAACCTGAATACTTCTAATGCCCTAATCTAGATATAGCTTCACAGCCCTAGCATCCCCTAATGTACCATAGGGATATCGACCCTAGATTCACTGTTATCTAGTATGTCACTGTAGTAAGATTTGGACACAGGAAAAAACACAACTGTGATCCATTTCTGACTGAAAGTGGCTTTTAGTTCAGTGGAACAGCAGCCAGCAGTTTAATGTTGTGCCATATGCTATTATATTTGTATATATTGGGTTAGATGTGTAAAGTATTAACTCCACATTATGTTGTCAGGGAAGAATTGATCAGCATTCATTTGATATTATGCACAATATCAGATTTAAAAGGTTCAGGATGAGAAGTGTGACAGAAAGTGATATAAACAGATTAATAGAGAACTGTTTAGACCAATTTGCGTGGTGTATCATCTAAATGGATATTTGTTTAGTTATTATTTATACTGTTGTTTATTTGCTACAATATTCTTCCCACACTTTTTGTTTGATAGCAAAAATTCAGCCTCTGTCTGGACTACATTTCAGACTAAATAGTAGAAAAATGTTCTGAGTAAGTTTCTTTATTACTATTACTACATTTAAAGGGACTCCACAGCTTGACATGATTTGGGAAGAAGACATTCACAAGAAACCTTGTGGAAGAATGAGAGATCAGTCATTTAGAGATATCAGCTATTGACCTGAAAATAGAGGCAGGAGGAAAGCAGCATTGGACTGTCTATCACAGCTTTTTAATTCCCATTCTTTTCTCACAGCAATACATATTCATTCCACTTATGATTTTCCCCTCAAATCAGGTTTACAGTCTGTAGCCTAACATGAAAGCAACACAGAAATAGTGGCAAGCTTTACAAAACAACACCAACTACTTTTCACAACATTAATCAATTGTTCTACATTTTACTGGGGAAAAGTCATCAGCATAGACAATAATCATTACAAAAAAAACCAAAACTGTTTTTCCATCATGTTCAATATTGCTAAAAAGTAAAGAAATTAGAAAACAAAACTAAACATTATGGAAACTGTTTATAACCAAGATAGCTGGGTAAAACAAGCAATCTGAATACGTCCTGGAGGCAGCAAATGTCCCTCTAAATCGCCTGCATCTGAGGGTTCCCATGTATATGCAATTCACATAGAAATCAATGTAAAGCTCTAACTATGCTTTCTATTGCTCAGCAGCTCAGAGAACCTCAGCATGAGTCCCTCAAAAGATGAAGGGAGGTGAGACTTTTAACTCGGCACCTGTAATTTAACACAAACTGTAAAAAAAATTAATAAAATTCAAAATGCTTTATATTTGTTCCAACAACATCTGAAAATAAAGGGTTGTAGACTTCAGTTCAGTTCAGTTCTGTCCTGCAAAGTGCAGAAAGAAATCCTGGTGTCACGTCAGATATAGCTTTAAAAAATCATCAAAAAGGAAACCTCACATCCACCACACTTACCTTACTTGTTGTAGCACAAGGCTGTGTATCTCCTTTGAAGTAAATACAGCAAAAATTGGCTTCATTTTTAGCACAAGAGTAAGCACACACGGTAGAAAAAAATTCACCCTCGTTACCTGTATGTGGGGGGTTTGCAGACCTTCAAGTATTTCCCTGTAATGGTGCCAAAAGATTGGTTTTCCTAAGTGATTAGAATGAGCTCCTCTAAATGAAGCCTGCTGCAGCTAATTATGAACCCCAATTAATTAAGAGAATCGGATGGCAAAGTGGGAAGAAGTTAAATTACTTTAAAGCTACAATGGAAAGTTTGACCATTTTGTTAGAAGTTGGTATCTATAAAGCTGCAAGGGATGGAAAAATCTGGTTTTCTCTTGGTAAATTACTACAGCTGTCCTTAGACATGGCCCTTTTTAAATAACCATGTGACAAATGTGTAGCCTTTGAAGTCAGGGTGTCTATTTGCAAGGATCACTCCTGTTTCTAAAAGATACACTGTTAATTAAACAAAACTTTTAGGGCTGAGCATTAAATAAAGCAAGAAGTAGACGCTACCTCACATGGATTGGTGGCAAACAGCTTTCAAAACAGTGAGGATTCAGCTTTCAAAACAGTGAGAGAATGTACATTTTGGTACATGGTACCAATATCAAGAGGGACAGGTAGTAGGAAGGAGGCTGGGAGCTGTCCCTGACTGATGAGTAAAGCACTTCTCTGCTGTCTAGGAGGCCAGCAGAAGTTGAGATGGTAATTCTGGGAATCAACATGTAACCTGTGAAATGGCTGCAGCTTCTCACCTGTGGAGCAGAAGCCTCTTGTCCCCCAGCATGACAAAGTGCTGTCCACAAAATGCACTTGTCCTTATCAGTGCTCTTGGGCACAAAACAATGGAAGGGCCATGCAAACATGAAAGCAAGGTTGGGAAATGAGTTTCCCAGTTTTAACTGCAGAAGGATTTATATTGCCCACCACTAGCACGTACTGCCCCTGCAGTTTGATGAGCCTTTGATGTAGTTACATACATGTGACAGTCTCACGGTGAGGGGAGGAAAACCTGCTAGGGGAGCTGGAGTTGCTGTGGGGAGAGGGCAGAACTGGTGAGAAACACCTCAAGCCTTTTCCAATAGCTCTTTGGCAGAGCGGGAGGATGTTTGTTTCAGAGGATTCATCAACATCCTAGCCCAGAGGTTTGGTCTTTTACCTAACCCACATAAGCAGCTTAGTCTGAGTGACTCAGCTATCTTGAAAATGTGAAAGAAAATCAGACATATGTAAGGGGTGAAACAGTGGGATTTTTTGTGTCTCATTGAACTTAAAATAAATGAAATAATAATGTGGTTTTTTGTGTTGCATGGTTTGGCTGATGCAGCTTATGCTTGTCAGCAGCTCGTGACATTACAGAAACAGTCCTTGTGACTCTATAGCAAGGTCCAAGTGACAGAGGTGACAGTAAGCAGTGTATTTCAGAAACCTAGTTACACTCAGGGCTTCTCATGGCTTCAGCCCCGGCACAGCCCACGCTGAAAAAGCAGGGCTATGCCCTAAGCCCACCTTAGCCCACGTTTCCTTCAATCTTATACGCACATTCCAGTCAATCTAGTTTGTGCTTCTCCTCTTAATACTGAAATTGTTGTGGGATCGGATTAACCTGCTCCTGATGGATTCAAAACAGACCCAGCAGCTGTGACTTGCCCAGTCAAGAAGAAGGCAGGAGGTACCTTTCATGTTTGAGAGAGACTGTATGTTTATCTGAAGAAGCAGGTATTTCTCAGCTTAAAAATAAAACATGATGCCATGAAAAATGTCCATGTCCCACAGTACTTGCTAGATTTTCCATCACTCCATGAATGTAGGAAACACTGTCAGCCCATTAACACCTTTGTGGCTCAGTAATGAAAGTCTTTTGTGAAGGAAAAAGAAAGAAAAGCCTGGAAGAGCTAAGCCTAGAAGCTAGCCATTACTCTTCTTGTCAGTGGCTGTATCTCAGTGAACTTTATAATTCATGATAGTCCTTTTTAGTTTTCTTACTCCACAGCACAGTGGGACTGTCCATTGAGACTGTGATTCCTTGTTGGGCTTTACAAAGAGTCAATGGTTGACCAAGAAGAGACAAAGGAGGTTTGTGAATCTGCTGAACTGAGGAGCTATTACATTTTTAGCTAAATTTGAGAGGAGGAAAACGTCATCTAGAACAAAAGGAGCATACTCAACCCATATGTCAAAGCCTAATAAATCCTGTCTTTAATTTTGCGATTGTGAATGGATCAATTAAATGGATGTTACATTCCTGAATGAACCCTTGTAATTTTTATCCATTTGTAGCATAAAAGCATTTTCCTGAGTGGTAACCAGGGACTCAGAAACAAAGGACTTTTGAGCCCACTTTCACTTCCTTTTCCCAAAGAGCTCAAGTCTGAAATAGTCTACAGATTAAACCAGAAATGAGGACTTGACACTTCAGCAAAGTAATAAATGAAGCCTCTCCACAACAGTGGCACTTCTGACTAAATGATGAAATATGTAGACAACACCTTTACATTTGGAGTATTTCATAGGCATATTTCTAAGAGGTAAGAATACTTCAGAAGCTGAGAAACATTTTGTTCCTCCCTTTCACAAAAAACAATTCTTCTATAGAACATAGAAACTGGCAAGGAACATAATTTTCCTCCCCACTCTGGGGAAGGTGATAGGCTCTCCTCAGAGCCAGGAAAACAGGTGAAGCCAAATGCTGATATGGTGCCTGCAGCACCGATTCACCTGTACAGAATCACGCTGAAACAGAGATTTTTGGAATTCACTTAAGTTAACAAAATGAATTAAGCATTTCTATTCTAGCTGGTAGAGTTAAATTTTAACCTTTTACTTAAGAAACCTCTGCCATGGTACAAAGGGCATAAGAAAATGCAAATTTCTGAAGCTTCTTACATAAAGAACAATACCAGAAAGGACCAAAGATACAAAGAACCCACATAAAGAGGCTCTTCTGTCCCTAAGCCTACCGAGACTGACAGACAGGACTCAGATAAGCACCAAAGGACCAAAAGTGCACATGCAAAGGAGAAATATTCAAAAGTTCAACCATGATGACCACAATCTTCAGCCTTAAGAGACCACCAGAGACCCCTGCAGGATCACCATGACAAAACACACATGCCTAGAAGGGTGTGGACCTATTTAGCATGAGAGACGAGGATAGGTGGGGCCAGGGGTTGAATATGCATGTAAAAGTTGTGCAATATACTATATATGTAACATCTTTGGGAATAAAGGTGTGGGTCAAACTGAGGCTTGGGGCACAAGTTTTGGGAGAGCTATCTCACTTGTGTCAGGTGCTGACACTACATACCCACTTCATAACTACCCCAACTTGTGGAGTCTATTTATTTATTCCGCGTATCACTTCAACACCATAAACTGAGCAGTCACACAGGCATAGATGAGCAAGCCAGGACCACCATGACTTCACCTTTGCATGGCCAAGATGGAAAGCAGGCTTCATCCAGTGGGATATTGCCCAGAGGTGAAATATGTTTAATGGAAACAGCTGAGAAGAAGAAAGGAAAAGCAGAGGGCATCATGACAAGGGTCTTCTGAGACACCTGGTGCCATGAGCTGTGAGTGAGCTGAGTGTGCTCTGCCCCAGCTGCTGTCCCCGACTCAGCCAGTGTGCACGGCAGGTCAGGGAGCCACACTTTTCTGAAATGAACCAGCAATCCCCAAAGAAATATGTCTTTAAAGACAGCAACCAAGCTCCTGCACCATTGCAGGTTCTTCCTGCTCTCCACAACTGGTAACATATCAAAGGCAGAGATTTCAATTCCTGCTGGTTTTTGACCCTCCTGTTGACCTACTGTTTTTTTTCCACTCTCCTCCCAGATATTCACAAAATACCAGCTACCTCCTCCTCATCTCAAAGGTAAAGTGAGTTCAGCAAGTGAAGGTTTGCTCACTGCGGTGACAAACAGGAAAAGTTAGCTTTAATTTTGCTTGTCTGTGTGACTATCTGCTTGCCTGTGTGATGTCATTAACAACCCCTGGGATATGTAGCTCCAAAGAAATCACCAAGCAAATAAAAAGTTTTAGCACTTCCCATAGGAGACAGGCTGATCAGGACATTAGGAAAGAAAAATTATTAATAACTTGCTCTTCCTTAGTGTCCAGGCACCAGAAAAGGTAGGCTCATTTTCACCCCTCCTTTTTCAGATGTGGGAAAACTACAACATTGAGAGAGCAAATAACTACACTGAGGTCAGTCACCTGTGGAGCAGGACTCGGGAGCTGGGGCTGATTTATACCATCCTCTGCCACCAACACAGAGTGACTCAGCAGTGAAACAAGTTTCAGAAACCAGCTCCAAATCTGGTGCATCAAAGTCACACAAACTGATGAGAGATGCCTGTGTATCTCATGAATGAGCTTGTTTATTCATGACCATGTCCCTCACCTGCAGGGCGTGGTGCAGAGAGATTGTCAGGTTTTTCACGTTCAGTGAAAATTCAGTTATTTGACTCCTGCATCATGCAGAGTTACATTTACATAAGGAGCTTTGCAAGGCATCTCCAAATCCAAATCACACAGTCATAATGGAACAGGGACAGTGAGATTTTAGCTTGGTTCTAGAGACCCAAATAAGCACACACACAGTCTATCTGCCTGACTCCAGCTTGCTTGTTGTCTTTGAATCCTGCTCAACACCACCAACCAAACACAGAAGGGAAGATGATTGATGTTTCAGGCCTTTGCAATTGCTGCAAAAATTAATAATCATATAAAAAAGAAAAGTCAAAAGTACTTCCATTGTAGGGAAATCCACCTTTTATGGACCACAGAAGACTCCACATAGATATGGTCCAGTTGCAAAATATCTAACCAAAACTATTTACTCATTTATCTGACACTACAATTACTGTTAAAAAATAGAAAAGAGAAAGTTCCTGACAGTACAGGGGCCAAAAGTTTTAAAGGAAGGAAAATTAGGGGTGCCTAGAGTTCCAGACACAACATCCCTCTAAGAAATAAATCCCAAATTAGTCAGTGCCATAAATAATCCCCTAAGAGCCCATGCTTCTGAGATTGTGGCCTCAATTATTTTTGTCAGGAGATTTAGAAGAGATTAAGCAGATAGGGGCAGAGCATGCTGATTAAGGAAAAAGTGGTTTGCTCAGCAGATGTCAAAACCACATCCTTTAATCTGAAGTACAAACACACTAAGACCAGCATTGCAATGATCTGTTTTAGCCATTAAAGCATAGAGTATTCTGGGGCACAGCAGCAGGGAACATGAAGGAAGTTTGGTAATTAGGGTGCAGAGGAACTATACGGTAATGTCTTTCTGTGAAAGGATAAACACGCTTGTCTAGGCAGTTTCCCACCAGGAGGAACTCAGGCACAGCCCTCCCTCATTGTTAACACTCAAAAGGCATTGTGGTGCCCTGAAGGGGTTCCAGGGATGGACTCATCTCCCTGCTAGACCTTTTTCAGGAAAAGGATGCTCTGTGCGGAGCCCATGAGCCAAGCTGACAACAGGACCAGTGGTGAGACCCCAGCAGAAACCAGCCCAGTTCCTGGGAAGATGGAGACAGAAAAAACTCATCTCTCTCCAGAGAGCATTGAGAATGCAGAAGATTAACTTGGACATTGATCGCAACTCCATGGCTGAGACTTGGTACTCTGAAGAAATCTGTAGCTGAGAGACTGAAGATGAGGCTAAGAAAGTGGAAATCTTAAGTTCTGTCAATGTGGTCACTCACATGACATGTAAATTTGTCTACATGAGAAAATCTCCTTTCATTTTTATTAGCTGTAATAAAATGCTTTAAAGCATTTGTTCACACAAAATTTAAAATAGCAATTTTTTTTTTTTTTGTCCAAGTGTGGAATAGCTTCAACTTGCTTCACTACAATTCAGAGGAGACTTTGTGCAAACAGAAGGTGTACAGAAACCAGAGACTATAGACAGTCTTGCAATGTTAATACACAGTTCAATTATAACCCCAAAAAAGTACCTTTTTCAGCAGGAGACCTAGGATAAAAAGCCCACTGACAATTCTAGGGCTTGGTTCAAGTCTGGCTGCAGTCAGTACATTGCATCAAGCTAGCCCAAGGAGGGATGGAACTTACATTTCTCTGCAAACTCTTAGTCTAAGAAAGACCTTTGTTTCTTCCTCCTAATATAATTAAATTCTATGTAGGATTTGTCAGAATTTGCTTGAAGGCTTGAATTTATGAAGGGACACTAACTCATCCAGGCACATGTTGTTTAACAATATAAAACAGCATGGGAACCATATGTGCAGTATGAAGCAAGCCCCCACAGCTCTTTCATTTGTCACTTCTGAAAATGTAGACACATGGCAAAGATTATCTTCTGCACAGTATTTTATCCATCATATGTAATATTTTATAAACCTAGTTCACCTGAGACTTTAAAAAGTAATGATGGTTGCCCTTTTTTTAAAATCTGTTCAGTCTTCTGAACATTAGTTTGGTGGGAATCTTAATAGGGTTTGATTAAATATTAACAGTGTATTAGCCATACATGTGTTTTTTCCAGCTAAATGTACAATGACCCAAGAATGTGAGTGTGCATATTTGGGGGAGTAAACATGTGCACAGAACCACTGCTTTGAATGCAGGCATGAAATTAAGATTAAATAAACAAACAACTTCTGTCTAAGGATACGAAATCCGCACACTGATGCGGTCTGACAAGCAGAGTTTGTCACACGGGGTATGGAGGTTTCCTGAGAAAGGCTGAAGTGACTTTGCTGCAGGATGCACACAAGATGTGTAAGAGAGCACATCTCTCCTGCCATGCCATGTCCATGGAGCACCTGCAGGCCCATGCAGAGCACCTGCTGGGAAAAGGCAGAAGAGAAAGCCATGGGGACTCAGGCAGAAGGCATGAAGTGTAAGATGTATCAGAGCACCCTCCTGATGGGCACTGTGTCTGCACCTGAAACTGAAAGGACACTGCCACCCTGGCACTGCAACCCTGTCCTTCTGTCCCTGCATTTCCAATGGGAAATGTGACTGACAAGTTCCCCAGATGAGCAGCTTAAAGGTACATCAAACAAGCACAAAGCTCAGGGCTATTTTCCAGCTGTCCAACAGGACTGTCACATC
Organism: Taeniopygia guttata; assembly: GCF_048771995.1. Lineage (NCBI taxonomy): Eukaryota > Metazoa > Chordata > Aves > Passeriformes > Estrildidae > Taeniopygia > Taeniopygia guttata. The sequence goes on along the minus strand of NC_133026.1, from coordinate 27,645,539 downwards.
CAATGCACGAGGAAATGGAATGGGTCAGAGTGTCCAGACAGCATCTCACATTACATTTCAACCTCTGGATATTATTTGGATCCAGCAGCCTCTCCTGTTTAACTCCTTCCCAGTTCCAGCGCTGTACTGCTTCTGAGCAGGAAGAAAATGTTATCTTAGCTCTAGAGGTGCCAGCCTTTCCAGATTACATTAGAATCTTTGGCAGAGTAATGATTGCCCAAACCAAAAATTTAAAGCTCATTATCTAACCTACAACATTCTTTTTGGCTTTAAAAGAAAAAAGCAGCTTATTGTCTTATTTAAATTATATTAAAAGTTTCAGTGACATTTTTACATAATGTTTGACCAAAGATCTCAACAAAATTGCATAAACTTCAAAAAAAACTTCACAAAAGTTTTAAAATATCAGATACCTAATGAAAGTTATTTCTAAATATGTAACCAAGTACATGAACAAAATATAGAAAAAGTTAATTTCCTTGATTCAGCTAGGTTGTGCTTCAAAATCCCAGTTCAGTGAGTCTTCTGCTGACTGTATAGGGGCTTACACATAGTGCATAGTTAGTTTCTAGTAGAGCATTTTATTCTGCATTGACTCTTTACCTGGGTATTTGCAGAATGTGACACCAAAAGATATTTCTGACTGAATGGTTAGGTTTGCCAGAGGTATAGAAAAAAGTTTTACTAACAATTTTTTAATGAATACTATTGGCCTCATACTGTTCATGTTTCTTGCTGCAGATTCCACTATAATCTGATGTATAAATCATGTATTCTGGATGAGTGCACAGCCATATTCATGAGAATAAACAGACACAGACAATATGGAAAACAATGTGTTAAGCAATCTCCAGCTAGCATAAAGGTGAAATTATTTTTGCTGGGAATAGCAAAAATTTAATGTAAGAAAAATATTCTTGAGATGGCTTTTCAAAAACACCACAGCACAGAGGGGAAACCCACAAGGAGGAATGGGTTCTAATTTCCTTCCTTCAAGTCAGTGGATGTGTTTTGTGGATATCAGGTATTTCACTCATAGAATATAGGAGGTTTTAATGTTTCTTCCTCCCTCCTTTGCAGTCCCACTTCAGCTGCTGGCCTGGGCAGCCATTGGAGGTCTACTATCAGCTGATTCAGCTTTGTGAGCTAGGCACAAAAATTGTACCTAGATTCGACAGTGTAAGGAGTGTGAGGCTGTAAGACTCATACATGAACAGATAGAAAGTTTATTCCTGGATATCCCAGGAAAGCACACTTGGGTTACTTGTATAAACTTCAACTTTACTATTCACTCTCAATGCATCTCAAATGACAGTTAAACTAGAAACTGTATTTCCAGTGTCATCCACCTGACATGTCCAGGCTCATGGCTTCCAGGCAACATTGTGCTTTTGTTTAATATCCTTTCAGATACAGCCTACAAGCCAGACACTTCCATCGCACACTTTATGAATGGATGCTGCACCATTTGAAGGCAGAAATTAGGTCAGAGGAAAACAGGAAAAGCTGTTGAATAAGGTATGTCAGGAAATTATTTGGATAACAACACACTGAGGAGAGGTGATGTATACCAATACACAGAATCTGCCTTTAGCTTGAAATACTGTCATATGAAACCTTCAGTCTGTATGTCAATTCAGTTTGAGCCATTAGCCATTTTTCCTCAGTCACCCTGTTCTGGAGGGAGCATCTCTCTAGAGACAACACTGGATGATGCAGTCATTATTTATCATCATGACACCCCTCCCGGGACTGTTAATATATGGATCTTGAAAATCTGTCAAGACCATCAGTATATTACAAAGATGGCAGAGATAGTCATTATATAATAACTCTTCCACAAAAATGTAGTTTAAACAATATGATATTAAAGCCTATTCATCAGCAAAAAACCAGAACAATCCTTAGACTCAGTGACCCTCAATGTTTATGTCTTCTATCATGGGCCTTCAGAGCTTATTAACTAAAATGTTTGTTCATATATGTGTATACATACACATATACATACCTCTTCATTTGCTGGAGGTGAAGATTACAGCACACTTTTATGCACAGAAGAGAAGCAAACCTGATGGGTGAAGACTGTCAGAGCAGCAGTGGTACTTGGTACTGCTAATGCCTAGTTCATAGTTTTTAATTGTTTTCTGGTGGACAAACCACTCAGCAATCACTGGTCTGATATTGAAGTCTTTACTGAATTCAAATGCCTCTGTGTTAGGTTGCAATGCAAGCTGTGGCCAGGGGTGTGTATTCTATTGTCAGCTGTTAGAACCAGGTGGGGCAGTTAATGGGTCACCTGTGAAAGCCAGGTGGGGAAATTTTTCTTTATCTCTTCCAGCACCCATCCTCCCTCCAGGGAGATATCTGCTGTTAATGGGCCATTGAGTCTTACTGCATGGCTGATAAAACCACATCATCCCATTGTGAGATGCTCCGCCCAGGGGGAGGAGCTAAGCATTCCTACCTGGAATAACCTGAATTTGGCACACCACAGGCAGCCTTTTCCCACTGAATTCCCAGAGGAAGACCAGGGCCATCTACACCACCACTGGACCTTCAGAGGAAGACTATACCCTTTCTACAGGATCACTGCTTCAACAGAACCACATCTGCCACTCCAGGAGGACTGCAGCCACCGTTTCAATTGGACTGCTACCAACACCCTGACCCACAGGGTGTCAGATTTTATTCTGACTCTCGATGTTGTTATATATAACTGCATTTTTATTTTTATTTTGAAGAACTGTTATTCCTACTCCCATCTCTTTGCCTGAGAGCCCCTCAATTTCAGAATCATAATAATTTGGAGGGAGGTGGTTTACATTTTCCTCCAAATGTAGAAGAGGCTCCTGTCTTCCTTAGCAGACACCTGTCTTCAAACCAAGACACCCTATTCCTGATTTAACCAATTTTAGGTCTTCAAAAACCTAGGTTTAGCTATACTAATGAGACTCCATAGAATCTCCAGTGTTTTTCTGTAACTCAGATCCTGCACTCACAAACCACAATAGGGACTGAAGCTGCCTGTGGGGCCCTGCTCCTACAGCTGAGTAAAATACATCCTTATAGTTTGAGTTTCTAAATATATTTTAATCAGCACTTTCCAGGCTTCCTAGAAAACTCCTGATTTTCTTCTGATTCATAATAAAATACAATTTTTTCCATGGATACCAAATTTCAGTCAGCATCAGTAGTTTAATGCTAAGATTTAGGCATTGCAGTAGTAATTTGCAAACATCTACAGATTATACAGTCTATAAAAAGAAAGATCAAGATATTTAAATTACAAAAGACAAATGCGTCTCTGGAAAATTGCTTTGGACTTTGAGTATTGTATTACATTAATAAAACAGCTCTTCCTTCCTGTTTGTTTTATATTACTTTTTAATAGAATTAAGTATGCAAGGGATAAATCATATTTTAACCCCACTAGGAAATAGCAGTGTATCTTTCTATCTAACTACTTGGAATTCTACTAACATTATTTTAATTACACTTTACTTCTTGCTGCATTTGAATGACTTCTTTCCTTATACATGGCACATTTAATGCTTAATTAGAAGGGCATTTAATTTTGAAATGACTTAAAATTATTTGTTTTATTTTTTTAAATGATTAAGTTGATAAGGAAAACACCAATGTATTTTTAACAGGCAATGACAAAAAACTCCCTACTACATGACACTTATTTCTGTTAAAAAAAAAAAAAAGAAAAAAACCCAGAAATTTTCTTTTCAATTTGAGAAAACAACAGCTAAACAATGCTGTAAAGTTGATTTTTGTATCTACTTTAGCATTCCTCACTCTGATACCTACTTACAGACAGTTTTGTTATGACTGAGCTCATTTTCCTTTTGAGGATTTTTTTTTTAGTTTTGCTAACAAAACTAAAAGAATTATTGACAGTGATTTCTTCAGGTTTCACTGTTTCCTGTCACTATCTGCCAAATGGAGAGGTACAGAATCTAAATCTATTAAATGAGAAGCAACATTCCTGCCCAAGATCAAAGCGTGTAAACCAGAAGCCCAGTGAAATACGTATTTATTCATCTTTGAAATGAATTATTTCATTTTGAAAGGTACAACACCAATGCAAATCTCATTATCTGTCCAGGGGATATTTAAAAACCCACCCACTTTATCAATGTATCAAATATAGATTCAGCATTTCAGTGTAAAGTACTAGCAAAAGTAACACATTTGTATTTCTTACCTGATAATTTCTATGGGGACACACACATATATATATACATACACACACATTGGGTTTTTTTGTGTGTATATATTACATGTATTGCATAATATATAGCTTATATGAAGTATGTGAACATTATTTATATTTTATATATTACACATTGTGTAGTATATTTATTATATATATATAATTTACTTTTTAAACTTTTTTGTTTTCCAATGGGATTCACCAACACATTTATTACACGGTGTATCACATCAACTCCGCAGAAGTTAATTTGCCATTTAAGAGGATTTTGTTTTTAACAGCTTAACATTTCCATAACATTGCACATACTTATATATCCAGATCTTACCTAATTATGACTATGCTTTGCTAGTTACACAAGGATTCAATATTTGTCATTTTTAATGCTTTTTTTCACAGGGACACTCGATGTTATTTGGTGAAAGGGCTCACTAATCTCAAGCTAAAGTTGCAACACTACGTGACTAGTGGTGATGAGCAGAAATAAAGATCTGCTGTGACATCATCAATTGTAAGATCAATACCAAACTACACCGATGACATCACTATTTAGCAATTGTGGAATATGAATGTTTTTCAGAGCAGATTTTGTTTACTTGATCACAAAGAAAACACAAAGTATTGTTCATCCTTCAATTTACACACCTGAAAAGATCCTTTTGTGGACAGTCCTATGCTAATGATAAAATTTATTACTGTGAGTTTTCAGCATAGAATTCACAAGTAGTTAGTTCAAATGGGCAGGCTTGGGTAACAAAAGCAACAAAAATCCCTGTGGTGCAGTACTGCACTACAGCAATTCACCAGAGTGCCTGGTGATGTGACCACATCTGCTGGAGCCTCACAACAGAAACTTTCCTGAAAATATAATGACAAAGAATTGGAGTCTGGATTGCTGGATATAGTTAATCATACATACATGGACCATTGGTGTTGAAGAGTTATCCAGAAGCAGTAATGCATGAGATTCCACCCACTTATGTTCCAGTTTCAGTATCACATCATCAGTAGCACAGAAAGGCTCTCCAGAAGACTTTCCCAAAATAAAACAGGAATGCCAGGAATGTATTTAGAAGCTAATTTTAAGTGTGTTACATTGTCAGATGAAGGCTCCACTGATTACCCTGTAAGGTAATACTGTTAATATTTGTTATTCAAATAGTTCAGGAGACTAAGAAAAGAAATAAAATTAAACAAAATGCTATTATCATCAACCTAAAAGCCCATACCAGTTTGTCTGTTGCATGGGCACTGCAAAAATATTCTGCAGCAGCAGAGATAGGATAGCAGTTCTGCAGTGCCTTAGAGATGTAAAAACTATGGAGAAACATCTGACATACTAACAAACCTGATTACAGCATTTGTTGTTACATTAAACTTTTACACCCTTCCAGTGAATTTTCCCTCCCTCAACTATGAAGAGATAACTCATTCACCCCAGGCTATTTTTTGGCACAGGTATCCATTTTTTATATAATTAAGTGTCTAAAGGAAATAGATGCCACTGCAGATACACTGGTACATGTAACTCTCAAATACGGTCTTGTTCATACAATAGGAAAATTGCTTTTCATATTCTGATTTGCATTTATAATAATGATTAACATGCAGTTCTTGAAAATATTGCATCCTAATCAGTCTCTCTGTAATGAAGGAGTAAGACTATCCACATTTTCACAATAGGGCAGTTTGTTTTTTAAAGGTCACAATTCAAGAGCCTGGGGATGAATTCAGGAGTTTCTTAGTTTTGAAGGCTGGGTCCAAGCCATTAAGCAGTATGACATGACTGACTTTAAATAAATTACTACATATAGTATTCAAGTCTATTCTGTGAGTCTCCTGAAAATTACACAGGGATGCATGTCTGAGAAATAAGATTTTCTCAGACATATGTTAGAGACTGAATTTGGGATAGGTTTCTCAAAGTATTGTTAAATCTCACTATCTAAAAAGGATGATTATGTGGTAAAACTCTAACAGTCTGAGCGGGTATAATTGTATCTCCTTCCCTAGGCAGCAGCAAAAATTACATTTTGATGTTAAATATTGATTTTATGTACTTTAAATAACTCATGAAGACATCTCATGAAGAACAGGATCAGACATTTACACCAAGAAAGCACATTTGCACAATGAAAAAGAGATTATTTACATATTAGTACTCTTCAATACAAAATGGATTTAAAACTATCTCTCTGACACCGTGGAGGGAAACATGCAGAGGAGTAAGGTATGGAGCTGTCTCAATAATAGCATATGTGCCCCTGGGACAGAGTCTACAGCTATAGTTTTTAACTAAGATCATCTCTTAATGATGTTTTCTTAGTCCAGAGGATGAACAGACTATCTCACAGAGTACCTCTGTGTCTAACAGACATTTATCCTATTCTACCTACATTCATGTTGGTATAATGGTGTCAATGGCTGTGCCAGTACCATCTTCTTCCATAGATTTACAGTGACCTTGCAGAGGTCTAGATTTAGGAGCAATTCAAACCAACTGAAATCAGAGGCAACCAAGGTCAAGGTTTCAGTAGGATACAAAGTAATATTGATTTACAGGAAATTAAAATATGACTCTCTTTTAGAGTAATCTTGAAATTCATAACTCTAATAACTAAAACATGTTTCTTGGTAGTAGAAAAGCTTCTCCAAAAACTTTTCTTCTGCCTGGGATCTTAAATTTACTGCTTCAGTCTTTACATGCTGGGCCCCTTGCTGCCATTCCAGAGCTGTGGACTCACTCTCTGCAATTCTGCATCAGGGGATACTGTGGGAAGCAGCTGATGCCCTTGCAAGGCAAATCTGCCATTTTTGAGTCTGTGGAAATTCAGCTACACAGACACAAACAGGGGTTGCTCAAGATCTTTCACTAAATTAAATGTCTCAGCATCAACATGATTCTCTCCACTGCTCACTTAACACTTATTCAGACCAATTTTAAAATATGAAATAGACCTTCAGAATGAAGGCCCTATACAGGATTTATTAGATTGAAAGTCCATTTCATCTGAACAGTTCAAGCAGGACAGCCCTGCTCTTTTCCAGGAGGTTATTTTTGCTTCTGGCTGTGCTTAAATACTGGAGTGGGGTGGGTAGTAAAAGGCTGGGAAGCAGAAATACACTTTTAATCCTCTTTACTTCTTCAGAGAGCACTTTTCAGCTCTTCAAGCATCACCAGAACTACACCTACACCCATTTCACTAAGGTTGCTGCCACTGGCACATGCTGCAGGCTACTGGTATCACTGGTGGAGCGAAGGCAGCAGCACTCGATCACCTTGGCACATAAGTTCTCCATATTAAAAAAACCCCTACAATCCACCCCTCCCCCCACAATAAAAATTAGGATGCCTCAGACTGTACTATAAATTATATATATATACATATATACATATATATATATACATATATATAGTTATATATACTAATAAAATGTTAATAATAGTGGTGGGGGGTTGTTTATTTGTTAAGAGTTTTTTAGGGGGCGTCTTAGATGCCAGGGGGCTTCTTTCTGTTTTTTAAATCAAAGACCCTGCGCACACCTTCCCCTGGGTTTAGCTGGCCGCATCAAAGTTACTACGTAACCTTGGGTTGTATTCAGCTTTTCTAAGTTCTTTTGAGAAGGAAATTGAATCCCTCCCATGTTTGAGAAGCCCAGCTTTCAGTTTAAATAGGATTTTTCAAGTATTAGCATATCAAACAGTGTAGTTGACAGCATGCAACATAAGATTAGCACATTTTATTTTTTCTAAGTCTTTGCTTCCTTCTGTCCTGCTATTTTGCATTTTTTAGTGAGAGCAAACCAAAGGCAAGCTTGGTAGCCATCTGCAGGAGCAAGACACCAGGTATATTTACACAACAGCTTAATTTGCTTTCAGGACTCAAAGCAAGGCTTTAATCTGCTGGGTCCTCCATGAACACTGCTGGCCCTTGGGAAGTCTACAAGGCAACAACATTTCAGCCCAGACCCCTGAAAATATTTATCAGTACTGAAGAGCTGGATCCCAGAATGCCACGAGGATGTTAGAAATGTTAAAGAAGCCAGGATCCTCTCCTGATCATAAATTGTTCAGGGGACATGCCGGCTCACATAGTATAAAAAGGGACATGGAAATAGCAACTCTGCCCCATCTCTGGATTGGCAGCAAGCGAAAGTTGTTGTAGACAATATGAGTTTTAGAATCTATATTCTGCAGCAATATTTTGGGCTTTTAAGTCTCATTTTAGCATTTTGTTGCATATTTGATGAAAAGCTCACGAATTTAGTGTCAGTGTCAACAGTGAAATAGTTGCATTGATTGTCTCAACATGTTTAAACACTGAACACTGACACCTCGGTCACAGGTTTATTGTGGGTATGTTATGGCAGACAGCCACTAACATTGCACAAACATAAATGATTTGAGACAGACTTCATAATTAAGGAATAATATATATTTGTAGGATATAAGCCTCCAAAACTCATGAAAAACATAGTAGGTCTTTACCTGCTTTTTTAGATATTACCACCTATATAGGCAACCCTTATATCACTCCTCTGACTAGTACCAGAACAAAAGTCTTGTGGTATAATTGTCATGAGAAAAGACAGACTGAGGGAAATTACATTCATTTCTCAACCTCAATTATATTGCTAGGACTACCAGAAGCATTACTTCCTAAAAACCTCTCAAGTATGACATACATCATTACCTTCCAGGTATCCATAACTGCAGTCAGTGAAATGTTACATTACAGTGATGCCAAAGCTCCTTAATCAAGTTCTACTTTTCCTGCATTAGGTGATTCACTGGGTCATGAAAAAGCAGCTCCATTATGGAGCAAGGTCAGCTCCACAGTGCCCATGACAGCTCATTAAACTGTGTGGCACCTGCTACCCATGCACAGGAAAAACACCTCAGCTCTGAGGCTTAAGAAGCAAGGATTCCTGAAGAAAAACAAAAAGAAAAAAAAAGATCACAACAGAAATGTAGCAGGATCTTTACCTCATCTGACATCAAGAGATTTCTAGCAAAATTAAATGTGTGATTTGGTATTCCTTAAGTTGCCAGATAGACATCACCTTTACACTGGAAGGCAATTAGTGTCATTCATAATCAGTCTACCCAGAGTACTCTCAAGTGAACATATCCCAAAACCACATCTCAAATATGCACTCAGTTACACAGTTATACTGAGATCTGTATGAAATTTTGAGAAATAAAAGGAAAGCAATGTACAGACAGCTAGGGAAACTTCAAAATCTTTCAGAAGTTTCTGTCAGGTCTTTGAAACTAGTTTATTTCAAGATGTCAGACCTTTCTGTAGTTAGATCTCAAAATCATCTGTTTTGGGTGTTGCAGAATAAGAATTTCCAGGTCTCTCAATTTGTCCAAATTCATATTTGATTATCTATTCTTATCTGTCAGTGCATTTATTCACTTTTAATGCTCTTTATACTCTCCAGACAGGCAAAGTGGCATTTCAAATTTACATGGTAGAATTTCACCTTTATAGTCCCCCATCTGCTCTGAATGGAGGAAAAAAAAAAAAAAAACAAAACAAAAACATCACAGGAGAGGAATCCAAATCATGTTTGACATTTTTGGTTCACATAAAACTGTTCACCATTAAAGATATATTTCTGTTGATCCATCTGCAGATCAGTAGAACAAGACAGAACCAGATCTTTCCATCTCTTCAAGCTCTTATTTAAACAAAGGAAAGTTGTGCTTAAAGGTTGCTGTTCTCCCATTTACAGTGTTCCATACAGGGATTAAAGAATTGTAACAATGGTTATGACAACTTTGGGATGGAAAAATGACTCTATGAAAAAGAAAATAGCAAGCATGACTGTAGTTATTTTCTCACCTAAACTTAGTTTAAAAAAATTATCCTTTCTAAAGAGATCCACAAGCTGAAACAAAAACCCTTTACACACAAAGACCCCCATTTATTACCCAAATCAGAAAACTGGTGTAGCACTCATGAATATACAATAGTTTTCTCCAAGACAAATATTAAAAATATCCCACTAAGTTGTTCCAAAACATCTGTGTAAGGCTATTTGTAACATTTGAGTATTATGAATGTTCTGAATGTTCCAAAGTCATGTTATTTGTTGCCCAGTTTTTAAAGATTTGGGTTTTTCAGCAATGATGGTTAGTTAAAGTAACTTTGCAGACAGGTATAACTGGGTCTGTCATGGAGTTAATTTTCCTTATAGCATCCCAGCCATACAGCTCTGTGCTTTGGGTTTGTGGATAAAACAGTGCTGGTAACATACCAGTGTTTCAGCTAATGCTCAGCACTAGAGGCTTCCTTTTTCATTGCCTCTTTCCCCTTTGTGTCTGCTCAAACCTGCAGGGCCTAGGCTGTGAGTGATCAAGAAGCTGGGAGAGGACACAGCCAGGACAGATGCTCCCAGCTGACAAGAGGACTATTCCATATGGGATCATGCCCAGCAATAAAATCTCAGGAAAAAGAGAAAGGAAGGCTAACCAGGGTTATGGGGTTTATCTTCCTATTGTAAATACCCGCCTGCTGCAAGTAAATAAATTTATTTTGTTTTGCTTGTGAACACAGCTTTGCTTCTCGTATTAAAAAAGTCTTCATCCTGATCCACGTTTTCTTGCTTTTGTCCCAGTTCTTTGCACCATCCTCCTGGGAGGGAAGAGTGTATGAGCAATGGTGTGGGGGCTCACCTGGTAGCAGGGACCAACCCACCACAACAGCCTAAGTTTGGACTCAGTTACTTCAGTAGTTCAGTGAGACAACACTAATTCATTCACATACGGTGTTCAGCTTTCAGATACTCAAGTTTATTACAGACTTAACACAATAAAACATAGTATAAAAAAAGTAGATTGCAAAGATCACATCATGGAATGCCAAGTTACAAAAATTGAAGTCATAGCCTTGAAAATACATGAAAGCTAGTGGGAAAATATGGTGAGATAGAAGGAAAACTTGTGAGAGACAGGGAAAAAGGGGAGAAAAATACTAAGTCAGTTAAAAAAAATATATACGTGATCCAAGCTTTTTAAATAGAAAATTTAATATCATCCTTTGAGTCAAACAATCCTGTCTAGAAACATGTTCATAATGAAGTTAGGTCCAGATTTTGAGCCTCTGAATAACAAGATCCCTTGCGCCCCAGTTAGCTTATGTTAACATAGCTTCTGTGTTCTACAAGTCATTCCAAAATACTCTTTAACTTCTAGAGTGTTTATCATGCTTTACTGGATAGATTGTTTGCTAACACTTACAAGAACATCTGAAGTTACAAAAATAGTTATCACTCATTAGTATTTCTATACATATCTCAAGCTATTATATGCACACTCTGTACACTGGATGTTAACAGCAATTAAATTTGCTTCCTTAAAACAAACAAAAGAACTAAATCACAGTCAGACCCAAAATACTCAGGCACCATGATACACTTACATGTGTGGTACTAAACATCCCTGCCCATGCAAAGCAAAAGCAGTTTTGGTACCCAGGAAACTCATGCATCCAAGTTGTAGGACCCTTGTGATGGCTGGAGGGGAGTATGAGGATCAGGATGTTACTCCCACTAGACTGAAGGGCTCTCATGAAGTGTGCAGATCCCATGCAGACTGGTTTTCCTGGCCAACAGGCCTGCTCTACCCATGGAAAAGCAGATTTACATGGCAAAAGCTGTAGGTAGTAGAACTACCCCAAAATTCCCCTTTGGTAATGATCAGAATTCCCGAGCTAAACATAAAATAGGTAGGTGACTTCTGATGTGGAACAAAGACTGGGTGTTTGCCACTGCTAAATAATTGCTCTCAACATCTTTTATCTGAGATCTATTCCTCCTTTCCTGGGCCAAAAGAAAAAAATGACTTTTTGGTCATGACCAGGGCCATCACTAACAAATATTTTGCTGGTTACAAGTAGTGCATTGCTGAAGTAAATAGGTTGCCCTTGCATTATTTATCCTTCCCTTTCAGTAGTGGAAAGCCTGGAAGCATTACTAGGGTTGTGACATTTTGTTAGACAGGCAAGCAAAAAATTTAGTTCTTAGAGGTACCATTGCTGGTCTTTTTCATCTCTCAACTCTACAAGTGCAATTCAGCTGTCGTGAAGCTTCCTGCAGCTGCCCAACTCTGGAATGAGTCACCCATTTCAGAAGGCGCTGTCTGGGAACAGACAGATGTCTTGCCATAGATTAGGGGGTGGGAAGAAAAACAAAACCACAACAACCACCCCTCAAAAAAAAAGGAGAGAACAGAGGGAAACCTTAAATGCTGAATATGAAATAACACTATTTCTCTTTTTAACATTTTCTGAATATAGAAATTTCTCTCATACCACTCCAACCACCATTCTTTCCATCATGAGGGCACAACACTTCAGTCAGGTTAAACACCCTCAGGGTTCAATCTAAGCACTTAGTCTTGGTGTTTAAATGGTTCCCTTTATAAACCACATGCTAAGACGCCCAGGCATGTTTGCAATGCACTACTTATGAAATAATGTATTCACTTGCAGAACTTCAAGGACAATTTGAAGCAAACTCAACTGAAACATGTACTCAAATCTGCCAACATCAGGCTGCAAAATATAAACACTACAATGTTAATATCAAGGTCATGCACACATCAGAAGTGAATTAAGAACTTCAAAGTTATACTACAGAGGAAAAAGAAACTCATGGTTTGTCTTCACAAAAGACTGGGAATTATGCAACCATCTATGACATTGAGATGAGTAAAGAAATTATGAATGAACTTCTACAGGCTTTTTCCCACACCAGGAATTCAGGGAAGTCAGGTATTTAATCTTTTAACAAGAGTGCTTCTGTTTAAATCTCTCCAAATAGATACCTGATGGTTAGATCTTTGATGGTTTGGCTCTTGGATGGTCATTTATTAATTCTTTTATTTTTAAAGCAGTGTATTTGAAATGTACAATAACTTTGTTCTCCAATAGTCAAATAGTCAAAATTCTTATGCATTTAAGTGTTCCATACTTAATAATTCAGTTAAAATTTTGAAATTTTATAGTTATTTTAAACAGAATACATTAAGCCGATTTTCAATAGTGCCATTACAGTGCAACATCTGGACTACAGTTTTTACTGTTTCAAGAAATAACTAAAAGACCTTCCATTTTAAAGTGCAACAGCCTTTGATAAAGGAATTGCTACAAAGTATTCAAGAGAAAAGAATTCTACTAGAAATAAACACACTGAAATACCAGTATAAAGGTATTTGAGAGTGTTTGAAGACCAGAGGAAGTTACAAATGAAATATGCATCACTTCAAAAGACACACATAAGAAAAACCAAGAAAAAAAATTTAATTTTTCAAGTCAACTTTCTGGAGAGAATTGTATTTATTGATTTACAACTGAACTGAAAGGTTTGCCTTTTTTATTTTAAGATCAAGATAAAATGAATGTGAAGAACAAAAGATCTGGCACTTGGATCTATACTGACACCTTGTTTACAAAGTTATACAAGTTAATAGTGAGTTCCCTTAGCATGTTTCCAAGCTAGATCACTTAAAGCAAGTACAAGTTAAACATTCACACAGATGTTTACCTGTTTATCTGATGGGATATTATATTAAAATCAGTAGATAATTTGAAATACTTGCTTTATTTGGTTAGTAATATGCTGACAGTTGTGCAAGGGAATACAAGCACTTGGAACCTTAAGCCTTTTATTCTCCCATTAGTGACTTAATTTGAGAATTCAGTAGGATTTTTAACCCACAGTTTGTTTCTTCAGAAGAACTCTTCATCATTCAGCAAGCTGATCACAAATTGATGTTTAGCTACCCCAGATGAAAAAAAACTGTGTTTTATCCTCTCTCTTCCAACACATACATGGAAAGAATAACTCCACTCAATTCTTTAATTTAAATCAGAGAATTCCAAGCACTTCATGCAAGGTTAAGAACTACAGATTTAAGTATTGATTTTGCTCAGCATGTCCACCAAAATTCCAAAAGCCAGTTTGAGTCTCAACATTGCATAAAGTGTAACTTTCCCCCTGCCATGCTTGTGCAAAACCAGCATTCACTACTCTCATCAAATAATTTGATCATTGTGTGATTCCAGTTATTTTAGATTACTTCTCATCCTTAGAAGAAAAAAATTGGTTTAAATCAATATAACTATCTGCCTACAGCTGTTTTCTTCTTTTTCTATTTCAAAACCCACAAACAATAACCCCCAAACAAAACAACACTCCAGTGTGTAAATATTTAAGCCTAGAGGAAAAGCGCCTGCGTCACTTGCTGGCAGACTTCAGTTCTGATACTATTTAAACCAGAATTCTCTCCCTACTTGCCATTATCAGCATGTCTTTCTACAACAGGTATCATGAGTTTATCTCTCTGCTTCTAGCCACTTCCCCACTCTCCTGGTCTTTAATTATCACCTGTATCTTTTCAGGCTATCAGACAAGCTTATAAATGCCTTTTAGCTGCTACAAGACTGAACCTCATCTAAACTCTAGACAGGTGAGTCAGTTGTGGACAAGTTTCCCTCATGACTTTGAGCTGTAATAAAGAATATTATATTACTTTTAAGGGCCTAAAATCAAGAATAATCTTCAGAATATAACTACAATAAGTAATCTCAATTGACTACTCTAGTTACAGAAGATCTCTAAAGGCAAAAGATGAAGTCTTCATCTTATCAACAATTATATGACAATTGAGGTTTGAAAAGTTTTCATGGACTCTAGAGTAAGTGCTCATAGCAATTCACAGGGGTAGGGGGGTTTTCATAGTTACTTAACATCTCTTAAATCAGTCTTACATCACCCACATTTCTTCCCCACCCACCCCCTTAGGTCCATCTAAGAGAGGCCAGCAAAGAAGAGAATAATGTAGACACGTATCTTCACTGAAGTACTGGAGCATCAGAGATTGTTAGTGGCAAGTTACTCAGAAGCCTTTTTCTATTGTGTTTATTGCCAATTCATTTAGTGTAGCTTATTTCCAGGAGATAGGCAGCACAAAACCAGCAATACCTATTTAAAAAAACACATTATTCATTACAATGCAACAGTCTCAATAGTACCTTCTTACAGCTGCATCTCACATAATTCAGAAATAAAACAATCCTGATCTAGATAGTTAAAAAGTTAACCCTCAGAACATTCAGCCTTCAGGAGTCAAACAACTTTGGACCTGAAGTTTATAATCATCATGATTGACAATTACCCCAGAAATTCACATGTGCAAACTGTGCTACAGAAACTATTTTGTGCTGTCAGTCAGTAATCTCACAATTACATCAGCATTTACTCCTACAGAAAGAATTTCTTCATGTTCCCTTACATAACTTTGATGTGACCGTTGAGTGCTCTGGAGGTACAAATAACTACTACATTTGCTTACTGAGCCTGTGCAAGAAATAAACACAACCCAACATATTAACACTTAAAAGTTGCTTAGGTACATAATATATTAAAACAGTAAAAATCACAAAAATTTACGCCAATGTCTCCAAATCCATCCTCAAAGCTTCCCACCTAGTTCCAACTGCGCAATCTTGATTTTAATGCCTCTTCTAAAAAGCTTACTAAAAACCAGACTGGTAAAGTCTTGTTTATTTTCTAGAGTCTTGCATTTTTCCTTTGTCAGTAATTGTTGTGGGGTTGTTTCTTGTTTAGTTTCTAAACCCAGCTTTAAATCTAACAATATATATTCTCCTTATAACATCCCAGAGGTAGCAAGAGGGAATATGAATGAAAAGATGCCAGATTCTAGAAACTGCACATTCAACTATAGTGTCGTCCAAAAGAGCTTTCCTGGCTTTCTTAGACTGCATGTCACCTCTAATCATGGATAGCAAATAAAGTGTAGAATCCCAAAATAAAGAGCTACTGTCACTGGGTTACTAATAGAAATTGCATACCCAGACACCTCAAAGTAATCTTGTTATTTAAGTAGTAACATTGCGTTTTCAATAGTCAAATATCAAGAACTGAAGTATAAACTGAAAATTTATGAGTATTTTAAAAATGCTCATTAGTGACACATTTCACCTAATTACAGACATACACACAGTTACTCTAAGTTGATGTACCACACTGTAAGGAAAAGTCCCATTTCTGTTCAAGAATCTGATATTCTCCCTCTCCCCCCACCACACAACTTGACAGAAGTGCTTACAGTAACAGAAAGCAAACAGAAGGGGAAAACACAACATTTAACAAGTGCACCTATTTACAATTTGCACCTTTCCCTCTTTGCATCTAAAGTGTACAGATCTCCATGTTTGCTATGCTGTACATTGCATGTACTCCCCACTCCATGGAATACCAGTTCTATCCAAAGGATCTCTGCAAGCACCAACTGCAGTCATTCCACACCAACCAACAGGTGCTTTTACTGTGGAGGCTGAAGGACATTTAAATATTCTGACTGGCCCAGCTGGTAGGTCGTGTTTCCTCCACAGTCCACATATTGGTATCTCTCCTGGGATATTTGCTCAGGGTGGCCTAAGTACGAGGTTGTCACTGTCACTCTTAAAAAGACAGAAGAGAAGAGATTTTGAGTTTCCTATTCTAAAAATCACTGTGTTTATATTACTAGGGTTATGAAGGAAAAGGTTTTGGAACAAAATATGTTTTAAATAAATTTAAGAACATTACCGGTTTACCACTACATATTTTTACCACATGAGAGACATCTGGTTCCTTTTCCTAAAGATGCTAAAGCTGATATTTACTTGTAATGTCTACCACTACAAATAATGTTTCTTGTTTGTGATAAGAAAGCAAACGATTAAACAAGCTACAAGCCATGGTATATATACTCTAAAGATACGCCCCAGTCCCTCACCAATGAAAGACCCCACCATTCTGAAATTTATGCAAAGTCACAAAACAACAATCACAAAGCAGTCTCTGACAGAGTACTAAAAACATGAACTTCTTCCAGATCAAAGCTCTGAGCCAGTTTTGAACAGTGGCTGTACACAAAGTAATTTTAAAGTTTTTGAGACATCAGTAGCTCCATGGCTACAGCCCAGCTGCACAGCAGATACAGTAACAATGATTCTCAATCCAGTCTTTACAGCACCAGAACCTGTCAGAAGACACAGTTTACATTCTGTAACTATGAAGCTACTACACTAAAAAGCAAGTTGACTCCATTTTATCTATGATGCAAAGACTCCAGGATTAAATATTTGAGTATTATTTTAATGAGAATGACATGGTTTCTGAAGTTGTTTCTCACACATAGGAAGACTACCATACTTACTGCATCATCACTACTATGTTATGTACTTTGATGGATGGTAAAGTACAGAAGTCACTGCAAAAGAGAAGAACAATTGTTAGATTTACATCAAACGTTTCCAGGGTAATTATCTGAAAAGCAAGACTTCTAGACTACAGAGTTGCTGTCAATGGCAACAGAATCACTTGCCAGTTCTTGTATGCTCACCTGGACCCACTTCTACATACACAGTCTTACTTTCACAAGTACTGTCGTCACATGTGTTTGCTCTCATGTAATGCTTGCCAACAGAAGTGTCCCCAGAAAGCGTTCATTCCATCTTCCAGAAGCTAACCAAGGTAAATGCGAGCCACTACACACTACATTTAAAGCCTGTCAGTACCACTTTGTCACCTTTTTTTTTCAGTCATCCACTTCTATATTATGCAAAGTAACCTTTAACCAATATACAGAGATTCCAAAGTCAAGGTTATTGTTCTCTTGCAAGATAACCTTTTCAGATGTACATTTTCTGACACACGTCTACATACCAGTCATAAAGAGCACCATTTAAGTGCATACTTTTAACCCCTAATTCTTAAATCATTGCTTTTGGTCACAAATTTATCAGCTCTAGAATGAAAAGCATGTGATGAGTGCAGTAAGATTTCTTGGTAGCCACCTACAATATTTGCATGCCTTCGTCATTCTTTCCCCCTGAACCAACAAAAATAAAAGTAATCAGTGAACTTGGCTTATCCAAATTTTAAGAAAATACAGTATTATCATGAGTTCTATGAAGGCTATTTATGAAGTTTGTTTATTCCTCATGCATCCAAAGTATGAGCAGATTCACAAGATTCAGTGTTTACATACAGCTACCTTACATACTTTTTTAAAAGGTGACAGAGGTTCAACATTTTCTGTTGAAGTTTGTGCCTCTCAGCATTTCACACCTATTTCATTTTATTTCAACAATTCAAAACAACAAGGTTTTCTCCCACCCCAAAGAAGCTGGCATCACTAGAACAGTACACAGACCCCAAGTCTCAATAGTTAACTCTTTCTGTTCAACATGGATTTCAGTGTAAGAGAACCAAAACTGGGGTTTGTGACCAAGATATAATGAGGTAACAGTGTGTTGGACAAATGAACTTTCAGAAGCTATGAATAAAACCACTCAAAGGACAGGCCATAATAAACACTGCTTACTATTGTATACACAACATGTGAAGACAAGCCTCTAATTTGCATACCACGAAATACAAATTTCCTTCTATTGCAAAGAAAGTTGTGGGAAAGTTACTAGAGAACTTGTTAGGGGGACACAACTGCAGTCTCATCCCTAAAGCAGCAGTTCTAACTAGTGCCAAGGCCTAGAATACTGAAACAGAGATACCATTTAAAAAGTTTACAGGCAGGTACAGCAAGCCACTACATGCAACTAATCAAGCAATTGTGGTTTATCCATCTTTCAATACTATTAAGCTTAAAGAAAATGCCCCAGCATCTTTCCAAACAGATTCCTGCTAACTTTGGAAAAAGTTGTCTTTTAACAGCACTGCAACTTCTAAAAAGATCCATGTGATATTTACAAGTGAGTACACTTACTACATGTAGCTCATTTCGTCTTGTATGACTGTAGGTACCATATAATCAATCTAAAAAAAAAAAAATAAAAAAAGCAATGAAAACACCAGTAAGTAGATTTATATATGAAGATATAACACATGTTTAATTTTGAAATCCTAAGCTACTTACCTGTTTCATATCCAGTGGACCAATGTTGGTGATGTTGTTTAACCGTGCTTTGCCAATAACTGTTTTTGAAAACTGAACTTGGGCTGTGATATTTGCCACTTCAACAGAGTAGTAGTTGTTATTCGTTATATTAAGTGTGTTCTGAAAAAAAACCACAAAACAGTAACAGCTATCCATTCTGTGTCTCTCAATGAGCAAGTATTTTGAATCTTGTACATGAGACAGCAATATCAGAAATTCTGCAAGTAGATTTTCCTGCCTGTGAGGACTGTAGAGAGGAGTAGGGTCACCATCACTCCTCAGTTTGTTTAGTGAATATATTGAGTAACACAAACTTTCCCAGTAACAGCCCTCCACTTCAACTATTGCATTTCTTCTTATCTTCGATTATTCCTTCCAGGAAATTTAGCTATCAAATAACCTCCTTCTCCCATGGCAACTTTGCTTTATTTAAAATGAATAACTCTACCAAAAGTCTTTAGGCAAACCTGTATGAAGGTCATTATGAAGAAATCAAGAACTATCTGGGAAGAACTCCTTTAAGTTTTAAGGTGGATAAGAAAGTCTTTTTCTGAATACCAGGCATAATATCAGAGCAGTAGCAAATAGCATTCCTACACACACTTCAGACATATTCCAAAATTAACACTGAGAACTCCAAAGTTACCATTGCCTTGAAAACAGAATAACCAGTGTCCGATTGCAACTACATCTCTATTAGCTATAGCTACAGGAACCAGCCACAGCAGGCTCTGTTACATTTTTCAAACTGGTCACTGACTCACTGTCTTAAGGCACCAACTAAGCTTTTCAGCCAGACCACAGTTTCTACGTACATTAAACTCTCAAAGCAGTATCTCCTGTTGCATTCATGCATTACAAACACCAAAAAGTCAGACTTACCGTAATATTTAGATAGATTATCCGCCTTTCCTGTTCGTAAGTGACATATACTGACTTCACACCAATGTACTGAACATCAATCGAACGAGGAAACAAGAAAAATACAGCCAGCCCAGAGAGCAGTAAACACACAGTTACAGAGGCAGTCACATAGAGCTTTCTGGAGGGAAAAAAAAAGCATAATTCAGAGTCAAAAGCACATTAAAAAACAGTGACATGCTATTTTAAGTGATAAGGAGCAGGACTAGTCAATACAATTAATTCAGTCTATTTCTAGCTTCCATTAGCTTCTAAAAATGGAAAAAAACCTATGCTACACTTCACAGCTATGTCTTAAACAGCTTTTAGTCTTGCATAAATATCAGAAATCACATTTCATATCATGTGGTTATCCCAACATTTGTAACTGGCAAAGGAAAATGGAAGAGGTAAATATTTATGTGCTTTGAAACAAATCCACTTCCTCTTAACATTTATTTATAGCACAACTTCCATCATTTTGTGAAAGTCTCACAAAAAATACCCAGAACACAAAATAAAGCTCTTATGACAGAGAATCCTGACTTCCAGGAAAAGTGTTAGGACTTCATCTGAGGAGCAGGAAATTCACAATCCAGCTAATAGAAAAGGGTGTGTTTGTGTGGGTGTGGCTCTGTTTGTGTGTGTGTGAGTGCACATAGGAGGGTGGGGTGGTGGTAGTGGTGTGAGAGATAATAAAAAACCCCTCCACAAATAAAAGGATCTACTTCAGTTCAATTTTGTCAAGATTTGAACACCAAAGTAATATGTTTCATATTTGCACTACCATTACATCAGATGCATTATTGAGAATAGTATTATGTGAAACTAATATATTTCTTTTACCTGGCACTCATTTCTGTTTACTACAAAAGTATCAAAACATTAAAAAAATGAACTAAAAATGAAACCATGTCAGAGCAAGAAGCCCTGAAAATTGCAGTGAACCCCCCAGGTAGATCCTAGAAAAAAAAAATTAAATATGCTGTATCATAAGTTGTTGAGTTTTCTAGCTGCAAAAATCAGAATGTTACAAATTAATTTAAGGTGACCTATTTTGTAGTATTGGCTCAAAGATGCTACCGATTAACTCAAACTCTAACAGTGAAGATGTGTCTGCTTAGATCAATTAGGATGTTACAGAGATTAAGAAATACTCACATTGTTACTGTAAACATGAATAGGTCATGCAGTATTCCTCAGTTTTGTATTGAGCTAAGATGCATTGTGACGGAAGTATGCACACATGTTAATAAATAACTCACCAAGAGTTAGAGGTTAAGGCTGATATTGCACACAAGCCCTGTTCTTCCAATAATGAATGCAAGAACGCATTCCAGTGATTTTTTGCTTGATTCTTCTTATTGCTATCTCCTTTGAATTGCTGAATTTTAACTAGAAGAGAATAATTAACTGTAGATTCAGGTATCACAAACAGCTATTTACTTACGTTCTTCTTGGCCTCAGTCTCTGATCACTGTATGGAATTAAGGCTACCAGCTGATTTTCCTGCCCTAGAAACAAAAACACCCCTTCAGAATTTAAACAAAGAATAAGTGTCCTTGCAGCGCTTTTAAACAAAGAGTAACCGTTACAACTTAGTGGCATCAAAG
The DNA here is from genome assembly GCF_048771995.1 of Taeniopygia guttata. Lineage (NCBI taxonomy): Eukaryota > Metazoa > Chordata > Aves > Passeriformes > Estrildidae > Taeniopygia > Taeniopygia guttata. The sequence goes on along the minus strand of NC_133026.1, from coordinate 27,623,827 downwards.
AATAAACACTAAAGATAAACATTTAAATTCCAGATAAGGATCCAGGTCGAATGCTACCGTAGCCGTGTCACTTTCTGAAATAGAGCATGTCTTACGCAACATCAAGATGAAAAAACATCAAGTCCACAAGGACCAAAACAGCAATAAATTCTGCCTCTGTGCTGCACACATGACCAGAGGCAGTATTGCCTCTGGCAACACTTCCTGGAGAAAAAGAGATGTAGAACAGCTCCGAGCTTTTTATGCCAGACCATATGAACTCATGGGACAAACCATTCAGAAGCTTGGCAGTAACAACTAATCCAGCAGGCATTCTGCCTGTACTCTTCTGAAAAAGCAGAGGTCAGGTTTGGCAAAAAAGCCCCAACAAACAACAAGCCCAAACTGAAACAACCAAACCTAACAATACAGGTGATCTGGGCAACACAAGGTATGTAAACACTGCGTTATGGAAATCAGGAGTATATAAAACCATATTTATCGTGGTGCTGCTGAGCTGCAGTACCCTGGAAGTCAAAATAAGTACCTACTAGAATTTCTCCATGAAAGTTATGTCACTGGACAGCATTTTTATAGGGGGTATCTTAACAGCAGACATAAAAAAGTATGTGCACAGAGGAGTAGTTGAAAATATGTGTACTACATCTGCCAGTAGGGCTTTTCCTATTTGTTGTGGAACTGTAGGAGAACAGAGGCCTCAAGGCTGAGTTAAATCTGCCAAATTTTTAAGCCAAATGCAGAATTTGATAAAATCATTACTTAGCTAATCAACCACTTGGCAATGATTCCATGCTGAATCACTAAGCTAAGCAAAACATGCTAACCAAGCATACAGCAGCATGCAAAACATCAACCTTCTCAAAAGCCTCTACCAATTTAAAACACATTTTCATCTCTACTTCAATGAAGCATCACGTCCTCCTTTCATACATCATACTAAAAGCTAAAGCTGTCCAAGTAACAAAACATAATTTCATGGATTTATTATAGTTTAGCCATCATATCACGTATTAATTATAGTCTTACTAGTTATGCTGTCATTCTTAATTTTTCCCCTCTCCCCTCACATGACCTCCAAACGTGACATTTTTTCTTCTCTAAAATACTAAGGAATGATTACAAACACAATCGTCTTAGTTCTAATAACTCATTTTAAGTTCTAAGTTTAACCACATTATTTCATTAGAATGTATAGACAATGTGCATGTTTTTATAGTTACTACAAAATCTTTAATAAAATAATTAACATTTATTTAAGTATTACATCCAAGGACTCTACAGTGCAATTAAGAAGTTTTTGAAGATTGAAATTGTGCTATTTCTGCACTTTGAGTAAAATGTGCTATTGATATTAACAAGTATTTCAAGTTAACAGAACAAACTTTTTTACCCTTTCTGGCTAAGGTAATTTTTAGTTTAATAGCTTTTCCAGGTGTGAAATTTGCTGAATTCAGAGGTATTCCAAGAATACATTGTAGTAGAAAGTTTAACAGCTAAAACACTATCTCCTATGGTATTTGCAACCACAGAGATATTCTATGCCCCCTGGTACTTCTACAAAGGTGAGATGCAAGGGTTTGTGAACTGTGTCATAACCTAATCTCACCAAAGCACAACATGGCACAGACATCACTCAAGTTTCCTGAGCTGTTGGTGAAAATCAGTTCCAAGAGGTTTTACACCCAATAAACTGTTTTGCATAAGAGGTCTGGCAAAGGCAAATTCAAACATGAAATCATGTCATCAGCTCTTCCCCAGGCAAAGGGAAAATCTCACAGCTGAAGCTGAAGGCTGAGCCTTGACCCACTTGGCTCTCCTTCAACGCAGTTTCAGATATCCCATATTCTCCTTTCACAGGTCTCTTCATAAATATTTAGGTAGCTTATCATTTAGGACAGAAGCATAACAAAGGAGAATGTTTTACCAAAAGGAAAAGCAAAAGACAAGGGCAAAGCAACCGAAACAGCTAGGCATGAGAATAATGCTGTGTAGACTACTCCTTCCCAAGGCAGCCAAAGAACGTATATATTTTCAACTCCAAGCTGGAGTTACCCACCTAGCAAGCATCAGTGGGACAAAAGCAGGAAAAAAAAGGACACTGGCAGCAATGAGGGCAAAAAAATTCCCTATAAATCAGGGAAGAAGTGTTGCAGCCCAGGTCTACTTTTCCATCTTTGTATTTGTAGCCATGTTTTCAGTTATGTATTGATTCAAATAGTTTAAACTTGGTAGTTAAAAAAGATACAATAAAATGTCATGAAACTAAAGGTTTGCTAATTAAAATTGCAAAAGCTATGGTTATATGTGGATTCAAAACTGAGGAGGAAGAAACAGTTACATTGCACAGATAATAGGAGATCCACATTGTAACAGACCAGGTGTAACAGCTGAGCCAATTTGTTACACTCATCTAGTGTAACAAAATGCTTAGTGCTAAAAAAAAAAGCCAAAAATATGAGAAAACTTCAGCTTGGCTTGAAAAGCTATTTGTTACAAATTTTTACAACTGCACAGGGTTATGATGTAAATTTACAGGTTAAGAAAATAAATAAAAATAATAAACAAAGAAACTTACCTCGTGGAATTCTTCCTGTTCCCTGGCAGGTTGGGCAGGTGACACTGTCTCTTCCTGTAAATTCCACATAGGGAAACTGCGACACATCTCCACACCGGCTGTCTTCATTGTGCACTTCCGAGTGAACCAAACCATTCCTCACGTTATCAGACACTGAGCTACCATCATAGCCATCTTCCTTGCATGTATGCATAGGCAGGTGAGAAAGTGATTTTCCCATGTCTAAAAAAAAGTCAGAAGGATGTTTTCAGGGAGAATGATTCACACATGGCTTGCATTTATTCCTCTGAGCCAAATAACTGTTAGTGTGTGGCCACAGTCTGACAAGACTCAGGTCTCCTTTGTTCCTAAGACTCAGGTCTCCTAAGACATCCAAAGCACCAAGGCCTTGTCAGGCTGGAGTCAATCCCAAATGTAAAGAACCTGAATTAACTGGGAGCTTTGTTCAGATTCTCCAATATGCACAGGTTGAAAGGGGATCAATGAGAGGCTTTAAAGTTAGAACAGTACAACTGCAGGCAAAAGCTGCAACAGCTTTTCAAAGGATTGTTACTGTGCAGGTTTTAACACAACCCACTAATCTTTGTACTATAAAAAAAGAAAATCAACACTAGGCCATAGAAAGCAATTTTGCGTAAATTCTACACACACAACAATCCAATTTTAGTAAATTTTTTAGCCTGGACTTGTGTTGAGAACATAGGATTGGCTGTTAGTTTCCAAGCTAGAAATATGGATCACCTGGTATTGAAACTGATGATTCCATTTAATTTGAAAGAGGATTAGTCCACAGGGAAGTCAAGTGAAAAATGGGAGTTACTTGAACATAGCAGCTGCCAATATATAGCATTTATAAAGACTTGTTTAAAAAAAAAAGAGTATCACTCACAAAAACATTTTTGCTACCTAGGTGTATTTTATTTTTTCCTCATTACTGTAGCTTTTCAACCATGACACTGAAAACACCTTGAAGCACAGAACATTTGAAACTAAAGTCTGTAAAAAAATGCAGTAAGCAGAAACCTCCCCAGTTTGCAACATGTGGGAAAAAATCTCCAAGAGAAAAAAACCAAATCTCTACAGCAATGGCACTGAGTTGTTCAGCTTATCCACATAACCCATTTTAGTTATTTAACACACAGAGACAGCAATCACTCAATTCATCCGTGTTTTGAGGAATAAAATTGATTGAGTAATCAATTAATTAATTGATATTCAAGTAATTGATATTCAAAACTTTTTTTTTTTTTTTTGTCCATTAAGAGGTATTTTTAGAGTGGTAGCTAGGAATTATCATGCTGGTTCACTAAAATGAAGCCCTAAGAGGAAGATTAAAAGAGGAAATTAAGTCGGAATATTTTGAACCAACTACTCAAGACAGAACAGAAACATCTCAATAATGACCGCAATGCAAACACATTAATTCATTACATTGCCACAAAGGCTAGGTGAATGTGGGAGAAGGAAAGTAAGTCAGTAAACTAACTAGTCCCAGTTACTGCCCCAGCAAATACGCAGGATTATTTTTTCCACTTAAGTCATTAAACCTTATAAACAGGAAAGCTATTTACCCTTCTGCAGCTACAGCACTTTTTAAACATTCTAAGTTTGGGAGCCATTCAATAACGGAAATTGTTAAATTGAAAATTAAAACTATTGAGCTATTGAAAAAAAATCCTGAAAAAGCTGCTGACATTGTTGACAACTATTTCACATGGGGTTTTTGTTTACTTTTCTCCTTGCAGCTGACCTACAGCCTTCAAGCTACTAAACTTGAGTCTTGCCGCTTAGGCAATAGCTGTCACAATTACAAATCTGAAAGCTTAGGGATCATGCTGTTCTGCCACCAGTTCATCCAACACCCACTGACAACTGAAGTGTACCTTCTAGTTTTAGCTTCTTCCAGAAGGAAGAGTTCACACACTCCATGATCACACTGTTCACTGATATGAACCAAAGTGCAGCAGGCAAGGATGACTGGGAACTTCCTCCAAGAGCACATCCTTTATTTAAATTAAAATACTAATACCGGTGCGTCCTTCAATGCCAACTGTACCTGAGCTTCAATAACTGAATTTAATGGTGCCAGAAACTAGGGAGAACCGTCTCAGTTTGCGAACAGGAAAACACAGAACCATCTTCAAGCAAAATTGGATTCACCAACACACTTTTTCCCCATGCCAAGCCTGAACCTTATTACAGTTGACCACAAATCAAAAACATGTTGATTTTTTATCCAGCACATAGAGGCTAAGCAGTAGTAACTCTGACAATATAACATGTCGCTATGTCACAGCTTCCATATTGTCACCAAAGTCAGAAATCTTACTTCATGAACAGCTCTGCTTTGGTCCAGTCTCTTGCAACTGATGTTACATTCCCCTTGGACTTAGCTGGGGTTTCCGTGAATTCACAGTTCGTTAAAATGCATTCGGTAAATTAAAAACGTGGTAAGTGGCTTTTGTTTACGACCGCACCCTTCAACTTTCTGTGCACTGCAGCACAATAGTACATCGACAAAACCCAAAGAGTGTCACCAGACAGACTGAACCACCAATTCCTGAGCTACATGCAAGACTAAAAGAAACTACTTTGTTTATGAACTCAATGAAATTTCATAGCGTCAAACTAAATTGTTATACTTCTCCAGCAAGTGAAGCTGATGCAAACATATAAACTAGAGATTACAAACCTACTTCTTTTTCAACAGAGCAAAAGATTTCAGATCGCAACCACCGTATACCCCATCAGCTGCGCCTTAACCGCGAACATCACAAGCTCCTGCAAAGCAGAGGACGGGGCAGGGCAAGGCAGTGACTTAGCAGCCACAGGCTTGCCCAGCTCGGGTGGGCACGACCAGCGCTGCCCTTCCCGACCCCTTTACAGACCCACGTCTGGAACTGCCTGAGCGCTCAGGCGGGCGCTGCCAAAATAAAGGACTCAAAACCCCTGGGGTTTAGGGATTTTCTCGTCCATCAGCGCTAGCTGCTCTCACAAACATGGCGAAGTTTACAGCCGGCAGACTTGGACCAAGGCCCGGCGAGCTCGGCTGCTGCCGGGCTGCCCGGCCGGCCCCGGCTCCGCTCGGCCTGGGGTGGTCTCGGCGCAGGAGCCGTCCCGGGGCAGGGGCAAGGCAGGGCAAGGCAGGGCAGGGCAAGGCAGAATAAGGCAAGGCAGGGCAGAGTAAGGCAAGGCAGGGCAGGGCAAGGCAGGGCAAGGCAGAGCAAGGCAAGGCCAGTGCAGGCCCCCCGCCCCGCCGCGGGCCTGCCCAGGCCCCGCCGAGGCCCAGGGGCGGCCGCGGCGCCCCCCGCCCGGAGCGCGGCCCCGCCCGGAGCAGCGCCCTCCCGTCCCCACCTGCGGCGCGGGCTCCGTGGGCCGGGCCGGGCACGGCGCAGGCAGGACCGGAGGCTCCGGGAGCGACGCAGCGGCCGGCGCGGAGCCCCGGATCGGGCGTGTGCGCAGCCGCGGGGCGGAGCCGGGCCCGGCCCGCCCGGCCGCGGGCGGAGCCGGCTGCCCCCTGCGCACCTGGCGGCTCGGCCGGGCCGGGGCTCAGTTGGCCCAGAGCTCGGGAGTGGCACGTAAAGGGCTGTCCCGAGGGGTGCGGGGCGATCCCGTATCCAGGAGTGGGATCAAGGGGAGTAGGGAAGTCGCGCATCCCCGCTTTGCGGCAGAGGGTCTAAAGGGGACAGAGCAGGACTCCATCCGGGGTTTCCTGTCAGCCATGGTTCAGAATCCTATTAACAGAATCATCTAGATGGGAAAAGACGTCTAAGATTGTCGAGTCTAATCTATGATCGAACCACCATGTCAACTAGACCACGGCACCAGGGGTCACGTCCAGTCTTTCTTTAAACGCTTCCAGGGACAGTAACTCCACCACCTTCCAGGCAGTCCATTCCAAAGCCTAATCACCCGTTCTGTGTAGAAATTCTTCCTAATGTCCAACCAAACCCAGCAGTCGGGTTAAACCCATGTCCTCTCGTCCTGTTGCTAGTTTGCCACGCTGCCCGCAGCTATGAGCGCCCCCTCCTTCTGTCCTCAACTTCACGGCACCTTGTGGCACCGTCGCTGTTTTCTGTGTCCTCTTTGGTAGCTCTGGTGGAAGTTCCTCGCCCCCTTGTGCTCTGGGAGAAAGGAGATCCTCGTGAGAGCAAAGCAGTGGCAGGTCAGAAAAAGAGATACCAGAAAGGAGTGCGGTGCGTTTTCATCACTCGCAGCACATTATACAATGTTGCTTGTACAGAAGATGTTTATCCAGGGCATGGGCATGCGATGTTCTCCCAGCCATTTGCCAGAGCAAGATGAAGTGTTTTGGAAGTATGTTGTGATGGCTTCTCTTCATGGGTCTGCCTCTTGTTCACAAAAACCATTACTCGCTGTCTTTGGAAATGCTGAAGGTGACTCAATGGGGATGTGTGAGCACCAAAGGGATGAGATCTGTGCAGAGGGGACACAGCTCAGAAGAACAGGAAGAAGCTCTGCCTGGTTTTGGAAACCTGGGCCCAGCTGCAGGAATGAATCAGGCTGCGGGTAGTTCTGTGATTCACACCACATATTGCAGTGCAAGGACAAGCACAGGGTCAGAGTTCGAGGGAGAGAATGAGGAAGAGAGGTTCTTGTGACTACTTGGGGTGATCACGAGGCTGGGGCAGGGTGCCAGGCTGCTCCAGAGGCAGGGACGAGACGGGCTGCCTCCAGCAGTCACCCAAAGCAGGTGCAGCTCTGAGGCCATCTGCAGTACAGCCATGCCTGTAGTGTGCGCAGCACCTGGTAGTGGGACCAGCATATGATCAGCACAGAAAAGAACTTTTTCCCAACCAGGCATGTGCTTAGAGAAAAAAAAATCTTCATTTATTTTTAACCAAGCTAATACCAGCCCGTTTATTCTCTTTATCCTCGGAATTTCTTGGTGTTTTCTATGAGTTTTAGAAGTCTTGGCTTGCAGCAGTCTCTAGCTTTCGTTATCCAGTTCAAGTAATGCATCACAGCAGGCTTGGCTCTACTTATCTAGCTTATCATTGTCAAACTCCTGCCAATACTGGCAAAAGCTGGCATATTCTGTTTCCTTCTGTAGATCTCCACCTGATTCTTTGTCCAATTACTGTTCGAGGCCCCTGAGATACCCACTGTACAGCAAGACTGACCATGGTATTTTGTGAGTTCTTTAGTACAAAACCATGTCAGTTACATTGAACAGATGCTTGGCATACTCAGGATCAATATGGAGTTTGTACCTTGCTTTAAAACATCAGCAAATCCCAAATTTGGAAGGCTCAGGTCTAACTAGTAATTTCACTGGCTCTTAGCTTTTGGATCTGGCTCAACTGTACATTGATCCAGGGAACACAAAATGCACTGTGAAAAATACTCATAGCTTTCAGCTGTACAAACAGAAAGTAAGAGAACCAAGTCTTTGCCTTTCACATTGTTTTAAATAATAGTGGCAGCCAATCACATTGACCTGAATCATCACACAACAGGGGATGTGCCAGAAAAGGTCGAGAAAAAAGGTTTTTGGAGTACCTTTGGGAGATCCCACTGAGTTCTGGCAGCTAAATTCTCTCAATGTAATTTTTTTCAAGAAAAATATTACTAGTAAATTGTAATTAGCATGGCGATTTTTATCAAATCAGAATGTTACATCTTAAACTGCAGTAGTTTTTATCCTGTGCTTCCAGCCCTCAAAGTAACTTACAAGGCCCCATGCAGGCAAGAATATAATAAGACTGCTGGACAGAGTTTTTCCCCTACCCTGGTAGAAGCAATAGTTGAAATCAGTACGGGCTTTTGAGATAGTTCTCCATTACTGTAGTACATAGACATGTTTCTGGTTAAAGACTTACTACTTGGCAGAGCCCTTCCTCCATAGCTTTGACACAAACAGAATGGTTTGGAGTTTTTATCTCTTTACAGCTGTCATGATGAAAGGGAACATATCTCTGACTGTCTGTTTGCTTTGTGTTATTTTCACTTTGAAAGTACATGTTAAAGATAGCGTTGTGGAAAGAGAAATGGAAACACTGTAAGGATCAAGCACAGCCATAAATCCTCAAGGTCACCTTAAATATAATTTATTTGGTATAAGCTAAAATAATTCAAGGAAACCATAATAATAATAGGTAAAGTGTCACACCAACTGCATAGTCTTGGGGAGGAAAAAAGAAAAATATATGGTAAGAAGATGTAAAACCTAGAAGCAGTGCTTAAATATGTACTTAAAATGTTACCAAAATAAGACTGAGGTTGGGATAATCAAGATAGGGTTCCTGTGATTGTGAAAGAGTATTTTGCAGTAAAGAGATACAGAATGCACAACATCCAATACAACAACCAATATTGCATTAACTGAATAGATTATATCTAGATGACGATTGCATGCTTAGACAGAAATACAGAAATTAATCCGTTCAGAGATACACAGTAGAGGGGTGGTGTGCAATACTAGTGCTAGTAGGAGGAGTATGAAACAGCAATACTCAGATGGCAGAAGGAGAGAAACTGAAATCATCACCTTTGGACTGAGTTATGGGACAGCTGCAAGTAATATGAGCTCTTAGTTCTCATAGATCACTAAAGGAGTGCAGTTTGTACTCCTGATAGTACATCAGTAAAGAAATCCAAGCAATGAATCTGCTTTCAAGTTGAGTTTTGTGGCTGGGATATGATAAGTGAATCAAGGCCTTGAAAGGTCTGGAGTTAGCAATCCATAAAGGAGCTGATTGCACCAGTGTGCAGCCTCCCAGGTCCTGTGAGCAAGAGGCTTAGACCCTAGAAGTACCAGTGAAGAATTATATTTACTTCTAATTTTCTCCTAAGATGAATAGCAATCTACTAACATTGGTTATCTAAAAAAACTTCAGGCTGTTCACATTTATTTCATCCTTTTGGAATAGGAGCTACTAATTCTGTGAATATTGAAGGTAATTAAGCCTGTTTTTCTGCAGAGTTTCTTCCTGCTTGGCTATTATTTACCTGAATTATATTTTCAGTTATGACTGCATATACCTAACATCTACTGCAGAGCATTTTGGCAGCAAAGAGCAGGCTGCCATGCTCAGAAGTGGAAATTTTTAGAAATTTGCTGACTGGATAGAAAATTATTTAATGTTGGCTCCTAAATGTTCAGTTCCTTGTGTCTTCTGTCTGGTTATCTATTTGTATGAAATTTCTGTGAATGGTATTATCTCTCAAACTCCACTGAAGCTGGATAATGCTTTCAAGGTTATTGGAACTTGGGACAGACAGGAACAGAGATTGCATAAACCTTTTTTTCATATAGGCTACCAGGCTATAATTGGATGGCATCCTATCTGAATGCTGAGCTGGGAACAGAACCCTTTTTTATCTGCAAGCAATCTCCAAGTCCAGAAGAACAAGCAAACAAACAAACAACAAAACAGACAAACAAAATAATATGAAAACTGTAATCCCCATCTCATCTAGAGTATAAAGAAATCAGGATTGTGTCCATTCGTCTGTTGATAGTGGTAGAGAAGATACTTATGATTACTTTAGGTTAATCATTACTTCACTGGGAGTTTTGTATATAAGGAAAAGCAGGCTTTGCAGAACTATTACAGTTGTTTGTGTGGATTGGGTTCCTCCTGCACCTTAAGTAGTCCAGGGAATACTTATACTGCCATGTTTTTTTCTAAATTTCTCTCCAGTTAATGAGGACTCCTGAGAGAAAATGTTAATTCCCTATATTACAGTTTTTTAGTAAGAAATTTTGGAAAAGAGATAGAAGTTATCCAGACAAAACGAAGAAACTTAATTTTTAGTGAATTTACCCTTTATTCCTGTTTTTTTTTTGTTGTTGTTGTTGTTGTTTTTTTTTGCAAGTCACCCTAGTCTGAGGATGCACTAGACTGATTTATAAGGGTTTGCAACAATGACTTAATTGCAGTTTTGAAAAATATGCTGTTTCATCACTGAAGGGCAGGTAAAGTCACAGGCAGGCCAAAACAAACAAAAAAACCCCATAATATTTATGTACATTAAATCTTATACTAAGATGTATTAAAACCATATTCCACTGTCTTATTTTGGACTTTTAAAAGTTCAGTTTTGAAACATCCTTTTTCTCCCTCCTAAAATATAAGATGTACTTGTGAATTGCTGTTTTTAATGGTATTCTATGGTAAATATTTTAGACACAATACTTGGATGTAATTTGTCAGAGATACTTTCAATGCTCTGTAATTTCTGATGGTGGGGCCTGAGCACTGAGTTATTTTTCATGAATAAAACATAAGCAGTATTTTAGAACTGATGCGTGTCTGGTATATTGCAAAGCTACAAGTAGCTGTCATTGTTATAGCACTCCACGGTCTTCTGCTATACTTTATAGTTCTGCTTCTGTATACTTTATAGTTGCTCTTTGTTCATCACATGCGCACAAACCTTAAATTCTGCATTAGTTGACAAATGAATAAGATTATTGTATTCGGTAAGAACATGGGTTTTGCCCATTCCTCCACAACTCTGATGCTGTATAAAAACTGTGTAGTGCTGCAAAACATGCTTCCTATACCTTCTAGGCAAAATGGCCCTTATTTCTCCTGTTTACATAGTCTCACCTTTCTCTTTGAGAAAATATTAGCTGAATATTCATGAGGGAAAACTAAAACTGACAACAGTCCACAGGTCTAGTCAAAGAATAAATCTTTGGATTAACTGAGTGAATGTCCTTGTGATTATACTTTTAATGCTTTTGAACAGCTTTTTTCAGTACAAGGTTTTTATAAATTATATGCAGAACCCTTTGTCTTTACCTTGGAGGAGTGGCATTGGGTGGTAGATGTGGCCACCTTCAGCTATGCATATGGGCATAGAAAAATACTATTGTGAGCAGTCCCATTGATCCGGGGCTCATCTAATTTACATGTGATCTGTGCTGCAGTTTCTGATGGAGGAAAGTACAAACAAGGATATTCTATCTTTATTATTTCTAATGCATGACTTGTCTAGCTTTATTCAAACTGGCTTTCTGCAGAACTAAACCTATTACTGAGAGACTTTTAAAATTGTGTAGCTCCTCGGGAAGACTTCAACTACCAATGGAATATTTGGCCTTTAAGTGTTTGAAGTTATTCAACTTTTAGAAAGAATATGTTTTCAACACATATTTGTGAAAAGTAATGACGTGTATGAGTTACATAAATCTCTGAGAAGATCTAGTTTAATGTGGTTGGCAAGTTGTGAGAGTGATGATGATGGTCTCTCACTTCACTAACAACAAAATCAGTATGTCACAATGCAATAAATACATGAGTTTGCTATTTTAAAAAATGTTTATTTAAGTTGATCAGCGCCAGGAAAATCCACTTTTACTTAAAAAGTTCCCATATTGTTCTTCTAAAACACCTTAGGAGAAATCTGATATGGAGTTCTCAGTCTTTCATTTAGGACTCTCCCACCTGCTGTAAGACTCAAGAGTCAATGTGTGCAACCTTCTGCACACTTTATTCCATTATTTATATAAAGATATTGATTATGGCATCAGTCTTACAGATACATGAAGTACTTTTCTGAGCCACAAAATATGAGAAATGGTACCTGTAACAGATAAGTAAGAGATAACAGAAGGTTCAGCATCAGGAGCAAAAATGTGAACAGATAACATTGAGGAAAATATTTCACATACAGCCTAAAGCCTGTTCCTGGCATTTTAGTTTAAGTGTTCTTTATTGTATGCATTGCAGCAGTAAATATCATGTTTATCAGTAGCATACATCAAGACATCTTTGATAGCCTACCTATTGTAGCAAAATGATAAACTGCTTGGTCAACTGTTAAAATCACATTTTGTTAGCCTGCCAGCTATGGTATTTTGGGAATGTTGTTCAAAACACTACCAGTGTAATGGTTTTGTCATTATGGTCATGTCTAGCCCCACGTAACCTCTACTGAAAGTTTGCTAAGTGAAGGTGCCAGAAGATGAGAGTTTTTATTTCTTGGAAAATAGATAGAGGCAACCAGTTCACAGAAGTTACTAACATTTCTAGGGATTTAGCTTTCCAGCAATTACAATTTTTACTTATTTTTGACTGGACCAGAGTCAGAAGCTTTGTAAGGGATTTAGAAATTTGTGTCTTAGAAATGTAAAACCCTGAATTCCCTTACTTCTTACCAGGATCTTCCACATAATGGCAATGGTAATTTTTCATTCTTGCCCACTCGGGTGGTCTTTAGCTTTAATACTTCATTTAATAAACAAAAGCTCTTTTTTCCTATGTCCATCTCAAAGGTTTTATATTAGAAAACATTTTTTTATTTAAAAAAAACTGCATCGTAATTTGTGAAGGCAAATGAAAATAAATCTGTTTTAAGCAACTGTTCAGCTAAAGTTTATACTCTAAAGTCCATTTTATTTCTTTATAAAAATACTTAGATCATAATTTTTAGTTGGGATATTTACTGTGCCAAAGTGCTATCAGAGACAGTGTTCATGTTTCTGTTGTAATATGCTCTGCAGTATTTTAGTGGACTACATATAGAAGAGATGGAACTAGAAATTAATATTTTAACATACCATGACCATCAAAATAATTTGTTATGGAAAAGATGATCATATAATTGCATTGTGATTATCTTAATAAGTATAATTTGTTATGTCTGATTTTTTATCCACTTTTGCTTTTATTCAAAATAGGATCCTATTAAAATGTTTTTCATTACTGTCATGAGAACTGCATTGAAATATTTTATTGATAATTTAATCAAGCTGTTATTGTGTGATATCTTACTGCAAAAGTAGTTCAGCCAGTGTGGTGGGTTGACTCTGGCTGGATGCCAGGTACCCACCAAAGCCATTCTATCAGTCCCCTCCACAACTGGACAGACGATTGAAAATATAGCAAAAGGTTCATGAGTTGACATAAGGAAAGGGAGAGTTCTCTCACCAATTACAGTCAAAGGTGAAATAAACTGAACTTGGAGATGTTAATTGAATTTACTGCTAACAAAATGAGAGTGGGATAATGAGAAATAAAATAAATTTTAAGAACACCTTTCCCCTACCCCTCCCTCCTTCCCCTTTCTGATGCTTCACCTCCTACCCCCCAGCAGTGAAAGGAGACAGGGAATGAGAATTATAGTCAGTGCATCACATGTTGTTCCTGCCACTGCTCAGGGAGAGGGGCCCTTTCCCCAGGAGACAGTGTCCTCCATGAACTTCTCAGTGTGAGTTCATCCCATGTGGGTCACTCTTCAGTTGGGTGCAGTCCTTCAGGCACAGGCTGTTCCAGGATGGGTCTCCCATGGGGTCACAAGTCCTACCAGGAGACCTGCTCCAGCATGGGCTCCTCTCTGCACAGCTCTGCAGGTCCCTGCCAGAAGCCTGCTCCAGCATGGGTGTCCCATGGGTTTGCCTCAGGCATCACCTGCTCCACCATGGGGCTCCTCCACAGTCTGCAGGTGGATTTTTGCATCCCCATGATCCTCTGTGGGCTACAGCTGCTTCACCATGGGCTACACCACGGGCTGCAGGGGAATCCAGCTCAGGCACCTGGAGCACCTCCTGCCTAAACATGATAATACCATACAAAACTATCCATGTATTTATTTATGGTTTTATTATGTATTTATTTATGTTTTATTTATGTTTTTATTCTGTTATACAGGAAAGAGCTTTAGTTGTTGTATGGCATAGTGGAGATTTGAAGAATACAGACTTTAGTTTCTTAAAGATTGAACTTTTCTCTTTTTTGTTTTTTTTTCCCAGTGAATCATGCTTATTTCAATATGTACATAGTGCTCACAGATCTCTGATTCTACATAGAGTGTTATTCATTCATAAGTGATTGCTTCTGTGTTGCTATGGCTTTAGATTTCAAAAATTAACTTCTACATTTTCCTTCCTTTTTTGAGTGGTAAATAGCACAAATAATATTAATTTGTTGCTAAATAGATTAATGAATTTCCATTTTATCTTGCAGCTATGACCCTCACAGAGCTTTGGTTGACCTTAAGTGTCTTAGCAAAGGATCCCGTAACAGGATTATAAACCTGCAGTTAAAGGTTTGGTGTCTCAGATAAAGCAACAATCATTAAGAATTAGTAGATCTAATGATGCACTTCATTTCTAGATGTTTAGTATGTTGTGTGTCCTATAATCTTTTAACAACCAGTTTCCCATGAGTACACATATTTTAAATAGTGTCACTATAACTGGGAAATAATCAGAAATAATTTTATGCCAGTTGTTAATGGAAAAACAGCTGTATATCATTTGTATGAAGTCTGAGGAAGGTTTTAGCCATGTTAAAAATACCCCTTTGACTAATTACAAGTAATTCAATTAATAGCTAACTTGTTTGCAATTAGAACCAGAGTTGTAATACAGGTAGCCTGAACATTCAAAGGAAAATGTACATTTATGCTTTTGCATAAGGCAAACAGCAGAGGGGATGACATGAATAGGCCTAGATTAGACCATGAGAAAATAAAACTTAGAGGTGTTTAAAATAATTACTGGTTAGGTTGTTTGGAAAGTGGGGGAAAAATGAAATGCTTGAAGGACAGATTTTATGAATTGAGGAGTTCACAGCTTATTTTGAAAGTGTGAAGATTCACTGATGTAACACAGTCACTGAAATCTGTGTTTCTAAGAATGTTTATGTGGAAAGCAGTGTGTTTGGACATTTATGTTAGCAAGCATAAAGTGCAAGAAGATTTTATCTCTCAATTTAAATTAAACATATGGAAAGAGTTGGCTTACATTTTTCCAGTCTGCTGACTTGATTTTCATTCATGTAATTTCATGCTCTGTGAGAAGAATAATGTTCTTCATGGAGGACAGGCCAGTATGAGGGTAGGTGAACTCTGGTGGGCAAGGATACCTAGCTAACAACTAGTCACCTTAAAAAACAAGGACAAGAAGCAAGAGGAGCATTAAACACTGGTACAGCAGCACTGAGGAAGAGGAGAGAGCAAGACAATAATATACAGGGGTCCTTTGGACACTGACTGAAGGCCACTGAAGGAACCTCTGAAGCATGGCCTTGAAGAGGTTCAATCAGAAATTTGTTGCTGAAAGAACAAGGAAAGCAAGAAACAAGATTATCATAGAGCTCATGGGGAGGTGCAAACTTCTAATGGAACATTTGAAGGGACTTCAGAAGTTCTGTAAAACTTACTAAAGTGGATTGAGGGAATGAATAAAATGTACTATAGAAATGTACATATAGAAAAGGGGCCAAATGCAGGGAAAGGAAGAGATGGTGAAGAACCAGAGAGGAATGAGTGGAAAAAAGGAAAGGAGAATAAAATTATTTAGTAATGAGTGAAACAAGCTGCTGGCCAGTACAGTTCCCTGGCTAAAGCCTTGGGCTTGATTACCTCATGTAGCTTATCCTGCAGGTAAACTGTTGTTCCCATTTGGATGTGTCTGATCAATAGTGAGCTTTACAGCAGACTAGCTGGTGGCTGGGATGAGCATTCAGGGTACTGACACATGTACACTGAAGCCACAGGTCGGAGGGGCCCAGGGGACAGTGACTGGAGAGATGGGTCAGCAGGCAGGGGGGTCCATCTGTGTGTGTGTGAGCAGCACAGCTGGAGTAGCCGGTGAGCTGAGCAGGAAGACTGTGAGCTTGGCACTGGAGGGGCTGGGGTCTGCTGGTGGCTGAAGGGACCACAGACCTGGAACAGGCGGCAGCAAGCCTCGTCTGTGTGTGCTGGCAAGTATTGGGCCTGGTTAGCTGGCAAGTAAGGCACGATCAGGCCACCAGTTTTGTTCATGTTAGTGCTTTTGGTGTCAACCTGTGGGTGTGCAGGTGCCAGTGAAGCCACTGCCATCTCCTTGGGTTGCTCTGTGCTGCCAGATGCATGTCTGGGCACATTTGGGATACCTGCCTAGCTAAACTTCGGGACCTGGGAAAGCATATTCAGCAGCAGGAAAATGCCCTGGGGTCTTACAGCCCACCAGACTTAGCTTAAGCTGGCAGCCAGCTCTGTGTCCCTATATCTGTGTAACTACACCATGTCTTGGCTCTGCACAAACATAAGAGCTGCAGGTTGGCAGATGCACTTGTCTATAAGGAGAAGTCAGTATGTCAGTAATTTGTGGCCTTGCTTTTTAGCTCATTCTCAGACATGGTGATTACGATTTTATAAACATACATATGTCCCAGAATTTGAAGACATTCTGGAGATAACTGAAGTTAGTGTGCAACTGCAGCAGGGAAGTCTGAAATGACTGTCTGAAATGTAGGTGTGTTTATAGGAGCCCTATTCATATATTACAGTAGCACATTGATTTAATGTCTTATTTCAAGTCCACCTTGTGGCTCTCTGGGAATGACATAGCTTTTGCCATCAATATGATCAGACTGAAAAGTTGTTTTTCTGTCTTCATTTTTATTCCCAAATGTGCACTTTTGACACTTGATTTGTGACAGCTGACACCTCAAAACTTATATATGGCTCAAGAGTTAAGCAGCCAGACAGAATGAGCTAGCTATAATCTCTCAAACATACAATACTCTCTGACACTGAGTGTGAAAATCATCAGCTTGTGAAAAGTGTCATATAGAAAAAATACTAAAATTAAGTAGAAAATTACTTGAGTTTTGACTTAGAAAATGTTACACTTTTAAACTGCCTGGTATATATTTTTCACCCCCTTTTCTTTGCAAGAATATAGTAATAAAAATGTTATTCCTGTATTTCAAATTCACTCACACGTCTCTGTTGATGAAGAAAGGGAAGGGAAGGGAAGGGAAGGGAAGGGAAGGGAAGGGAAGGGAAGGGAAGGGAAGGGAAGGGAAGGGAAGGGAAGGGAAGGGAAGGGAAGGGAAGGGAAGGGAAGGGAAGGGAAGGGAAGGGAAGGGAAGGGAAGGGAAGGGAAGGGAAGGGAAGGGAAGGGAAGGGAAGGGAAGGGAAGGGAAGGGAAGGGAATACATGATTTCAGGTCTCAATATATGACCAGCTAAGTATGTTTTGAGAATAGTTACTGTCACAATTTGGAGAGTGAAATCTGAGTGCGTGGAAAAGGCTATTTCAACCTCCTTGAACTGCGAAATTTTCAATAATGCATGAAAGCAATTCCTAGACACTGAAAGGATTTTTTGTGTCAGAAAGTCAGAAGACCTTTCAAAGAAGCCAAATTTCATAGAATTGTAGAGTCATCATTTTAATCATAGAATCATAGAATAATTTAGGTTGGAATGGACCTTTAAAGGTCCTGTAGTCTAATCCCCCAGCAGTGAGCAGGGACACCTTCATCTCCATCAGGTTTCTCAGAGCTCAGTTCAACCTGACTTTGAATATTTCCAGGGATGGAGCATCCACCAATTTTCGAGGCAACTTGTGTCAGTCTCACCACCCTCATAATAAAAAATTTCTTGTTTATATGTAGTCTAAATCTACTCTTATTTAATTTAAAATCATTATGGCCTGTTCTATTGCCACAGGCCCTACTAAAAATTTGTCCCCATCTTTCTTATAGGCCCCTTTACATATTGAAGGGTTTCCATTAGAGCCTTCTTCAGGCTGAATGACTCCAACTGCCTCAACCTGTCTTCACAGGAGAGGTGCTGCATCCCTGTGATCAACTCAGTTGGCCCTCCTCTGGAAACACTCCAACAGGCCACTGCCCTTCCTGTGCTGGGACCCCAGAGCTGGATGCAGCACTGCAGGTGGGGTGTCAGCAGAGCAGATGGGCAGAATCCCCTCCTTCACACTGCTACCCTGGTTGATTTTAATATAGCCCAAGACATGCTTGGCTTTCTAGGTTGCAAGTTCACATTGCTGATTCATGTCAACTTTTCATCCACCAGTATCCCCAAGTCTTTCTCTGCAGTGTTTCTCTCAGTCTCTTCATCCCTAGTATTTGTGGAGATCCTGGGGGGCATCCTCTAAGTTAGGGAGACACAAGAAGCTTCCTTCAAAAAGCTGTTAAGACCCCATTTGCTCCTTCCTTTGTTCCTATGTCCATGAGCCACTCTCTCCCTATTCCCAAAGATAAGATTGCTCTTATCTTTGTACTGCCCCGAGACCAGGTTCACCCCCTGGTCCCTCAGCAGAGAAAAACCTGGAGTCTCCCCATGAGTGTGCCTGGGACCCTGTACATCTTATCACATGGCTGAATTAAACATCTGTGAAAAGGCTCTTTCTGCTTCCTTACCCTGGACTTTACTAACAGCTATTCAGGCTGCAACAAGTACTGATACCAGTGGCTGTGGTGGCCCATGTGCAGAACTCATTAGATTCACACGGACCCACTTCTCAAACTTGTTCAGGTTCCTCTGGATGGCATCCATCCCATCCCATCCCATCCCATCCCATCCCATCCCATCCCATCCCATCCCATCCCATCCCATCCCATCCCATCCCATCCCATCCCATCCCATCCCATCCCATCCCATCCCATCCCATCCCATCCCATCCCATCCCATCCCATCCCATCCCATCCCATCCCATCCCATCCCATCCCATCCCATCCCATCCCATCCCATCCCATCCCATCCCATCCCATCCCATCCCTCGGACATGTCGATGGTACCACTCTGCTCTGGGCTGACTGCCAGCTGGCCGAGGGAGCTCTCAACCCCGCTGTCCGTGCTGCTGATGAAGACATTAAACAGTGCTAGGTCCAGCAGGGAGTCCTGAGGGACAGCACTTGTCACCAATCTCCATCTGGGCATTAGCTTCTCTTCTGGTAATTAGCTGCCTCATGCATCGAGGATCAGAGGGAAGATGTGCCATTTCTCCCCAAAACAGATCAATAAAAATATTTCAGAAGAAAGAGACATAAATATACTCTGAATATTTTGTTTCATTTAAGAATGTATAAACAGGGATCAAAACAACCACAGTGTTGGGAAAAGGCTTGCTTCATTCAGTAGGACAGCTATTTTCCATTTTGATCTGCTAAACAGAGGCTGTATTGTTTGGCTCACTGAAGTCCATGTCAGGAAACTGAGATGTTTTATGATCCCATTGGGATGGTATCAATCTTACTGAAATTTATAACCCAGTAGTGAAAAACACTAATTTACAATCATGTTTTTAAAATAAAGCACTTACTAAAGTATTTTGTGGAAGGTTCAGTACTGCAGCTGAGTGCCAGCTGTGCTGAGCACACACCTGTTCTTACGTTCAAGTTATCTTACTTCTAGGTCTTACTAAAGATTACAAATAAGGGTAAATTCTGAACTCCCAAGAAGAGTAGTTTAGAGTTTGCTCCAAACACTTGATGTTTGGTGAGCACCAGACATCACTCAGAGCTGTAGCAGATGGTGCTCGGGGGGCTTTCCTGACTCTGGACATGAAGAGCATTATGAAGCCTAAGTCTTCTTTTGGATATGGATGATATTCTAAGCACTTTTTAAATTCAGAGTTTAAATTTGCTTTGAAAATCTCAGGAGAAGCTGAGCAAGCAAAAGGAGATTGAAATCACAGTCTGAAATTTGTTTTTTAAACTTGGAGATATCAATACAGGATGCAAGACCAAGTCTAGTTGAGTTTTTGTGTTTTTTTTTCTTTTTTTCTTGTGTAACTTTTAATAACAAAAACCCTACAGGTTTATATCTTTATAACAATCCCTCCCCTTTGCGTTCACTAACTCTGCTGTCTGCCTGTACAAGTGCAGGCTAAGGAATAGCAGAATACTTCTGCTGCCTGTGGTTAGGGTGACTTCAACAGAGAGAGGGAGAATCCTTCTTCAGTGCCCTGTCTGAGTATCCCATCAGTGCCATCAGCTGTACCAGTTAGCACTTGTGAATCCTCTTCAAGCTCAGCGTTTTGGTGGCTTATAGTCACTGATACCTCAGACTGAATATACTGGGTGAATTTATCTTTCTTTTGTTTGTTTCTTCAAGATGTTAAGGCTAAATAAACAATGTATTCCTTAACTTTTTAGCCATAAATTGTTTAAACTTGATAATGTTTGCTTTTGGGTAATAAAAAGCTCCCTTAAAGTGAGCTGTGTAACGCATGTAAAGATAAGAGTTTTCTTTGCAGTCTTATTATGGCTTTGGACAACACTTTAAAGCCTACTAGCAAATGTAAATCAATATATGTCAATTAAATGTACATGTGGCTGCCAGATCAAATTTGTTCTATATTTATTTACTCAATTTGGCTGCTACCAGTTATTTCACCTTTTATCAAGTACAAGCAGCATGAATCTAACAATGAAGAATGATGCAAATGTAATGATCCTATTGACTGAGTCAGAGATTCGTCACTTGAGAGAGATTGACTGCACCTACTGAAACAGAAGATGCTTGGGTAATGGACTTAGATGAACTAAATATCAACTGAAACTCTTACAGAATGGACATCATGATATTCTCCTCCTGAGAATATCTAGATAACAGTCAATTCTAGTCAGCAGTGGTACCACGGCCCTGCTTCTGGGAACATTAAGTTTCACCATAATGACCTCAGAACTCAGAAAGTTCAGATATACCACAGAATGAGAACACAAGGTAGTTTCACTTCAAAATACTAAAAATAATTTACAGCTATGATTTTCCTCAGCTTTACAAAAGATACAACCCATTCTTCCTTTTCCTTTACCAGTTACATGGTCAGGTTTCCTGTGGCTTGATTGCAGTCCTACCTGTGATCCTACACTGCAGGTGAGCAGTGAATATAGAGAGCTGTCAGCTACAGCACTGTTACCCCTTAGGAACAAATGGGGAATCAATACTGCCTGAATTCTGTCTGCTGATGCATCTGCATTGCTTGTATAAATTGTTGTTCCTAATAAGTGACTAACTCAGCATCCATTTGTCTACATTAATGGGTTTATTTCAAGATTTTCCTCTGTTTCAAACAATCCTCTAGACAATGGCATAAGTACAGGAAGGTACCATTTCTGTGCTATTATGGCCAGGTTAAAATGTGTGATGGGAACTTTGATTAATACACTAGAAGTGCTCTTTTCACTTTGCCTCTAAGATGTGGGTGTAAGATTTTCTTTGTACATTCAATGGCCAGTGCATATGAAATCTCATCTTCCTGATGGAAAAAGAAGTCCAGTCATGAATTTACATAAACACTAAATAACTCAACCATCTTCAATGTTATTATTTAAAATACATTTATAAGATAGACTTGTCAGTTTTCCAAGCTTAGGAGGTGACTGCCAGTTCTGGTGCCCCAGACTGAAGTCCAGCTCACAGCACCAAATTGGTCAGAGGCCTCACCCTTCACCTGCCCCTATGCTAGGACTATCTTTGTTTGGTACATAGTTGTAATTTGAGTAAGAGGTGCCTGTATGCAGTGAGAAACAAAATATAAGCTCTGGTAGTAATGGTCTTTCTTTAGCACTAGCAAGACATGACGATTACTGATTTCCCAATAGATTGTAATAGGTGTAATCTAGCTAACTTTCTATAAGCTACAAAAACAGACCTTTTGCAGAAGAATAAGCTGTAGATTCTCCTGAGGATCACTTTTGTCTGCCCATGTATCTACAGATAGAGTGACAAAATGGTCTTTTTGTTCCTGTGGTTTGCACAGAGCAATGCAATCTGTTCATTGCTATAATGGACATTAATCATTATTCATACATATGTGTGGAGTTTTCATTTATTGGTCAATCTGACTTTGATAAGAGGCATCATTATTACAGTCTCCATGAGTTAATGAAGTGGTAAATGCTTCTGTCACATTTCTTGGAGAAGAAAGCCAAAGAATGGGGTGAGATGAAGCATTGAAACATGCATTGAGCAATTCACTGTTTGATTGTTTTTTTTTTTTTTAATTAGGCCTTTATAATAATACAATTATTTATATTTTTATACATCTGCTTGGTTGTTTTTTAGGGGTTTTAGTTTTTCTTTTTTGGTAAAAATAAGTATTTACATAATCTGATTTCAAAGCAAAAGGATGTGTTCCATATCTTATCCACAGAACAAGGACAGGGCAGTGGCAGCCTGCTGACATCCAGCCAGATTCAGACTCATTAGGGCTCCTCCATTAAGAATTAGAAGTCCCACACAAATAGGAGAATATATAGTTTAATTTTTATCTTCTTTCCCTTTCAGACTGTTATGCCCAGGCCCTTTTCCTGTATTCTGACACTGAAATGCTTTCACTTGTACTGATCTGCAGGTATGTGAGATGTTACTGTCAGTACAAGGCCAAAACCTGAAAGACTTTGAGTCAGCGATGTTCATGTACATAAAACTGCACCAACAGCTGCAAGATCAAGGCTCAGGGGAGCAATTAGCACAGGTGGTACATATCTGTTTGTTAGGGCCTGGCCTGACACCAACAACTCATTTTACATTGGTCAGTGAGTAACGTTTTATATCAACTGTAGTTTACTTCTGGTCTGAACTGAACTGGAAATGATGAAATGGGATTTGAGCTCTTAATAGGCCCATTTCTCTTTCCAAAAAATTGAAATGCTAAGAATAATTTCTTATAGACTTATTTGAAATTAATTTTAAAGTCATGCTCTGGCTACCATTCCTTTTATTATGCATTCTAATAAAATATTATAGTAACGATAATTGAACTAAATGAATATTTGAATATTTTCATGGTCTAATTGACTGTAGTTCTCCTCTGGCCTGAGTTAGCATGTTTTGGGTTTTAGTTTTTTGGTTTTGTTTTGGTTTTTTGTTTTTTGGGCTTTTTTTAGTTTGGTTTTGTTTATTCTCACTTGTTTGAAAGAGGTTCTCAGGTTCTCCTATGTTATACAAATCTTCCTCCTTCCTCAGAGGTGGAGCATAACTTATGTTAGGACTAAAAAGCCATTTTCTGCTTGTGTGTGGCCTTTCCTTCCTGAAGGCCCAGTAAGTGACTTTTGGTCTCCAGTTTAGTCCTTTGAGAACATGCAATACTTTCAATGTATAATTCAGCTAAATTAGCAAATCTTGTTTCATTAGAATCTTCTCACTAAATGAGCAGGGGGCCTAATTAGATATCAGCCCTCTGGGGTACAGCAGCACCTGCAGAAGCAGGCTTAGATCTCAGGTGTAAGCCTGGGGGTGATTTATCTCTCCCCTCCCACCCCTTCCCTTCCCAGACTTGTTATTTTACCTTTAAATGCTGATGGATTGCCAGCTCCTGAGCTGTGATGGATTCTGTGTGGCAGGGTGGGTGACAGTGAAGCAGCTGTGTGAGAACAAAGACTGGTTTGTGGTGATTGTGTCTGTAGGGGTTCTTTCTTTTAATGGCAGCAATTTAGACATTCAATAATTTGGCAGTTTTGTAGTTATATTAGACTTCTGCACCCAGTTTGGGAGAATAGCAAAATTTTGGCATCTCTTTAAAATAAGAAGATTTATAACATAACTACCTTTGTTAAGTGCTCATTTCCACTATTTTTCATTATTCTGCTAATCTTTTCCCTCTTAGTGCAAGGGAAATAGAGTAACAGAATATAGATGAGGAGGCAACTGTGGTTGGGAGAAAAGCATAGTGAAAAGAAGTAGGAAATACATCATAAAATTATCTGTGTAAAATACTTTCAAAATTCTTTGTTGTTCAGAAACTTTCTACAATACTTTCTTGCAAAATGCTGTTTTCTGCATATAAAATGCAAAATGCTGTTTTCTGCATTTCTCCTATCTGCCTGTAACTTTAAGTACACAATACTTCAATGTTGGTATTCTTATTTAAACTAAAATGCAAAAATCCAGTCATTCCAAAGACGAAGGAGCCCAAGGGCAAAGTAGTAATTAACAGTGAAAAAGGTACCTGGAGGGAGGAAGCTCCTTTATATATTTGCATTCTAATGTGAATATGCATAAATGAAATTAATAAATTTCTGGAATAGCTAAAATGTTTTCATTTTTTTACAGCTTTATTCAATATTTGAAATTATGTTGCCGAGTTTTTAACAACCACTTGGGCTCTCAGCAAGGTGACACCATGAGAATTACTTTGTCTTTGTTCTTTAGTCTTCTTTGTAATTCTTCTTTAACTGCAGTAAAGATGTGATCATTCCGTTACTCCCTTCAATTTGCATGAATCTATAATACCGTGTTGGCATATGGCTTCGCTAACAAAATATATACAGAGACAATAAGAAAGGAATTTTTGGGGGATTTTTTTTTTTTTTGGATATAACTTAAAAAAGGCCTGAACTTTTAACTATGTTATCAGAACAAAAATCGTTGGTATAACAACTATTATAGGGGGGAAAAAGAAAATACAGAGAAAGCAATATGAAGTGAATAGAAAGCTCAGTGAACTAATGGGTTCTTATTATAGCAATTTTATATCAAAGAAACAAGTTCCTGTTCTATGGTGGTAAACAAGAAGGAACCACAGAAGTTGCCAAGTTGTCTTCTAACTCTCAATTATTTTTCAGGTAAAAGAAAAAAAGCACTGATAGACTTCTTAGGTCCTTCAGCCTTGGATGTGTCACAGCTTGATCTGAGAATCTTATCACAGATTGTCTGTGCAAGGCTACATAAATAAACAAGGCTTCACCAGTGAAGTGTATTTTCCTGCCTATTTCTCCATAGTCTGTAACAAATTTACTTTTTTGTGTGTGTTCCTCTGAGTTGAAATTGGATTTTTGATTACATATTAAATTTAAAAGCTGAGAATTCCTGGACAGAAACAAAATCACACTTAAAAAGAGGAAGAGAAAATAGAAGGGAGGCTGTAAAGGGAAATTTTGGTTTTGCCTGTTAACAGGTACTTTTTCCACCTTAATGATTTTTATTTATGGGAGTAAATCTTATGAACTTTTAAGAACTAAACTCTGGTCTGAATGAAAGGTAATCTTAGATCAGACACTGATGTAAAACTATAGGAATAACATTGTGTCCAACTCAAGTTGGAGAGAGGGTTTTTCTTACTGTCTTTTCAAATCTTTAACCTACCTGAGAAACCAGCCAATTTTTTTTTAAACCCGCACTGAATGCGGATTTTCTGGCCAATGCCTTCTACAAAGTTCTACCTATCTGTAGTTCTCTAGTGCATATGCGTATACAGATGAAGCTTGTGAAGTAAGTTTTGAAAAATATTTCTGAATGTTTTATAAATATGGAGATGAATTCTTGCATTTCATATTCAAAGTGTTATGAACAGAATTCTTCAACAAGTATTTCCTTTCCTATTGCTCATTTCCACTGTGAGAAACTGGTGACATAACATCTGTGTTTATCCAATAGATCTACAAATGTTTTACTAGGAATTACACCTTTTTCAGGAATTGCACCTTCTCCTTAAGCAACTCATCTTGCTTCAGCAGAATCCTTATGTATGTTCCAACCAGCAGAAGGGGGTTGCTTATTACAATTGGTTATTTAAAGGGCTCTGATACTCAGTATGCTTTATGTTCATATTCAACCAGCCAAGCACAGAAGAGGAAAAGGTTTCAGGAATAGCTGTGGTTGTCTAATCCAGTAAGGCTGGAAGGGAAATGACTGATTGCATTTCTTGCTACACGGAGACATAAGGAATTTGTTATATTCTTTATTTTAGGAATTGAAGATAATCTCCATTATTACCCTTCAGATTCACCAATCTTACAGAAGAAAAAAAAAAGTTTCCTGTGCTTTTAAGATTATTTTTGTACTCAGAGCACGGCTATCTTGTAGAATTAAAGCACCATAATAAACCAAAAATACTGTTTAGCCAAGTGTTTATTGGCAGGATTTAGGAAGTAACATAAATTAGTTGAAGTCCATTGAAGCTCTAGGACATGTTTTGGGATACAATATCTGTGACAGATTATATACAAGGATAATGTGACAGTCAAGCAAATTAAATGAATCATCTCCAGTGTGTGAAGTGACAGAATAATGAAATTCAAATACAAATAATGACTTCATTTATCTTAATTTAGAGTCTGCACCCTAAATCAGGTGCAGATATGAGATAAAATAGTCTGAAAAATGACACTTGTTATGTAAACTCTGGAAAATGGTCTGTTTGCCCTTTTTTATGTCTGAAGGATACTTAAATACCAATTTTATGTTTGATCAGAACAGAGCTAAACAGTTCTACTGAACCTAGATCTGCATAGATAATATATATTTTAAAAATGCTTTATGTAAAGTCTGATAGAAGCTATTTGACATATTGTCAAAAATTTGGTTGCTGTGAGCTACTTTCTTCTTAGCACTTACAAAAACAGATTGTAGGGACAAAACTTCTCAAAATTGATTCAGAGTTAAACTGAAAAGTGTAAATATTTCTGGGTTTAAAATTTAAGCATTTAAGCTAAGAACCTGGGTGGGAATATGACAATTCTTAATAGTTGTTTATGGATGCTTTTATAATTGCAGTCCTGCTGCTTAAATTAACTACAAAAATTCACTTAACAAGGTAAATCTGACAAGTGGGTCATACAGAGCCACCTTCTTGATTTTTCTTGCTTTCATTCTTTCATAAATAAACAAAGAAAAATTCAAGCTGTTTGTGCTCAGATCTGTAAGATCATTTGCAATACAAGCGATTGCATTTCAAATAGGATTGGGGCCATTTTTTTTGCCCTGGGTTTTGAGGCCAGTATTAACATTTCATAGTTTCCTTAATAATGAAAGGCACAACAGGGAAAACTAGTATCTATCTAATGAAAAAGAATATCTAGTGATTGCTATGAATAAACCAACAGATCTTCTAAAGTGTGTAATGGCAAGCTGCAGAGTTAAATGAAAGCGAGTGATGCTCATTAGAGCCTGCTATGACACCTAGTTAGATTCATTAGTGCACAAGCAAAGGCTTAAACTGCAGAAGACAGGTATATAGTTTCATCTGCAGTGGGTTGTTAGTGAACAAAAGGAAAAGGGAACAGCTAAGAAAGAAAGTGGTATTGTGAAAGTGCCATGTGGGAAACTAATTAATTACTGGTTGTTTACCTTAAAAAAAATTCTCCTTGGGCCAGTTATATGAAAAATAAGCATCTCAAAATCACAAAATCCAAAATGAAATAAAGCCTCTGAACTGGATTTTTGATCCCTGACAAGCCTTTTGTTTTAGGATTATCTGTCTGAAATCCATAAACCAGCTCTCTATCAAGGGATATTTCTGCTGCTCTGCTTTCCAGCAGGACAACCTCAGCAGGATTCCGTGATGATATCCTGTTTTAAAGGATGCTACCAAAATTTAAATGCTACCATCCTCTTTTAAAGGATGCTACCAAAATTACTTCTACACTCATTTGTGCTGACATTTTAGGTAATTAATAAAAAGAATATTAACTTGCCAATTTCTTGGCACTATTTATGTAACTCATTTCTTTTTGACCTGGCCAAATACAATGGCCTAGATGATTTCATTGCATTTTTGAGCTGCTAGCACAACAGCATTGAATTTAATAATATAGCTGTTATTGCAGCTCCTTGCGACAGGAAGGGAGTTCCTGGGAACTCCTTTCAAAGGGACTTCCTACGTTGGCACCCGCAGCAAGGAGTGGGCTGGGGCACGATCCTTTCCTGAGCAGGGAGAGGCTCTCACTGCCTCAGGACTTCTCAGCTGCAAGGAGGGAGGAAGCCAGGACCTCCTGGACCACAACAAGACACAAGAGGTGCTGTCCTGGCTTGTGGTTCCACTGGTGGAGAAGTGATGAAGAGTAGAGGAGCAGATGACGCTCAGCACTCTGGGGTTCTGTTCCTCAATCCTGTTTCTGCAGCATCCCTCAGCTTCTCCAGCAGGGAGCCCCTTACCACAGGGAATGTGAATTGCAAAGGATCCTCTTCCTCAGTGGCCTAATATATGACTATAAACAGTCACTAAGCAGAGGTAGATTAATTTTTTCTCAGTTAAACTAATCTTGGTGCTGAAAATATTAACAATATTTTTTTTTTTGTGGGGAACTTTGCTCTGCTTACTTTTGAGTATTTTCTGGCTAATATATTTCTTTACCTTTTTTTGGGTTATATACATGAAGATTATGGAATTATAATCAGCATTTCTAGATTTAAGTCCAACTACAAGCCTGCTTTGCAAATGAGCTGCTGTAAATACTGCAGACAAGCATGCAGAGTTATTTCACTCCTGTAAATTTGAAGAGCAGTTGTCTGTTCTGGGTTTTGTCAAACGGCAGAAGGCTGCTGTTTGGATCTAGCTGCTGGAGTAAGAACCTGTTTTTCAGGAGAGTGTTTTGGAAAGGGTAATTATGTGGGAAGAGTCATTTAAGTACACTACTTCATCATAATTAATCATAACTGAATGGATGAGTCTAGTGAGATTGAATTATTAAGCCAAATTGCAGTGCTGTAATGTGCAGCAAATCTTAAGGCTTTCTGCTGGAAAGCTTAAAGTTTTTCTTAGATGTTAGAAACTCCGGTGTAGCTTTGGCAATGGTGGTGATTTATATAATAATAAAAACTTGAGTTCTTTCGGTCATTGCCACATCTCTTTATAATTTATAATATAATTGTCATCAGTCACAGCAGTTTCAAAACATTTAGGTGACTTCTGGGACATCAGGTTTGAAGTGAGGCAAATTATGGGTTTACACTTCCAGGCATCATGTTTTATGAGAGCCTGTTGAAAAAGATAGGTCACCAAATGCCCCAAAACAAAGAAGGAATTTTAATGATTGGTCTTAGCAAACTAAATAATTCAAGTTATGCAAATATTCTAAGTAGTGTCAGGTTAACTCCTGACACCATAAATCAAACATATGGGTGAGCTGTGTAACCTTGTGAACTAATCAAGACCTTCACAGAGCTTAAAAGGGCATTCTCCAGCTTATAGGTTCTGAAAATAGGACAGTCCTGAGGTGGGGGCGGGGAGGGGGGAGCTCCAGACAGCTCTCAACCAAGAGAAATCCTGTGTTATGGAAGCTGAAGAGCAGAAAATTTCTGGGCTTTGAGACTCTCCTCAATGAACTGTTTGCATAGTTCTGGAAAATTCTCATCCCTTTTCTAATAAACCCAGTTCTGCTTTGGGCAGCAGGCCCTTGTCTCTACCTATGAGACAGAGGAATGAGAAAGTACTGTGTTATTGTGGTCAAGAGGTTATGAAAGGGATGTAGTCACAAGATTTTTTGACTTTGGGGTGACCACAATTCTGAGAGCAATAGGACTGGATTTATTCTTTCCAGCCTTTAGCTCAGTGTTCACTGAGCTCATTTAAATGAGAACTCAAATTGATCTGGAAGAGATAGGAAGTGTGATGCTAACCTGGCCTGAGCATAAACACAATGTCCATTTGGTTTTCTTTGTTGTAGTTCATACATATGTGGTGCCAGAGTAGAGACAAAGTGAATGTGTTTTGTTGAATCCAGCATTTCTCTTTTCTTACAGTGTCAAACAGAATCTGTTCCCTTTTAATTTTTTGTTTGGTTTTGGGTTGTGTTTTGGTGGTTTGTTTTTATTTTAGCCTTCAGCTCCTCCAGGAGTCACCCCAAAAGCACGTTCTACTGGGACATTATGCTGCATCTCAAGTGCTTAAATGCCTACTAAATGATGGATCTTGTCACCTGCTGTAGCTAATGGCAGATGAGGTGCAGAGGGAAGAACATCTCTACCTCATTGTGTGATGCTGACCAAAGTGATGGGAGGGACTCCCCGTGGCAATTCCTTTGGAGCCTGCAGCATGGGATTTGCTTATCCCATCTCTTAAGAGGTAGGAATGTTACAACCACAAAATGATCCAGCTAAATAGAAATATGGAGATAATTTAATACAATGCTGTTGCAGAGTGGGTAACATGAATGAATATATAATTTAATATAGGTAAGTGCAGGAATG
Source organism: Taeniopygia guttata (assembly GCF_048771995.1). Taxonomy (NCBI): domain Eukaryota; kingdom Metazoa; phylum Chordata; class Aves; order Passeriformes; family Estrildidae; genus Taeniopygia; species Taeniopygia guttata. The sequence goes on along the minus strand of NC_133026.1, from coordinate 27,593,626 downwards.
AGCTGTTGGTTAAATGAGACAGCATTACTTCTTGTTACTGGGGATTCAAAAAGATGGAAGTTTATTTCTTTGGGACTCAATTATTCTTTTTTCTTTGACTGCACGGTAGACAGCAGTTTAACTAATGGGCCTGACTCACTTAAGGATAAACAAGTGCCACGTTCCTGTCTAGACATGTATGGTATGTATGACCAGTCTTCCAATTAAATGCCTTTGAAAGCTATGGTTTAAGCCCAGTTTTCAGTACAAAGACCATTCAAGAAAACTAAAACTAGTCTTGAACAGACAATTTGTTTAGTGTAGTTCAAAAAGAAAAACAACAAGAAGAAAAAATAATTGCTGAATATTTTGACTAAAAATAAATTATACATTCTTTTAGAAATATTAAAGATATTATTCTGGTGGTCTAGTAGTAACAAGAATTTTCCATCTTGAAGATTTAAAAATAGACTGTTAGTCATAAATCAAAAAGAATTTTAATAATTTGCAAAATAGTATGCTGACTGACCTCAGACCTCAATGGTACAAATTGTTATAAACATACTTTATGCATTTGAATTGTACCATCCAGTCAATCACACTTGGAAACACACATTTTTAAACAACACTGTTAACAGGATTTGACCTGTTTTCATCTTGACCAGTTTTAGATGTTGTAACTTAATGGGCAGCCCATCTCTCAGAACTGGCAGAAAGTTCAGGGGTTTGGAATGGTTTGGAGATGCAGTCAGATACAATAGCCCACAGATGGAGATGGTGGTTTATTTTATTATGGTTGAGTAATTATGCATATCTCTATAGATGGAAATTTAAACAAGAAGAAGGTTTCAACAATTATCACTAGGTGAGTTTCTTAAAAAACAAATTTAAATATATTGTAATGTGCTTCCTTTTGAATTTTATTAAAGCTATTAATGTGTTCTTAAAAGATTAATTGAAAGATGAAGTAGATTGTACAGATAATAAATTCAGCTTTAGAGATGGGAAATTACATTTAATTTAAGTATTCAAAAGAAATCTAAATATCGGGTTATTTATTTTTTGAGTCATCTTAGGTGTTTGCAATATTTAAGATAAAAATCTTTACTTTTGAAATAGAAATGATAGGTGTGTCAGTTATTTGGGGGTTAATATTTGGATATCTATTCTTTATAAGCATTGCTGAGTTTATTCTTTTTTTATTGAACTTTATATCCTTCATGCCTTATAGCTCTGTCTCATAAAGTCCTCTGTCACCTATTCCCAGATAAATATTACCCTGTGTACCATTACACACTTTTACGATTTTTTTCCTGCATGAAACAGTGATTCTTGATGTATTTCTGCTTTCATTTCATGCTATCTAAGCCTCTATAATTCAATTGCCTACTTTAATCACAGTGTTACCATGAGAGGATAAATTTTCTGTGGTTTATTTAAACTACATTTTAATTTTGCTGTTGTTACTCTCAGAGGGTCTAGAAGGCTACAGCTGACACTGGAAGAAAAGATGATCTAGCATAAGCAAAGTTTCACGGTAATGAGAAGAATCTTTTTTTTGTTTTTTCTGGTTTACCATTACTGTCTCAGAATAACAATGGCATTAGCCATTGTAGGAATTCCAAGTTTACAGATTTAGACTACAGTAGACTACATGTCTACAATATTTTTTACACTGATTTGACTTAAAAAGGAGGAACCAGTCATAGGGAACTGAAAGCATTTAAATTATTTAAATGTTGCCTCACAGCAGGGTTAAGGTTCTGAGGAAACCTCATAGTACTGACTTTCAGGGATTAAAGTTTCTAAATAGACTGTCTTTTGAGCAGTACATTGCATGATGTAATGCCCATAGCAGTGCAGATTAGGACATATTCTCCCCATGTTGTGAGAAACAATACAGGAGGGCTGTTCAGAAAACTTCTGTTTTGTTTTTTTTTCCTGCAGAAAAAGCAAATATGAATACTTCAAATAATAATTTAAGGCAATTAATAATTTAATATTCAAATAATAATAATGTCCCATCAAATTAATAACTAAAGTTATTAATTATTACATGACAGCTACATTGTCCTCTGCTGTGCAACTACTTACATATTTCACACTCTTAAAATTTGCAAAAATTAAGTGGCCAAGCCTGGCAACGAAAACAGGCTGAAGTAACTGAAATCGGTTGCTAAGCTGTGAAAAGGCTTTTGCTAACAGGTGTATATGAATGGAAAGCATAAATATCTTTGATACACTAAAGCTACTAATTTCATTATTGATTCTTAGCAGATGCAATGCATATTGTCCTAATAAAAAAAAATGCTTGCTTGTGGCTAAAGGATGACTTTCTAGTGAAAATTACTGCTTGGCACTTTCTACTCTTTATATTCCCCTAAAGGGTGTTTCTTAGGTGCAATAGAAACCCTTTGGTTCTGTTTTAAAGGGACAGAATAGCCTTTTCTAGTAGGAATCTTGAGTGCTTAGTTTGTAGATGTTATTTTAATTTATTTTTTAAGCAAACACACCACACAGAACTAAATCAAAGTATGTCTTCAGATATATATACATATATTTTAAAAGCTGTTTTTTTAAGCAGCATTATTGAAGGATAGCTATTTGGGAAGTTGTTTCAGGCAACTTCTAGTTCTGCAAATTAGTAAATAAAAGCAGAATTAAGCTTTCTCAAAACAATTAAAAAGTAGTTCTAGAAACCCAGAAGGTTCCGCAATGTAATGTTGTCAGCTGACTTTTCTTAGTTTTTCACAGGTGAATCAAAGGTAATCAGCAAATTCATGTAGAAATTAATGTTCTCTAGAACACAGAATTAGAATAGGTCAGCTTTGTATTAGTAAAATGAGTGAATCCTAGTATTGCCTAAACTCTGCTTGTGCTTTATGGTAATTAACATAGCATCTGTCCCCTCACCTCTCTTCATAAATAAAATTTACTTTAAACAACAACAATTTGTTCCACAGATGTGCATACTATGTCCATTATACTTTTTAAATGATGAAATATAATAGATGCTTCCCACCACTTCTGAGAGGGAAAAAATAATAAAATTATTATAATGCTATAAGGAACCCAGTCATTACAAAGTTTTAAGAGAACCTAAAGTAGAAAGATTTTTTGAGAACTCTAGAATCTCATACAAGCTCTTAAAAGCTAAGTATGTTTTCTAATTGCAATTAAATCTATTGGAGAGGCCAAACAGCTGTGTCATACTAGGATCCACTTTTCTCTCTCTTTTTGTTTGTTTTGTTTTGAAGGGTTTTTGGTTGGTTTTTTCCTGTTGGTTTTTGGGTTTGCATTTTTTGTTTGGTTGGTTGGTTTTTTGTTTCCCTGGGGGTGGTTTGTTTAGTTTTTGGTTTTTTTTAAGAGGAAGATTTTGTTGACGTCCATCTCCATCACACATAATTGTTTACTTGGCAAGATGAATGCCATCACTAAAATAATTCTTTACTTCCTTCTTCCCCCATATGCTGAGCATGATACCATATGGTGAGGAATATCCCTTGGGTCACTTGGGGTCAGCTGTCCCAGCTATGCCCCCTCCCAGCTTCTTGTACATTCCCAGACTCCTTTCTGGTAGAGTGAGGAGCAGAAAAGGCTTTGGCTCTGTGTAAGCACTACTCAGCAATAAATAAAACATCCCTGAATTGCCAGCATTTGCAACACAAATCCAAAATAGAACCTCATGCTAGATATTGTGAAGAAAATGATCTCTACCCCAACCAAAACCTGCGTAATTCCCTTCCTATATTTACTCTGGAAAAAGACAGTAACTTGAAACCTAAGGGAAATAACTTGAAACCTAAGGGATCAAAGGGAGTCACCTATGAAAGGGACTGCCATTTTGCAGGGTGGTTAATCTTGCAAATTGGTTAATTGTATGTGCAAGCAGGTATTCACTAATTGGATGGTCAATTATCCATCTTTCTCAAACAACAGACAATTGTGTATATAAAATTAAAGGTTTTATGGACAGCTAACTCTTCCCCTGGTAATGAGATTAAGCAGAGACCATCTTAAAAGACGTCATCAACATTTCAAGGTTTCAGAGAAGTCAAGGGGGATGAAATTCTCTTCTGAATAAGCACCGTGTAGGGTTGCTTAACAATTAAAGTATATATGTGGTAATATTAATATCAGAAAGCAGCAGAACCCAATATAAATGATAATTAGGAGAAATGACAGCTCTGCAGAAAGGAGCGATAGCATCATTAGTGTCACTAGGGGCTTTGTGAAGCATATTCTTGACTGTGCAGCTATAGAACAGGGAAGGGGGTGGGGAACAGCTTTTGATCAGGCTAGATAGTTCTCTGGAAATTCAAACCATTGCCTAGACAGATTGCAATAATTTTCTCATTTTCAGAAGGGTTTACGTATGGCTTTTCAATGTGTTTTCAGTCAGACATTGTAAGTGCTTTTTGAAAATAGGATTTAAACTTGGTTCCTGAGCTTTTCTTTTGCCGTCTCTCCATATTGTATTAGGACAATTACTCTAGAGCTACAAACTGATAGCCCTAGAGGTTTTTAAAAATACATTCAACCTAAAATATAATGAACTATGCTTTGTGGAGTAGAAGATTGGATTACAGAGATCCCATTTAATGTTCCTCTGTTCCTGTCACCTGAGGATTTGTGCCTGCCTTGTGAGGTTGATGTGACTTTTATCTACATTCATAAACAACTTCCTAAGCTCTGAGGTAAATCTAAGAAGGGAAAAATAAGAAAAAACAACATATAAAGTTGAATATTGTTGTTACTTTCTACCATGCACATAACTTTAAATCACATCAAAGGTGAATAAAAGTTGTAAGTAATTTTATTTAGAATATATAATGGCCAATAGTGTTTTTATTTTATAAAAAAAAATAGAAGAAATGATTACATAATTTTCTGAGCACCTCAAAGCCTATAAAGATGCTTCTGGTTGGGTTTATCAATCTTTTCATAGGTGATGTGCATCCAGTGAAATAAAAATAAAAACCCGAAGTCCTTAATCCCAGAAGCTTTCAGAAACTGAAAAAATTTTCTGCTTTGATTCTGCTCCCTCTCCCTCATCCTCCCCTCTTCTTTCCCTTCTGCTTTTCCTGTGTGGGTAGGTTAGAAGCTGTGGAGAAAGCAAGGCTAGTCCCAGGTGCCATCCAACCTAGGAGTCTTGCAACCTTTTGAGTTCAGATTTTGGTTTTGTTTTTGGGGTTTTTTTTAGGTTTTTTTTTTTTTAATTGTCTAGAAAACACCAACACTACAAAAAATTCCAAACTCTAGCTTCTAATGTTTTGAGCCTTACACTAGACAATATGTTTCTCTATGAATTCATAGCTCAGAAATTAAATTTCTGTAATTAGTTAGGTTATAAACATCTGTGTGGCTTATCAGCCAATATTTCTGGCTTTCAAATGTGGAAATACATTTACATGAGCTGACTGAAGTGACTAGTACCAAGCCTGGGATGACAGATGCAAATATAGCCAGATTTTGGTCTAGAATTGGTGGAGCAAAGCAAAGGATCACAGAATATTCTGAGTCAGAAAGGAGCCACAAGGACCATTGAGTCCAGACCCTTGGGGTCATTAGCACCATGCTCTGAGGCAATCTCAGGGCATTTCAGACATGGCAGCAAAGAATTAATATCCTCCTCAAATCAGGAAACTTACTTTGAACCTCAAGGATGAGAGGCTTTATTGTTTACTTATGTTTTATAAATCCTTTTTTTGACACTTTCACTCCACTTTAGATAATGCTACTGATTTTGGTTGTAGTGCTTGTGAACAGAATTTTGTGTAGGACAAGGCAGATGAGTTATTCCTGCCTTTTCTCTTAGCTACACCTATCACTTCATTACATGCTGTGACCTTATTACCCCTATTCAAAACAAACAAGCCCAACTCCGATCTGAATAAAATTTGAAAAGACACCCAAAAAAAAAAAAAAAGAAACCAACAAAAAAAACCCCAGCAAAATCCAAACCAAACCAACAAACAAAAAGAAACAAACAAAAAACCCACCCAAAACCAAACCACCAACCCCCGGATATTCTATTTCTATAGTCAGGAAAGTAATATTTCTATAGTTATGAAAGGAAAATTCCCTAAGGTTTCAGAAGACCCAGTCATAAGAATAGACATGCACAGTTATTTTTTCCCCCAAGGGATTTTAGAATATACAAACATAGCTCTGCAACCATTTCTGCTGGGCAATTTTTGTTATGATATATCCTTCTGGTAATACCTCTGTGATACCAGTTTAAAGCATGACAGCACTGTGTATGACAGTAAAATGTCTTTGAATACTACAGCACAAAATGTTTTTATATTCTATATAGTCTAAAAAATGTACTAAGTACTCCATATCCACATTTCTTTATGTGGATAAAGAATTCTTTATGGACCATTTCACAAATAATGGAATTATTTCACAAATAATTCTTTATGACTGTTCTATACCATGACAGTTTATGCTGTATCAATGATCAAGATGGCTTAGACAACATGACTTATTTTCTGATCATTGGAATAATGAGCATTGGAATAATGCTCTATTGAAAAATCACAAAGTTAGTATTTGTGTATGGTATGTAACATTGCAGTCTACTAGAAAATGGTCATCTTTTGTAAAAAAAGTATTATCACAGTGAAATTGATAGTAAAGTACAAATGAAAAACTCACTGTGGAAAATAATTCCTATTTGACAGATACACCATCTCTTGACTGTCTCCCTTGGAATAATGAGCCATTTTTCTGAGCCAAAATCACAGCCAGATGTGGCCTGCATTTGGCCATTCTTGAGCAACACAACCCAGGAGAGGACATATGAAGTTTAAAATTGAAAATTATGTTTTCTATATTGTGGTGCATAAAAAAATTGACCACTTCTAATGGTCATATGTCTTAGTGACAGCATGACTTGGGTAGGTTAGAAGCCGTGGAGAAGCAAGGCTTGTCCCAAGTCCCATCCAAGCTGCTTTTAACCCGTAACCCATAAACATTTATGTTGTCAGACCAAATGCAATAAATTTTTATGTAAAGCATACCACTTATACAGCATTTGCATAGGCATCAGATATTTGCTCTACTTGAAAAAAATAATTTTTATGGCTAAAAGCTGAAAGAAATGAAAGCCTACATGAACTTTTCTCACCACATCTGCTCCCAGGGCCAAATAGCATGATCTTACTCCATATAGCTCTAATGAATGGATTCCCCTGAAAGAAAAGTAGTTAGTTGGAAGGGTTCACTGAGTGATGTTACATTTCTTCTTATTGATGAACTAGTGGATTTTTGCCAGGACAGTTAAGGATGGGATACATTTTTAGCTTAAGGATTGGGATACATTTTTAGCGCTTTACAGGCAAATTTGGGAAAATTTTACCTATTCTACTTCATCGAGACTGGATTTTTACAGTTCCTGACTTAGCTATGAATTGTGTCCTTTCTGCCTTTGATATGGAGCCCTTTGTAGTAGATTCAAGCCTTGTTCATTCTGTCATAATTTCAGTTATGCTATATGTCTTGAAATGGGATTATCCACATCTTTCCTAAGGGATGATAAGAGTAATGAGCAATTAGTTCACAGAGGGCCAGCTTTTCATGTAAATTTCTTCCTTCTATGTAAATTCTGCTTTTGTTAACAGAAATTGACCTTTAGTTTTCAAATTGCCAGCTCCCTGGAGTTTCTCTAGTCTCCAAACTATACTGAAAAAAATGAGCAAAGGACAGAGAATGTTTCAGTAAATTATTCCTTGTCAGTTTAATGCCAGTGTAAACTTGAAACTGGCAAAAAAAAAGTCTCTGTTTAGTAGATTACTAATGTTAAGAAGGTTCATTATTATTAAATAAAGGTGATATACAGCTGGTGTTTTATACAGGCATTGCAAATGTAGTAAAGTTGTGCAATAAAGGTTCTTGTCAGGTTTTATAATGCTAAAGTTGATATGCTTTTATTTAGTATATATTGGATGTACAGTGAATGATAGAGCTTCAAATTTCCATGTAAGTAATTGTGGAAGAAGAGCAGAAGTCCAGGGTATGTTCCAGGAGTGTGAATCCTGGAGCAGAATGTTCTCCTCATACTTCTTATACCTTCAACATAAAGCAAGGGAGAGGTGAGGTAAAATACTGACATTAACTCGGGATGAAACAATCTACTTTCTTCCCTTTGTGGAATACATATGATCAGAGACATACATCCCTTTGAAAAAAAATACATTCAAATCTTCATTAAATTAATAACATTTCTTCAGTAGTAGAGGTAGGGTAGATTTTGAGCTGTCCCATCTCATCTCCCATCTCACTGACAACTGACATTCCTGCGAGTCTCCTGCAGCAGCTGTATGCCATCCTGTCCTGTTCCTAGGAATGTACTCAAAACACATTGCTGGAGAGACAGTATGATAATAAGATTTCCTTCAAGAGACCAAATGTGCTTATTGGCATGGCAAGCACAGAGGATCACAGATACAAATTGAAGTGGATGCTCCTAACTTTATTTCCTCTTTCAATTTCTTAAAGTGTCAGTGTTGGAATGGTTCTATTAACCTCACTGATATGAATAAAATTTTCACTGCTTGTTGCATAAAGCTTTTAACAGCAAGGCTTGCAGGCCTTAGGCAAAATAAATTTACCTCAGAACGTAAATCCCCATGGGGATTAAAAAAAATGAAATATTATCTAGTTCTGTTCTGAAACATTTTCTTCCTACGCTTACGTAAATGTTCTCAGATCCCAGCAGGCCCCTTTGTGCACTCCATTGCTGTTCTGCCCTTTCTTATTGCTTGGCAATCTGACTTCAGGACCTTCTTTCTCCCTTTCCTGCCTGGTGTCTCCAGCCTTTCCTCCTGTCCCAAAGCTCTTCATATTTCTTACTCTTGATAGGTGTAAATATTCATTGCTCTCATCATCGTTGCTGGAGTTGGTGGTGGATATAAAATATAATGATATCTTTCTTAATAGCTGATTTGAGTATCAGTTCTCCTAAGGAAAGCCTTTATGGCAGGGCAGGACTTTCCTCAATGACTGATTTATATTGCAGTACTTTCAGGTATTCAGTTTGTAGAGAATACACAGAAAACTGGATTTGAACAGAAATATTGAAAGTCTATTTTCATTCAAATATATTTTTTATAGTTATTTGGAGTAGATCAAATGTGCTGCTAGCCATTCAAATGGTGTCCTAGGAAAAGAAAAATTCTCCAGCAGAAGCCTTTTTAAATATGCTAATTTGTTAGGAAAACTAAGAGATGGAAGGGTTCCCAATTTATATATTTCAGATATGACAAAAGAAATTTTTGTTTCTGAGGTAAAACCAGAGGCATCTATAAATAGATAGAAAAATAAACATTATTTCATCTTCTTCTGTTTTAGGACATGTGGCCAAAATACCAAGGGAATGTCTTCAAACTGCCCTATTGCTTAAATTTGTAAGGAGTAGTCTGTGAATAAAAAAAGAAATTATTTGATTTTGTGTTAGGGATAATGTTTCACATAGAGGAAAGAAAAATACATTTATTCCGTAATAACTTGTATTTGATTTTCTAATAAAAAATATAACATTTAAAATAAAGCTAGGAGACAATGGTTTGGAAAAGAGCAGGTAAGTCTGAGCTGCATGTTAGGCATGGACAATGAAAATCTGTCTATGCTTCATCAATTTTGCCTTAAATGCTTCTTTGTAATCAGGGGCGTAGTTGTGTGTGTTGTCTGTGCCCACATGGCACTAGGAAATTAAAGCTTTCTAGACTGAACAGGAATGCCAGTTTGGGTCTGCTGTGCTGGTGATTTCTTGAATAGACTTCTGCACACTGGAATATCTAATTAATGTCACATAAAGCATAGGATGTGTAAAATAGCGACAACTCAGTCAATTTATCACAGCTTTGATGAACAGAGGCAAGAGCTTTCTTACTGCATTCCAGTTTGTTGGATGGTTTAGTTCCTTGACTGTGAACATGTATTTTCAGTTATCAAGTCTCTTAGGGATAATTTTTTCACCATTTATTTTTTGCATGATTACAACACTTTTGAAAGGTTTCAGAAGTTCAGATTTATGAAGATTTTTCTTTAAAGTCCCACAGAACATTTATTTTCTCATCCTTAGTTTGCTTTAAATGGTCTGAAAAAAACCCCACACAAAACAAGTTACAAGCCTACCTTGCAAGGGCTGATATATTTGTTTAGAATGTGATGGTGATTCTGCATCCTAACAGAATATTACATTTCAGGTATAGCTGCAGCTTGGTTCTAGTGTGAAATGAGGATTCTTTCAAACAAGAATGTCTGTATCCATGAGATGCTTAGGGTTATTTACCTTATATGTATTTTTTTATAAGATACATATATGTTTATATATATAGAGCATATAATTTGTGCAGAGAATAAGTTAAAATACAGATAATGTTAAAGACCCTACTGGTAAACGTGTCAAATAGTTTAAGATGAACACAATGAGTAGAAATCTTAGTTTTCTCTTTTGCTGAGATGGAGGACAAACCAGAGCTTTTGTGAATGAAAGGGAAGAGTTTCAACCTAGACTACTCTTTTTGCCTGTTGTTCCCTTTCTCAGCTTCTCTCTGTGCTACTGCCCCTGACAGCTTCAATTCATGGCCTATCTCAGAGCAAGCCCCTGTGGCCGTGCACAGGCCACATGCATAAAAATATTATTAGTTTTCAAATATAGCTAAACTTCATTTCAGGCAAAAGTTATTATGGTCAGAGCAAAATCCTAATATTTGGTATTAAACATTTCTTTAGGTAAGGCTTGGGAAACTCAGTCTGCTCTATAGGTAGTGCTGATACCCTTAAAGTTACCATATGACCAACTTGTATGGCCAAATGGGATAGAAATTACTTTGACCTTTATCTTTGCCCTTTCAAATAGAAATAGGAATTTAGGATGAAGTTTTACTTTGACGATGCTGATTTTTGTAGGATTTGTCATGAATACCCCATTTAGAAGAGGGACGAGCCACCTTGCCTATTAACTTTTAATACTCTGAAAGATAAGGGGAAAAATATCCTAAAAAATAAGAGTTATGCCTTACAATATTAAATTTGGTGTGATTTATTGAAAAAGGAAATAAGGAAAGAGTGGTGAATTCATGAAAGGTTAATAATATTTCTGAGAGTTCTGAAGAAAAGAAGGACAAGGTGGAGGATATAATTGCCATCTTCAACTACTGAGGGAGTGCTTACAGGGGACACAGAACCACACTCTTCTCAAGTGCCCCAAGAAAGGATGAGAGGCAGCAGATCCCAGCTGCAGCAAGAGAAGTTCTTATTAGGAAAAACAAAAGCATTCTCTACAGTAAGCAATAGTCAAAATTGAAAAATTTCCCCAGAAAAACTGGAATCCCCATTCTTGAGGATTTTTGAAATTAGGCTGGACAAGGTGCTAAGGAAGCTGATCTAACTTTGAAGTTGTACTGCCTTGAGGAGGGAGTTGAACCATATAATCTCTTATCAACCTAAATTATATTAAGTATATTGCCGATTGTAGACAGTGATATTTCTAAGTTATAGTAATGATGTGGTTCTTCTCCACTTGAAGTATTACCTTTGCCCTTGTGATTTAAAAATTAAACAAGTTAAACCTGATTTTCCCTAGAGTTTGCAGCAAAGTTAGGAAAGGCAACACTTGGGTGCAAGGATGTTTCTGCATCCCATACTGAAGCATTTTAAATATGATTCAGGGTAGAGTGCTCAAAAAAATCCAAATGCAGATTTTTAAAAAGAAGGCACGTTTGATATTTTGTACATTGGTTTTCCTAAATCTAATAAAAATCACAATAATTTTTCTAAAATAAGCTTTTAATAATGGATATTAAACTGGTAAGCCTGGTGAACATTTAGTTTACATGTAAGGAGTTAACATTTCAATATCTTTTAAATGACTATTGTAAACTCAGTGTTTTGAACAGTGATCCTGCTAATACGATAGAACAGATGCTATTATTGGATTTATAGAGCAGGTTTCTGTAAAATTCTGAATGTTGCTGTAGATGGATCACATTATTGCAGGACATGCAATCAAGCTTACAATTACTCAGTCATAGGTATTGGGGCTAAGCTTATATTTACACATGTATTTGACACATCAATCAATATGTTACCATGAAAGATTTACTGAAGTTGATCATACCATAACTCATTTTTGTTATGGGGAAAAAAAAATTAGGGGAGACAAATAGGAAAAGTTCTTCTCTCCATTTGGACTATTTAGATTGCACAGAATGTCTAATGTTCCTTTAGGAGTTATGAGTAAAAGTTGCATTGATTCACTCCTTTCCTCAAAGTGAATGAAGAAAAAGAAAACCTAAATAAAAAATATTTTGCTGCAGTAGTTACTGCAAATAAAGTTAATCTGCTGGAGATATCAAGACAAGCCTATTAACCAGCAACTTTTTCTATTTATTTCAGAAAGGCCATTAAAGCAGTGGTTTCATTACTTTTTTGACTGGTTTTGCTTCTCATCCATGTCTTGAAGGACAAAAAGTGTGAAGAGGCTAGTTTCTTTCCCGGGCTTGCAGTTTCTGACATCCAGAAAGGAAAACCAAATATTTCAATTTTTTAGAAAGAGAAACGTAACAGTGATTGGGAAACCTTTTCATGATATGAAGTGAATATTCATCTTTCTAAGATATACTTCCGAAAATATATGGGGTTCTGTCATTGACTGTTTAATAAATCCAGACATTGATGATTTACGCCAGACCTGGAGAGCGCAGTGTTTGCCTGCCATCTGTCCCAGCTAATCTCCAAATTCCATCTACAAACGTGGATGACTTACAACTTCCCTGATTAATGTCATCTATCATTTTCTTCATAACACAGAGCAATTAATCTCGGCTGGTCCCAGGGGTCCGCCGCAGTAATAGGTTTGTGGGGGGTAGAAACAACCCGCAAAAGTCTGTTTGGAAAGAACACCCTTTAACACCCTTTCCATCCTTTCCCTTTATTCTTCTTTCCTTTATCATTCCTTTTTGTGTGTGTGGGTGTCTTTTACCCCCCTCCCGTCTCTCGTCGCTGTCTGACACCCGTGACGGGGCACCGGTGCCAGGAGCTCCCTGGCCGTGGGAGCGGGCGCGGTGCTCGCCCGCGGGCTGGGCTGGGCCCGGGCGCGCCGCTCCTGATCCCGCAGCCGAGGGGCAGCGGGCAGGTGCCCGCACGGGCCGGGCGGAGGAGGACGGCCAGCAGGAGGAGGAGAGGGCGGCCGCAGCTGCATTGCGGTTGGAGCCGCTGGCTCCCGGGGAGGGGCGGCCGCGTGATGCCGGGGGCGGGCGGAGGCCCGCGGAAGGCGGCGTGGGGCACCGGGGCCGCGGAGCCTCCGCCCCGCCGCAGGAGGGAGGGAGGGATGGAGGGAGGTGCCAGCGCTGCGTCCCGGCGCGGGCAGCGGAGCGGCGAGGGGCGGTGAGTGCGGCGGGCGGGCGCTCACGACAGCCGGGCTGCAGCGTCTGCCCTCCGCGGGCGCGGAGCTCCGCAGGGCGGTGCGGGGATGGGGCGGGCAGCTGCTTGCGGGCGGCCGCGGAGCCGGGCTCTCACCTGCGTCCTCCCCTTCGCCCTCTTCCCTCCGCTCGGCTCAGTCACGCCCGGACCCTGTCCCGCTGCCGCCTCCCCGCTTGCCCCGGCGCGGCTGCGACCGCCTGGGAGTTGCCGCGTCCTGGCAGTTCCCGACGTGGAGCTGCGAAGGGGCCGGGCGGGCGGCTGGGAAAACTGTTTGCTCAGGGATCTTGTAGGTGTCACGCAGAGTTTAGCGCTCAGCACAGCTGCTTGGTTGTGGATACGCTCTTGCTGGGGAAGCAAAGCAAAAAGGCATGACGTGAAGTCATGCCTATAAAAAGTAAAAAAGCCGTCAGAAAGGGTTCGCCCAGCGCCCTGTCAGAGAACCTTTGGCCCGGGACTGAAGCTGTCAGGGCGCTTTGTGAAGTAAATAATTGCTATTTTAATAAAAAAGCCTCTCGTTTGTCAGGTTAATTAGTGCGTGCTGTAGGCGCAGGGCTGTAGTTGCGCCCTTTAAACACGCAGAAGTACCGCTCCGCGCCGCTCCTGACGTGCTTGCGCTGCGTTTTGTAACGGGACCAGCGAGCTGATGTTGCAAGAGTAGCGAAGCGGCATCTGTAAGGAGACCAGAGGGCGTGGGGACAGACATATCGCATACGGTTAGACGACTTCTGGAGCTCTCTGAAACAATGAAAAGGAATGTAAAGAACAGGGTATAATTAAGAAAGAAAATAACTCTTGTAGTAAAGGCTGTTGGCATAAAGTTAAATTCAAGTCTCTTTTAATAATTCAGCCTAAGTGAAATGTAAATCTGTGTTATTATAGAAACTGAAAAAAGTGGTTCTGGGTTGTGGATGTGGCTTTCTGTGTTGTATGAACTATTTCATGTCTAACACTGAGATTGGGAGGCTTAATTCTGAGTGAATTTTCTGATGTGGCTACATCTAACAATTGATAAATTAACACTAAGTTCAAAGAAGCTGCACTGAAGAAAGCTGGTTTAACAGCCTCGTACTTCACTAAAATGTCTACTTTCTAAAATTTGATCAGGTCAGCCTTTAGTTTTAATGCCTGTAAGATAACATATGAAAATAATTTGCTGCTTTTGTTTAGGTCACAGGACCCATCTTGTCCTTTCCTGGCTTTAGTTCTGTTTTCCAAAGACTTTATTGAAAAAGCTGTTTTTCTTTTTTTCTAGGAGGTCTTTTTGAGAGTATCTGGAAGACAGTCGGGGACAAATGTTATGAAAGTCACTTGAGAACATGATGCTGTGCTCTGGGAGCAGGTGATTTTCTTAGGTACACATTGTCCATGGCTTGTTCCCATTTCAGCTATACTGTTGACTTTATTTTGGAATGACTCACTTTCTCTTAAGGCCATTGGTATAACATGAGATAATATTTTAAGACATTCTTAAAAAATCCAAATTTATGTGACTGGTTAATTTTGTGAGACCTCTTTTGACTTGAGATCCAGAAGGACTGTAGAGATGTTTCTTTTTGTTAAGCTGTCGGATGTTCCATTGGTTTTATGGCACTACTCTGGAGTAATGCAAGTTTTCTGGTGAGATGGTATGGGCTATTCATCACTACTTTGTCTCCTTGGTACAGATTAAGTCTTAATACTGTCAGGGGCTTGCTTTTGTAAACAAAGGAATTCAGAGTATCTTTGCAACTACCAAATTATTTCTGATGTTTTATAATTCATTTTCCTGGGCAGTACAAAATACCAGAAATTCCAGCTGTGGTTAGGCACTTGGATTCCACATTTATCTTCCCACATTGTGCATTTTATGACAAGGAGGAGTAGTGGGAAGCTGACAAAGTGATAATACTCTGACATAGCACCTCTATAGGCTATATATCATGCCAGTGTACCATATATTACAGCAATCATACGTAGTGTATCTGTCACAGCTGGTCATAAGAGCTGGAGGGAATGATCTAGGATTGCTGCAGTCAGGCCTGCCATCCAAATCCACAAGAGAACAACAAAGTCTTTATTTGGACCCTATTGCAACAGTAATGTGGGCAGTAGAAAAAGGGATAACTTTATTGACTAGATTGTATGTGATACTAAAATTTTTACTGAATAAAGAATTCAGTTGAAGTACTACAATCCCAGGCTTTCCATTCTTTGTAGTTCCTTCGGTCAATGTGTGTCAGGTGAAATACCCTTTCACTTATGTCTTCCTGACTGCTTTAAATTTTAAAGGTGTAAGTCATTGGTTTATCACACTTAATCACTAGTAAATCAATATCCCAAGTGTATTTGGAATGTAATCAGGAAAAAAAAAAATAGTTCTTGTTTTAACAGCTCCAAATCTGTATCAAATTGATTTTTAACCATAGCAGTCTACATTTTCCAGCTCTATTTCATTAGATTGACAAGTAAAATTGTAGATAATATAAAAGATATCCTAGAATTTCTTACTTTAATAATTTGAAAAAAAAATCTTCTTCATTTACTTTATTTTGTGCTTAAGACTTTTACCTGACAGAGGTTGAAACCAGGATGAAATGTCTTGTGAAGGAGATGCAGGAAATGTTGAGCTAGAATGCTATTATTCACACAGATCACAGGTTTCAGTCTATGATGCATTGTGCTGCTGTGAAAGTTACTCTTCCTTTCAAACACAAAACTATTCATGAGCTAAATATATTCAATATCTTCTTTGAGCTGTTAGTTTATCATAAGCATAGCATGCCTGTCAGAGCTGTGTCCTCAACTCAAATTACCACATACAGGGAAGGTATCCAAATAATATAAGAAGTGGTTGTCACATTTTTTTCATTTACAGACCATGGGCAATTTTACAGTAGAGTCAATTTGCCATTTAAATTTTGGTTTCAGCAGGCCAGTTTTTCTTAGCTGTGTGTGTTAGACCACGTGGAAATAATTTGCATATTACAAGTAGAAAATTACTTTTGTAACAGATGAATATCCCCTTTAACTTTCATATGGTTGGCTGATGGTGTGTGGATATATAAGAGCTTTCTTGAAATTTATGTATGAAAACAATGTCTCTCTTTCCACAGTTGTCCTTATCTCCTTTGTTGTATATTTGTCAATGATGTTAATATTCAAGTTGCTGAAGTTGAGGTCTTTGAATGCTGTTGTAGTTAATTCATTATCCTCATATTCATATATGAATATATAACCTATATAAGATTTGTTCTGTAATAGAAACTTGGAGAAGAAAGAAAGGAAATATTCACCTGAATGGTCAAAATAAAGTAGCAGTGGAAAAAGCAAAATCTAACCTTATGATGCCTGTGTAAAGAGGGTTCTGAAATATTTGATAAAAATAATAGTATAAACTCACACTTTATGATGAGAGGTAATGTTCTGATCACTCATCTTCAAGAAGAAACAGCTGAAATTGTACAGGGCTAATAGGATGGTCTGGTCATGAGGAGATAAAAGAGGTCCTGATTTGTTTGACCAAGTGAAATGAAAGCTATGTAGGACATAGACTCCATCTGCAAACTTGGGAGAGCATCAACAGAAGGGAAGCAGAGGCTTCTGGTAAAGAACATTGCTGTCAGGAGAACAACTAAGTACTACCCTTGAAAAAACTGTCTTGCAGAAATTTGGAGAACATCCTCCTGAAGGAACACATAGGTTATGGAACACCCAGAGGCAGCAGGGGGTGGTTGGGAAGTACTGCAGAATTTTGAGATGGAGTTTGTCTATTTTTCCAGAAGGGATTATATGTGCCCAGGGAGTGTTTGCATTTAGGTTGTGTCAAAGTTTTAAATATCATGCCATGCAGCATGCCAGTCCAGCTCTCCTTTCAGGATGTTTATCATGAAGCTTCAGAAGCTCTTCATTGTTTTTTGGTGCTTGCCGCTGTTCAACCCCTCTTGAGCGATTGTTCTTCTATGTCAGCTTTAAGCTGCTTGCTGCTCCTTAGCAGGCTCAAGCTGCATTGTGTGCAGCCTGCCTTTCTATTCCTGGTTCTTTTGCCTTTGCTTCCGCAGCCCTCTGGGCTCTCTGAAGTGGAACATAAATCTCTTCTGCTCTCTCACTCCTCAGCCTGTGCTTAGGTCTGGCTCTTCCTCTGAATGGCCTTATGCACTCTTATACATTTCTTCTGAAAACACATAATATTCAAAATGTTTTCAAATGAGAGCCGTTTTGTAAAGGAATATGAAAAAATGTAGACATTTTTAGACATTCTTCTGTCACCCTCACATACCAAGGGCAGTGAAGAAAGTGAATGTAGTAGTTTGTGGAGCTAAAATTCTGCTAAAAATGACAACTTAAAAATAAAAGACAAGTTTAAAAGAGCTTTAATCTACCAAATCTTGTTGACTTTTTTGTCTCTCATTTTATGTTGTGTGTAAGAGAGTGTAATTTTGCTTTTGTGTAGCGTGCTGGCATCTCTGGTGGAACTACTCACATTTCAGATAATAGCACAGGCTTCTGTTTCTTTCTCTGTTGTTCCTTAGAGATGTCTTTTGAATCCATTTAGCAACCATAGCAGAGTAGTTGCTGTACTCTTCCTGCTTCAAGTCAGGATGTCAAAGTTTGGCAGACACTGCTCTGTCCCTCAGAGGCAGTAAACTGTATACTGTGGGACCACTTGCTTGTCTATTTGGGTAGAAAAAGGTTTACTTCTAATGTAATTTTATTTAGTAGAAAGATACCATACATGAGTAATTTTAAGTAGAATCCAGCTGGAGAAAGGTAATTCTTTCTCTCTTCCCTGGCCCAAGACGTGATGGTGGCAGCAGTATGGAAGTGGAAGTTACTAAAAGTCATCCAACAGTTGAGTTTGAAATAGGGGCATGTTAACCCAAGCCAGAGTGAAAATAGCTGTGAGACTCATATTTATACCATGGTTAGGAAACTTGTATGATTTTTTTTTTGTTATGTTTATGAAATGATTGCCTCCTCTCTGGCTATTTGTATCCTTTGTCTTGGCTACTGTCCACTCTTTTGGTTTTATTTTAATTAAAGTAACATCTCCCTTTTATTTACTGTTCACTTTATTCCCCCTACTCTTATGTCTTTTAGTGTCTGCAACTCCAGAGGTAGTGGAAAGCTTAAATTTGAATTTTTAAGCAAATGCATCTGCTGGGTGAAAATCCTAGGTGTATAGGGTCTCATAGAATTATATTGAAGTATACATGGGTAACTTACAGGTACTTGGTTTTTAATAATACTTCTTGACAGAAATTTCATGGAGTCTTTAGTATTACTGTAGCTTAAAATTTTAGATAGGGTATAACGTTATTTAATTTAAGGTAAATTACCTGAAGGAGGAAATAAACACATGGTTCTTGCCTCAAGTAATGTATAATGTACTATATGGGGTCTTTACTACACAAAAATTTAATTGTGTTATCTATCAGAAATGCAGATAATTCTACTGAAATTTGTAATGTCCTTGGGAGGCAAAACTGCATATTGTAACAAGAACAAAAAAGGCATTAAATTAATTTACTGATTTTAATTTTAAAAATTATTATATCCTATATTTATTGATCTTTCTCTTTTCTTTGTGTTTTTCTAAGCTTGATGCTTTTTTTTTTGTTTGCTTGTTTGAGGAAAGATAATAAAAGTGAGGAGAAGTCTACCTCAGATCAGTCTGTAACAATTTTATTATGTTATCTGTTGCCTTAATGCATGTATAGTTTTTATAGTCCTACTTTGAAATTAGCCAGTAAATTAAAAAACTAATCAGAAATCTATATTTTTTAAAAAATGAGCATTATAGAAATATGCTTATGGGTGCTGTGAATTTTCTTTTAAAAACATGCGGGTCAAAGTACTTAGATTTAAAAGGCTTTTCCTGCTTTGATTTCAGGGGGACCTAAAGTATAAATGCAGTATTTTATATTCCCCCCGCCAAGTCATTAAGAGCTCAGTTTTGTCACTGAAGGGAGATATATTCTCCCACTGACTTTAATATGTGTAAGACTGGGTTCCAGTAACTATATAATATGATGGTGTTCTTCCAATTAGATAAATACAAAAAAGATTAATCTTAAAATAATTGAGGACAGATCAAGATGTTCTGAGAAATCCACTAGAGTGACAATGTGATTATGTGGATTATCAGTTGCATGTAAAGGATGATGGATAGAAATCCCAGATAGAAGCAGTTGTAACAATATACCTTTTGTGGTCTCTGAAATTAATTTAATAAATGTTTTGGAGATTGACTAATACACAGATAGTGACCTTTTTATTTAGGTCAGTGCGAAGTCAAATATATCTTGGAGATTAGTATTGATCAGAATAAAGCCAAAATCAATCTTGAATTTTGAGGGTCATTACACTTGGAAATAGGATGCAATACTGCAAATGTTGGGTTGTAGAAGGCTCTTACAGCAATAATGGGAAAATAATCTTTTACAAAGGTGCAGTGTCTAAAAAAACAGATCAACTGCTAAAAGATTGGTTATTTAAATAAGTAATAAATTCAGCTCCTTTCAGCTTTTCTTGTTTCAAGAGATGATATCCAACAAAAAGTTGTTTTTATTACCATTAAAGTTGGTAGTGAAGTTCCCTTTTGCTTCAGTGCTGGAGGGATTTTGACCTCCCTGTTTGGAAGCCATAAGCTGGTGTTTAGGAAAAGGTTAACCTATGTTTGGTTAAAGAGGTTTTTATTTGTTTGTTTTTGCTTTGATTTCTGGGTTTTTATTTTAAGTGATAAATTCTTTTCTGTCTTGACTCTTAGCTGTTTTGATGAAACTTAATTTGTGCAGCTGGAGAAGTACAAGTGGAAGAAGTAAATTACAAGACAATGTACCTTTGGAATATTGCATAGCAAGAATAATGAATTTAAATGAAGGGGAACTTGTGCTGCTTGCTATATCAGAAATCTTTCAGCAGAACTTTTTGGTTTTGTCTTTAATAGATTTTTTTGTTGATTTTTGTCTGGTATAAATCTCTGGCCACTGTATCTCATTTAAAAATAACCTGGTGGAAATTTTTAAGGATCTTACCGGAGAGTTTTCAACAGAAGTGAGTCTGTGAAGATCTGAATTGACTGAAATGTCCATCCTGTGTTAAGTAAAATGTTGCAAATGGTATTTTGTAGAAGATTCCTCTGTAAAAGATAAAGTTTTCCCCCTTATTTTCAGAACCTGTTAAAAAATGAAGGTTGTTTTGTTTATTTTCTGCACAGAAGTCATCTTTTGACAGAGAACAGTGGATGATGTTCTCCACAATTAATTTGTACAACTGCATTGATTATACTTTGGGCTGTCACCTAGGCTTATATATTGAAATCTCAGAAACTATATGCAAGGTGATAGATTATGCATTTATGTTTATTTTGAAATGGATACATATTTCTAATCTTAATGATGTGTTTGAATGTGAATAGAAGTCTCTGTATCCGTGTGCATATGCATGATTCAGGGACAATATACCATTGTCCTTGAAAATGAAAGCCCTGTATAAATGCAAGCTGTTGATATTGGAAGTGATCTTCAAAGCTGCTCCATTTAAAGATATTTAACTATTAATAATGAGCTGCATTCCAGATACATTAGTTCATATTCTGAGAGATCAAAGTGCCAAGATTATAGATAGCACTTTTCAGGCTATAAAAGTCCTTTTACCTGAGCAGCTCTTCTTATCAGTGGACTTCTCTTGAATTTCTCATAATAGATATCCTCAGAGAAAATCTGTGGTGGGTATATTAAGACATTTGCCTTATTTGTACCTGAAAGACTTTGAAATGTATTAGCAGAAATCTAGAGAGGACTAATATATGCCACCTTTTGCTGCAATAATATTTGTTTTGGCAGGCTCAGTCAAAAAAAAGACATCAAATTATCAGAAATCCCTCATAAGTGATTTTCAGAATAATATTGCTTAATAATCTGAATGAAGTTACTTTTAAAAATATCTCAGAAAACGGGACTTTTAGAGTAGAAATATCTTACTGAAATATTTGGATTGAATTTGCAAGATGATTTTCCAGTGGACATTCCCAAATGGGATAGTGTATGGGTCAGTTTTACTAAGTAGGCAATGTTTGTTTCCAACTGCTCCCCATTCCTCCGTTTCAAGTACTAACAAAAGAAGATACTAGAATTGAGTTAATTTTCATTGTTTAGGTTGTCAAAAGAAGGAATTAGTATAGTAATTATAATAGTAAATGTATATATTCTGATTTTTGATGTTTCTGTTTTCCTTCAATGAAACTAATGAATAGTGATCAGAAACAATTAGTGATTTTTCTGTTGTGCTCAACCTTTATATTGATACTTGTTTACTCTAGCAATTATTAAATAAAACACATAAAGCACTAATTTACATGGAGCTGACTAGTGAGCCCCAAGTGCCTGTGAGTTCTTCACATCAATCTTCTCTGAGTATGGAATTCAAATGCTAATATATTTAATATGCAAGACCTTTAATGCAGAAAAAGATATTTATTAAAAAGTGATGCAGCCACCTGATTAATTTTAGTTAGTTTTGAAGAGCCCACTCAAAATGGGTCAGGCTTGCACTATTTGAGCTGACTTTGAGAAAGTTTGGAGGCAGTAGGTAACTTGACCTATATTTTTAAACTGGGACTTTAGAAACTGGGCTGAAGGAAGAATTTTGTACACTTCCTTCTATGCATGGAAATATTGAGGGTTGGACATTGACTTAATCTTGTTCTAAGAATTCATATATTAAATGTGCACCTGAGTTAGTCTGCTTTATTTCCTCATCTGAGAGTTTTAAGTGAAGTTCATTATAATTTTATCTGTGTAAAAGCAGAGGAGGCTCAAATTGCATTTAGCCAGGCATGTGTCTATTAAAAATGTCTATTGTATGTCTGAAAAGTGATGCCTTCTGATTTTCAATTGTTTGTTGCTTTTTTCAGTAATAGAATTGAGTGTTTTAGAAGTAAAACTTTATTTTTTCTTAAAAAAGATTAAGAATGTTACAGAACTGATACTGTGTTGCAAAGTGCTGCTGCTTTGATTGGTGTCACGAGTCTCCAATTGTCTTTTGCTTCAGGTCTGCCTCGAGCTATATTAATATGCTACAGTTTCTCAGAAAACACATCACAATCCAGATCCTTTGCTTGTTGTGCTAGTAACTGTTCATCACAGAAGACACAAATGGTCTGACTTTTGAGTCTGAAAAGTCAGACTCAAAAGTCGGACAATTCTTCAGTATTTCTGAAGAACTGTTCTCCAATTGAAAAGAATGTGTGGTAAGACTACAAGAAGAGAATATTTTGGCAGCCTTCAATATATGAAACACATTCATGGTATTTAATGATTTATGATTTATTGCCTTCTGTAATCCTCATTTTTACCAATTTATGGAAATTTCAGTCTATTCTTAATTTAAACCCCTGTGTTAATAGCATTAGTAAAAGCATGACATTAGTAAAGGCATGGGGATGCCTGCTAGTGTTATGACTTGGTGTATTGCTTTTTTTACTCCTTGCCATCAGAATACAAAAGAGTTTGAGAAAGAAGAGGTATTTACCCTTAGTTCCTGCAGTTTTTCTTTTGCTGATCTAGATTGTTTTCTCCTAATTTTTCCAGGCCTTTCAAAATCCTCTACTAAGTCCCAATAGCTCTTATTTGCTAATATTTCTGCATAAAAGCATGGCCTTATATGTTTTTCTTATATAGGAGACACCTGTAGTATTCAAATAGATTGACACTTGGGTTTTTTGGCATTGATTACCACTAGTATTCTTTTGTAATTCATTTTTTTACATGCTGACTTAGTGAGGCTTTAAAAGTTTCCTGTGAGCATGTACAAGGACCACTTGAAAACCGAGGAAGGTGGATGTAGGAATCATCCAGCACACAGAAAATGATGGCATGATCTGGTCAGCGGATACCAAATACATTGTAAAACTTTACTCTAGATGGGGTCCTTTTGGACCACTTTATATTCTCTTTATACCCTTTGCAATACATTAAATCATTCTGCTTTCTAGACAAACATCTTCCAAGTAACAGATTGCAACAAATGTACTTTTGCGGGTATCTGTTAGAAAATGTAGTGGTTTTCAGGTACAGTTTTTCCTGCCCCATTCAAGTTTTTAGGAGCACTTGGGACTATCACTTTTTTCTTCAGTTTTCTTCAGTTTTCATTTTTTTTTTTTCAGTTTTCCAAAAGAAGCTTGTCAAGACGTGGAGAGAACATCTTAACTCTCTGTTGTGATGGCAGTAGATTTCGTGACCTAACGGCTTAGTGATTCATTTAAAGCAAACTTATTTGGGGAAAAGAGAAAGTATTGTACACAGTTTTGCTACAATCAGCATTCTAGTGGCAATTCTTTGTATGAGAGTAGAAGTTTGACTCATGGGTAGCAGTGGTATTACTTGCCTTCCATCTGAATGCTGCAGGGTCTTTGTGTATGCTTGAGGCATAACTTGTCATAGAAGAGACTACTGATGAAACAAAAGCCCTTTCCTATTTTTTCTCATAATTGCCAAATAAGACAATGAAGACTAACAATGTATAATAATGTAAAAGAAAAATCATGCTATTCAACTAAATAAATTAGAACATTTTTGTTGCTTAACTTCTGTGATTTTCTTTTTTTTTTTTTTTAATAAGTTTTTTTCTGTGTAATACTGTGGTTAGCCGTACAAGCAGTTTCCTAATATAATATCTTTATATGAACTGAACACAGTTTAAGCATGGCAGGTAATTGCAATTCAGTGCATGTGGTATGGGAAGAGTGGCTTTGGATAAAATCAATTTGTGAGGCATTAAAAAAATTAACTTCTGTCATTTTTGTTTGCTTCTTCCTCATGAACAAAGGAAACTTGCTTTTGGAAATATAAATGGAAATGTATGCTAATGAGTAGAAAATTCCTTTATGTACTCAAAAAGAGGGTTACAGTACCAAGAAGAACTGAGATTCTGGTTTCAAGCTTCATCAGCAGAAGGATGCTGTTCGAAAAAAATTCTGCCTCGGGTCACAGCTAAAACATTTATTTAACTAGTCTCATTATAAAGCTTTATAGACTTCCAAGAGAAATTAATAATTCAAAAGGACATCTGTTAGTAAATAATTTAAATAACCATTTTTAAGCTAACAGTCATTAGTTACCTGTGTAATATTTCTGAAAAACTGTTCTCCAATTGAAAAGAATGTGGCAAGACTACAAGAAGAGAATAATTTGACAGTCTTCAATATATGAAACACATTAATAGTATTTAATGATTTATGCTTTACTAACATCTGTAATCCTCATTTTTACCATTTGACCTTCAGAGTATATTGTGATAATGAATTGCACAAAACTGAAGCTACTGTAAAAAAACTGTTACTTGCATCTGAGACTTGTCAGTAATTTTATTAAATGGCCTCTAGTTTGTGAACCTCAATTAGTCTTGCATACATTTGAATTTATGTATCTCTGCTCTAACCACTCTGTATGCATTTCTCTTTCATGATGAAAGATACTTTTTTAAAATATGAAAGTCACAGCATAATCTTTGAGCATTCCATGTTGTTATGCCCTAATGCCTTTTCTAGTTTTTCTCTGTAATGGTATAAAACATACAACAACCAGAATTTGAGCTACTTTCATAAAGTTACATTTTGAGGATTCTTGGTTTGTTACTGAAATCTTTTTCAATTAAATCTCCTCCCACTCTGTCCATTGCCAAAATGAACAGATTTTTCTCTGCTGCTGGACAGCAAGGAGGCATTTTCAGATTGCTGTTCTTGATGACTCTAAAATGCCATTCTCATAAGCTGGTATAGAGCCCATCTCTATATGTGTTGGGGTTTGTGTGTGTGTATTTTTGTAATGCATCACTTTATGTTTATAGGCAGTGGATTTCACCTGTAATTCAACTTTCCACACTTCTGTGAAAGCCTTCTGCAACTTTGATAATTCTGAATTATTAACAGGTATGTTTTTCCTTCATTACTAGTTTTTGAACAGTTAACTTCACTTACATGTGGAAGTGCAAATATCTCTGTCTATGGATAGATTAAATATATATATTAGAGATCATATATCCATATTATATATTTATACTTATGTGATATGTCGTAATGAATGAATATATTTCCTTTCTAAATGGGATATATCCCCTTATTCCTTTGTAATTTATGTTTTCTATTGTGTTCTTTGTGCTACTGTTACACACACATGCAGTAGATACTCATAACTGGTCTATTTATGTTTAATAAAATACAATTTTAGACAAAAGTGCATATATATGTGCATATATGAATCATATACTCTCATATTTGATTTTATCATCATTGTAAAACCACAGTTATGTTTAATCCTAGCTTTACTGGTAATTTTCGTATGTTCTGCTTAATCCTTACAATGCTAGTTTTGTAAAATTATCAGAGAAAATTCCTAATTTTGTAGCTGTTTTTTCTGCTGTCAAAATTATGCTAGTGTTGCATGAGAGCCCTCAAATCTAAGACTTAAATGCTTAAAAATAGCAGCTGGCATCAAAACTAATTTTTAGTAATCCTACATCTGCAATGTGGATTCACCTGAAGACAGTAAGTTTTTTTTTTTTTTTTTTTTGAGGTGGGGGGTCCTGGAATATAAAACTAAATTATTTTTATGAAGTTTAAACTTTGTAAAGCTCTGGCTCTGTGGTTTTAACTTTAGCTGCAGTGGGATGGAACCATTGTGTTTTACAAACTATTCACTGTGATTTTGTAAGTGTTTGGAATAGTGTTTGGTAGAGAAGTTCCACAACTGGAAAATATCACTGAAGCTGAGTCTGCAGAGATCAGTGACATTTCATCCCACCTCTCTTGATGCTCTCTCTCTACAATTGCTGTTGTATCTTGGGGAGATTTGGTCACAGAAAAGCCAGAGGTGTTCGTACCTTCTTGAGATAGTAGAGGAACTGCATAAGGACAAGCAATTTCTGCATGTGTGCCCTCACCAAGGTGCCAGCACTGCCATGGAAGCTGTGTTCATAGGCAGGGGCTTTGCTGAAGGCATGGAGCTGTTCTGTGGGGTTTGTGACTCCTCACCTGGGGGAAGGTTTCTCTCTCTGGTGTGCCCTGCGCTGCCATAGCAGAGCAACGGGGACCCGCTGGCAGCCGTGGGCTGTCCCCAGGGCTGTGGTGAAGGGGAGGCTTAGAGCCAGGTCAGAGCTGCTGGTGTGCTGTCAAGGGTTATGATTTAAGTATCTTGTTGTCTGTATGCAATAATAATGCTGCTTTATGTCACACCTGGAGCCTGTCAGATACTGGCAGGGCTCTATTGGCGTTCCATGTGGTTACTTCTTAGTGTCTGGATGTGCTTCCACACTAAGAATCCATAAGCTCATTGAAAATACAGCTCTTAGCCCATGGTGGGTAAGGACATCCTTGTTTGTTGTTTTTCTTGCAGTTGAGTGTGACAAAGAACCTCTGTTTGTTGAGTAAACTCAGTAAAGGGTTCAGCTGTGTCTGAACAAAGGTATTAAGGAATATCAGGCTCTCCAAACAACCCAGAAAGGATTATACCATTTTTCTTTTCCAGCTGAGAGGCTGTATTAACAAAATAAATAAAATTGAAGGAAAACAATTACCTCCTTGCTTAAATAAACTTGGAGAGTTTTTTGAAATGTGTTTGAAATCTGGATGTCACATTTAAATCTAATTAGACCTGGAAAGATGCATGTGAGATTGAGCCAATGTCTCCCAGTCAACCTTGCACTGCAGTGCTTCCAGCAGAAAGTTGTTGCAATGAGAAGCAGAGTTTGGATGAATTTCTCTTGCTGTTTTGTTTTTAATTTTATTTTGGGTTTTGTGGGTTTTCTTTTGTTTGTTTTTTCTTTTCTTCAGAGAAGTGCTTCTTAAATACTATTTATATACTGTGACCTCCTGTGTGATATTGATTATAATTAATGTTGAATTAGGGTGCATCTGCATTTAATTTTGAAAAGAATGAGCTGGAAGGCATTGCTTAGGCTTGTAATTGTACTTTGTATTCATGCTAAGATATATTGCTTCTTGTTAGGAGAAGAACCAAATGTCTATATGTGTCTTGAAATGGTCCCATTTATTGGATGTGAGTTCTTTTATCTGAGTTCCAGTTTAAGCAGTGATAGCAAGGCTTAGTCTGAAGATTTTTGATAACAGTAGGAATTAATGTAGGAATTATCTTTTCTTGATTTAATCTTGCCTGTCAGCTATGAAGAGTTGTACCTTGTGGTTTGCTCTTTATTAATTAGCTTTTGTCTGGTAAGCACAGGATGGAAAGTTACTCTTGTAGGCAAAATCAAAACCTCAGAGGCTGAGGTAGTGCCAGTTCTTAGCCCTGGCCTCAGAAGGAGCCAGGATAAGCAAACAATGTTGCCTGTCTTCTTCTGTGATGCTATTTTTTCTATAACTCCTCATCTGAAGGCAGAATTTCTGGGAAAAGTAGACAAATTCATATGAACTTTAGTTTCTCTTGTCCAAGAATCTGATTTACATGAGAGAACTTTTTGTTTGTTGGTGTTAGAAATAATCAAAATAATTAAGACAGAGAAAGACTCTGTGAGTGTTTTTCAGTGAGAGATAATTAATAACTAAACCCATGGTTAAAATTTAGTATTTGCTAAATTATATTCAGTTGGGTTGGTAAGAAAAGGAAGGATCTAGCATTGTTATTACTTTTTTCCTTTTAATTTAGGAATTGTTTTCCTTTATGGATGGGCATTTTTCAGCAAGAAGTGGTTGTTTCCCTGCATTATATACCATATCTGCTGAAACAGACTTGCTTTTCTGTGTGCTTCTGCTTCTTTTAGCCCTTACAGAAATGAATACATTACTTGAAGTTACAAGATGACACATCCTTGAGGTCCTTTCTACATAGGATTAACATCCATCTTCACTTTAAGTCAACCAGAAGTTGTACAGAAAGTGCTGTGCACTTGTTAAACTCTGGATGAGACCTGAACTACTTTCCATTAGTAAATTATTCTTGTTACAGGTTTTCTCTGGCTTTAATACAAAATAGGATTAAAACCTGCTGAACTTTAATCCTGTTATAACATTTTGATGCTTCATGTGGTTAGCTGACTCCAAGTTAAGTATTCTGTGACAAATTTGCCAACTTAGTCCATGGCTGGTATCTCTTAGGGGCCAGTGTTGCACCACCGGTCGCTCTTCAGCCCCTTGCTGTGAAAAATGTTTCACTTTCTTGTTCGCTCTAAATGATAATGCCTTGATTTTAGCGTTTTTGTTGTCCTGTTACTCGTGGCACTACGAGAAGTTTCTGGGGCAGCACATTGCCCATGAGCCCCGTGTTGGGCAGCCCTGATCTGCTCCAGTGCCACTCCCCTGTTGCTGCAGGACAGAGCCGGGGCAGGGACCCTTGCTTCAGCTTCAAGGGGCCAGAGCTGCATTGCATTAAAGCTGTCACCTGAGCAGTGCAGGAACACCTCTGGCAGCTTCTGCACCAGCTCACAGGCACCTGAGGAGGCTCATGAGAGCGAGCTGTGTGTTGTGCACCCAAAGGTGCCAGGCAGTGCCCATGGTGTGGCCGTGCTGTCCTCCCTGCAGCTGCCTGAGGTGAGGCCAGGACCCTTCAGGGCTGCCTGTGCCCCTCTGGCTGGCAGAGACCTCAGTGCCATGGAATTGGCATCCCCTGGCTGGCTCCCTCCTCTCCTCATGCCTGCAGTGCACAGCACATCCCTCTGCAGTGCCACACACCTGGGACTTGTCATGCTGGCCTGCTGGCATGGACTGTGTCCCTCTGGGGTCCTATCAGCAACGCTGTCCTCAGGATTGTTTTTCAAGACATGGTTATTGGTTTAATTTGCTTAAAATTTGCCATAAGGAGAAATAGGCGATGAGGTCTTTCTTCCTGGGAGGAATTTGCACCAGGCAAAACCTGTCACAGAGCATTTGCTGCACACTATCACACAGTTCTGCTAAGAAAAAGAGCAAGTGAAACTAAAATACTTTATACGTCGCTATTAAAATTTCACTCCATTATTCTGTATATGACATGTGCTTTTAGGAAGACCAGATTCTTTAGAAACCACTCTGGTTGGTGCTTTAAATCCTGAAATCTCAGGTCTCTGACACCTTTGTCTCTACTGTAGATAGTTTTGTTGTTGCATAAATTCATGAATTTCAATGCGAGTAAGAAGAAAAGTAGCTCTCAGCATATGGAGAGCATTTCCCACAGCGTGGGAAGCCATAGAGTGGATGGATTTAATACACCAGAGTGAATTTACTGACCCTGATAAAGACTTTTTCTGAGCCCTTGAAGTCATCTTTAATGATATGATCACTTTTAGTACTTGGTGGTGGTTATGCAAATTTACTGAAACTGAAATAATGCATAAGATCTAGAGCCACTGTCTCTAATACTTTTGACTAGATCTAGCATGAGATAAAGTTTCCCTTCTTGGACTTTCTAGAAGCACTGTTTGTCTGCTAAGTGCTGACAAGAGCTAAGCAGTCTTTACTTGTTCTTGAATCAGTTCTGGGGAAAGAACAGTACTACATAACAGAGAGAATATGTATTTGTTCTAAAGGGTAAATATGTGGGTTTGAAACTGTCTCTTTTTGAACAATTTTCATCTAATATTTAGTACTCAATGCAAATTTAATAATTAAATTTATTTTCTTTGAATGGGCATCACACTAAAAGAGTAACACAAATAATGAGTTATTGGTGTTTTATAGGAGGATCAGGAGAGAGAGGATCTGTAAGACTTGGGATCTTTTATTGTTTTCTTCTTTTCAAATCCATGATAAAACTAATGGTGTGCACCTTAGGCAGAGTGTGTCAAGCTGCCACCTGATCAAACCCTATCACTTTTTACTGTAAAGTAACTTCATAATTTGCAAATATTATGAATTATTAATAGTGATTACTTTGTGCTCATGTCTGGATTCTGCAAGGATTCATCACCAAAAAAATCCCAGTACAGCAGTACTCTTTAGCAATTCTGTGTCTGAAGTTCTGTTTTATATTTATTAACATATTTTTCATTTAAAAACCTCATATTTTATTACAATAATCAGACAATCTTAAAAGCATTTCAGTTATTGGCTGTTGAGATTATGCCTATTTTTATATAATTGCCTGTATTGTTGACCTTTCTGTGACATTTTCAGAATCAGTGTCACACTGAGTACAGATCTGAGAGTACTTTTTTTTTCGGTTATCTGGTTTTGTTTTAAAAGCACCATTAGCTTTATCATTTTACATTGTTTTACTTTGGACCTTTCCTTTATGAAGGCAACACTGGGGAGCTCTGTTGGCATTTTTAATACTTTGGGATGCATGCTTTCTGTTTCTGAAGATTTAAAAACATTGTACACATGGTCATTATTTAACAACTAGAATGTAATAATCATAGTGATGTAATGATACATTCTACTTCCTGTATATATGTGGGAGAGACACCTCTTGAACACCTAAAGGACCTTTTGTCTCCTAAAGACAACTTTATCAGAAGAGAAAATCTTTTAGCTCTGAACTCATTGCTTAGTAACTTATGTGTGCCTTTTATTTAACTGCCAGAGCATCAGCAGCGCGTGAGAATTTGTGAAAGGTGATGCTTTCATGACCAGACTAGCCAGGAGAGTTTCAACCACAGCCTTAAGAATTCCAGCTTGGTTGGAGGTTTTTGTTTGGGCGTTTTTTTTTTTTTTTTTTTGGTCTAATGAAGCTTAAACCAAATAGATTTGTATTTAAGTGTAGATTGAACCACAATTCATTTTCTCAAATCTACCTATGTTGGTAAATTGGGTTTTGCTCAAAACTGGAATATAGAAAGGGTAATGTGGACGTGTTTTAGGATCTACTCTGTGAATTCTCTTTGAGGTGATTAGAACAGACAGCTCCTGGCCCTGAAATCAACCCAACTAGAGAAGGGATTTTGGTTACTAAGAAATATCACAGCGATAGAAATGTTTCCTTTAGAAAACAGATGAGCTCCTCTTAGTAAAGAGGAGAATTTCTTTAAAACATTGCATTTGTTTTAAAAGGGGTAATGTATATTCTGGTCAAGACCCTGTGGATATTTTCATCACATAATCTAAACATATTTCAACTTCTTAATTAAAAGTACATCCCATGATTTTAGGTACTCTATCATGAACTTCTAAGGAAATTTTTTTATTGCTAATATTTAAATACATTAACTTATATTCACTTATATATTAAATATATTCACTTATATTCTTAATGTCTCTCTGTCATTCTTGGGTGGTATTTTCTTTACTCTGGGAACTGAGCTTGGGTACTACAACTGAATATTGATACAATTAGTGCAAGCCCGGTCTAATTTTAATTTTTAATGGTTTTCTTTCCTGAGCTGAATTATAGTAAAGGAAAACCACTGTGAAATAAATCAAATAACTTGATGAAAAACAACATGCCAGTTGGTCAGAACAGGGTGATAATAATACTGTATCATTATCAGTATAAAGTGTGTAATCATCAAGAGTAGATCTTATGAAATCTGGGGAGTAATTTAATCATTTGAGTAATATAGATGTCTTTGAAAAAATGTAATATAAGAAATTGTTAAATATTGGAATACTTAGACATCACCATCATTTTGAGAAATTTTGTCATTACCTGTGGGACTATGGGTTGGCATGTAAACATTTATTTGATGATATTGGTCTGTAATGGATTTTAATTTATGAGGAAGCCACAGTGAGGTGTTCATGCAGAAGTACTTATTAAAATGTTTCACCCCAAACTTGCCAAGTCTGAGATGTGGCACCATGTGTCTCATGGTAAGCTCTTTCAGAGCAGAGAGAGGGGACCCTGGGAGGGATCATCGAGAGGATGTTGGGGTCAGTGTGTGTGGTCCTTGCTGCCTGCGTGGTGCTGCCGACAGGAGCCACGCAGGAGGCTGTTTCTCCAGAAATGACATCTCTCACGGAAAATGCTTTCAGGTGATTTACTATTGAGATGCCTTTGGATCCCGGTGGAACTGCTTGGCAGGGTTTTGGGCTTTGTACTTTGAAAACAGAAGCCCTTTCTCTCCGAGGTATAAGTGACAAGTTGGTATTGAGGCAGAGCCTTCAAAAGTGTGTATTTTTCATCAGCTGATGGAATGTGTGAGGCTTCCTCCCTTAACAAATGGTAACAAAACAGATAAAAGCTCTTATATGGTGTTTGATAACATCTTTGAAGGTCTCCTGGAGGCCTGTTAAGAGTTGGTTATATGTAGGATTGTCTTCCATACAGTCTTTCAACAAAGAAGATACAAAAATAAATCCTATCAGTTTTTCAGGAAGGAACATGAAAATGAAGGTTGCTAAGAACCTGTGAGCAGTCTGTTATAACAAAAGAGTGCCAGGAGATGTGGGCTTGCTTCAGGGTCTTTGCTACCACAGAGCGTTTTAAGACAAGTATTGTAATTTGATCATAAAATGAGTAAGTTGAAAATTGCATCAGAAATCACAGAGCAGTTGTGGATATTATTTGTGTTTGACTGACAATATACCAGGGAGAGAATGTAATGATACATCCTTGTCATTCAAAGGCGTTATTTTTAGTCTTTCACAGCTGTTCTCATCTCCACCACTGTAAATCATTCATACATCATAAACAATTTAAGCTGTGCATATTTGTTCCTGAAGTATGAATTGGAGTATAAAATTTATATTATCACCCTACTGGTGTCAACTTAATATATACTGGTATCAATATGTTTTTGATACATATATCAAATTCTATTTGACTCTCAAGCTGTCTCCTAAGTAGTTAGCAATATGAAATGATACCTTCCTAGTGACTGAAAGACTTTCAATTTTAGTTTAATTTAAATTTTATTATTTGATCCTTTAATACATTCAGTCTTTCTCCTTTTGTTGCTTTAAAACAAAGGTATAACAATCTGGATTGATATGAAATCTTAAATGAATTATCATCATTAATATTGCTGAGTCCTAAGGCTTCCCATGATTGCCAAAATGTTGAAAGATTGATTTAAGTACAAGCTTTGTCATAAAACCTAAAGCAATGCACAATTGATTTTGAGTACTTAAAAACTCAATATCCCATTGTAAATTTTGAATTCCCAGGTTGGGACCAGGATATTGAGCCCATTGTTTTTAGACTCGCAATTGTTAAAAGCACATCACTAACAAGAATACTGCTGTTATTTCAGAAATTACATTGTAACCTGTTTTCGTAACTTAACTCTTCCCACAAGGGACACAGAAGTTCAATCTTTAGATTTTTGGTTTTTGATAAGTCCTCTTAAAGGCTGTTTTTATTCCAAGGGCTTACAAAGAGTGATTTTACTAAATCCTCTTCCATTCCTGTCAACAAGTAAACCATGCTATGGTTTCTCCCATGTTCAGAAAGAGGAAAAAGAAAGTGTTTAAAGTTTTTCTGATTATGATATTCTGCAACACTTGGTTTGCTACTGTATATGCTTACTCCTGACTGTGATTGAAATTCATCTAGGGAAGTTTCTTGAGGAAGGGTCTTGTTCTACGAGTTCTCATGTGAAACTGAGACATTTTTCTCTGTTGTCATTCATGAACACGGTGATTTTGCACACCTTATTTATAGCTAAATTTGGGAAGCGTAAGTTACATTTTAGTGTTTGTCAATACTGTTTTACAGAAGTTCCAGTTATTGTCCATGGAGAACTCTCCTTGCTTAATAAATGAATTTAGAAACTGTCATTCAGCTACCAAAAAATGTTTAATTTGAATCTTAGAAATGGGGCACCACAAATAAATTTAATTAGGACATGCTGTCCCAGAAAAACTTCCTGCTTGACTTTGAAGATCTGGAATAAAAGTAGTTATTAGACAACAGCCAGCTACGGGAGAGAAGAGGCAGCAGGTTTTTTGGTTGTGAGTTTTGATTTTTTAAATGTAAATGACAATGTTATTTTTTTTCTTGCACATTGATATATCAGTTTAAAGTATAGCACAGTTCAGCATGAATAAAACTATTTTAAAGTGATGGAAAATGGGGCAGTTGCTGAATGTAGTACTAGCAACACTGAACTAACAAGCAGTGATAATATTACATGTTAGTTTGAAATACTTTGTCCTCTTCTCCATCCTTTTTTAATATTTAATTACATGTAATTGAAGAAATATTATCATATAGCACAAAAGCTGTCCTGAATGTTGTTTAATCAGAATGTGCTATCTTCTTTCATGCCCTACATTTTAATGTAAACATAAACTTTTCAATACAATTTAACTATAAATACTGATTTTTATTCAATTTTGTATCAGAAGACAAATGGATAACACTGACTTCCTCTGGGTGTAGCTCACTGGATTTTATTGAAATCCACCCTCTGCATACTGTAGCAGTGAAGTTTTTTTTTTTTATAAAATAAGAATAATTTCTGCATTTGCTTTTTTAATGTTTAGTGTCACTGCAATCACCTCATGAGATTCCAAGGTTAATCACTGACTTCTAGGAAAAACTGAGTTTGTCATATTTGCTTCTGAGTTGCACATCCAGCATCTGATTCCCAAGCCAATGTGAGTGATAAATAAGAGCTTGATTTTTGTTTTGTATTTTTTGAGTTCTATGTGCCTTTTTATTTTTTGTTAATGGACCTGTCATGTTCCTACATCTTCTCTGCAATTTCAAGTGGCGATGATATTGTAGCTAAATAACCTTTTTTGAACTCATCCCATACACTGAAAACATAGTTTGTATTTTTGACTGTATGCTCAGAACAAATAGTTGGAAGATAAAAGACCTATAATGGAAAAATAATCAGGAGAAGAGTAAAGGCAAAAGTGAAGAGAGGATACAAATAGTAGTAGCCTGTCTAGTTGCAGCTTATTCTAACTATCAAATGCTTACCAGGAAAACCCCAATGCCAATTTTGATCCAGAAGTTCAGAGGAGCAGGACTTGTGTGTAAAATCCATGGAGTGATTGCTCATCCAGTATCTGCAGAGGAGGTGGCAGGCAGATGGGTGATGGAGCATTGAAGGAGAAATGACATGGTGACAAAACTTGAAAGGTGTGGAGGACATGCTAATCACCTTTGGGGTTTGTAGAGGATGTGTTGTTTTCCCTGAGTTTCTGACAGTGTAGCACAGTGAGGAGATGTAGGGATGTGGCACAGATTGAACAGAAACTCACACAGCTGTGTCTGGGCCTGAGCTTACATATTTATTCTATAGGTCTTAACACTTACGGCATAGCAGGTCCAAAATAGATCACCAGTAGAAAAATTACTTCTTGCTTTTTCCTCCCTCATTCTTATCACTGCCATGTTTTCAGAACTCAGAATTTTTGATGGAAAAGAATTAGTAAGTGCTAAAATAGCTGTCCCTGAGCCATGGTTTCACTCTCTGCTTTACATCCCAGACTTGTAAGGCCAAGTCTTGCTGTGGCGGGGTAAATCTCTGTTTGGTCCCTTTAGAGGAGAGACAGCATCCTGTCTTTTCGTGCCAGCTGAAGTCAAAGGAAGGCTGGAGATCTGAGTGGGGCAGGATGATCTGGAGGGTGGGATTTGCTGCTTTTCCTGCCAGGACAGTGCCATTGTAAGGAATTGTCTTTTTCTGAGGAGATGCTCCTGTAGTAAAAGCTACATGAGCTGAAGAGAAACTAAATTTTTACTGGCTCCCTCTTGGCCATGTCTCTTAACTAGGTAAGGCATCAGAACTTCAATGGTTGTATTGCTAGAGGTGGAAAAATACCAGAACTTTTCTATGACTTGATGATCTGCTTGTTCCTAAACACAGTTTTCTGCCTTCATGGACTATGTTCAGAGCAGCAGTGTAAAACAGCTAGCTTTAATCTCCTTCAGCACCCTGGCAAAGATGTTTCAAGAGACTGTATGTCATATACTGGATAGCTTTCTTTAGAAGTAGTGCTTCTTTCCAGTGCTATTGGTTAGATTGAACTTCTGAAATCAATCACAAAAATCAGAGTGTGTCTCAATGGGCTCTTTCAAACAGCTTTTTTAAAGGATATGTTCCAGGTGTCCATATGGATAGATAATTTTACCCTCGTAGTACAATAAAATGCTTATATTCAGTTAAAGCTATCTGATTGGATTCCTACTTATAGTCTCTTTTTCTTCATAAAAGGTAATAGTGTGTCTTGACTTTTATTTTATTGCAGTCTGGCCTATTTCAATTGAGCTTAACTTCATTAGAGAGTGCTTAACTTGGGTAGAAGCAAAGCTTAGTTTCTTACTTGTGTTAATATGGTAGTAATAATTCACTGAATAGGCATAATCTGTGAGGGTGAGAGCAAGGTGCAACATGAATTACCATTTAATTTAAGTGTATTAGCTTTTAGACAAAGGTTTTTCCTGTGAATATGTGCAATAGGAAGTTCGAAAAGATAAATTTGCATGTAGTAGAACATTCAAAGACCTCTCCACAGTGGTGTATAGACAAGGGCACATTGTACACATCAGCTCATGCTGCCCTTGGTTTCAATTTTCATACCTGTTCATTTGTTGCAGCCTGAAAGTCAGTGGAAAGTGAGGAAGCTGCATAGGACCCTGTCTGAGCCTGGCAGCCAGCCCACAGGGACCACAGCTATCTATTCGTTCTTTAAACACCACCTTTTGTGTCATTCAGATTCCTTATGACTTTAAAATGACTAAGAGAGTGTTCCAGCAATTCACAACTAGTGTGTCACTCAGTAGAATTTGATTATATTTGGGCAGTACTAGTGAGGTAGCTCTTGGAAAAAAATCTTTGATGGCAAGAATTCCTTGGATTTCTTCCATGTGGAATCCTAACTGTGGCTTAAATCTGTATTGCATAAGATTTGTTCTGTGATAGATTAATTTCTCAATTGTTATAGTTGCATAATACAGATTTATTTTCTCCTCAGTTTGTACAACTTGCTCATGGCAGACAAGAATTCTGAGCATTTGAATACCCTGCTAATAATATCCTTCTTAAAAGGATTGAAGTGTCACATTGAAACTTTTATATAGTTTCTTTACTAGGCTATTGGGCATAAGACTGATATGTTGCATTGTGTTCCCTTCCCTGGAAGTGTTTCAGGTAACATGGTTATATGCAAGTTACATTAAACCCTAAGTAATAAAAAGGAACTGAATTATGTAGCTAGCTTTGGTATTTATTTCTTGGTTGGTCAAGAAATTGGATTAAATGCAAGGTATGTATAGAGCCATGTGCAGTACAGTAACACAAAATATTTTGTTGTCATTTTCACCAGTTGCCCATTGGATGATATGAAGGTTGACTTGGATTCTCATGGTTAGCAATCAGACTTGTCAATAATCTCATTGAAAGATTAAAATAATGCAGCGCTTTTTGGAAAAGGACTGTATACATTTATAATGGTAGGCAATCTCTAAAGGAAAGAGTAAATAATTTGAGATTTTTAATGAAAAGTATGGCATTGTATAATTTTTTTGTTGCTATTTTAAAAATTATTTTTAGATGCATACTATGACTATCTCCACTAATGATTCCTCTTAATGGAAAAGCAATAAAAAGATATAGTCGTGCTCTAGGGTATTTGGAAATTGCCTCAAGTTTTCTAAGTAGCTCAAGGCATTTTGATATGTTAAGTCTAGGGCTGTTTCTTTTTCTGTTTGGCAGTTTCTGTTACAAATTCATGTCACATTCTGTATTACATTTGGTAAGATAGAAATTACATTTCCTACTTTTATATATTCTTTTATATCTTCAGTTCCTTATTCTGTGTGAATAAGAGATACCTATCATTTAAGAGATAATAAATTATTATCTTTGAGTAAAATTTATCTTCTATTGCCTCTTAGGTATATGTGATAATGTTATGTATGTTGTGTTATGGAGGTTGTAGATTACTACGATGACAAAGGCATATAGAACTTAAAATAATTCATATGAAGTAAAAGAAAAAATAGATAAAATCCAAGAACTCTGTCCTGCCATTGAAGCAGATTATTTCATTTGGTGTTCAATTTCATCACAGAACTATTGAAGTCATCTTGCAGGCATATCTAAATGAAAGTTGGTTAATAAATTTTGTTGTGGTCTTTGACTAGAACCAGCTTCATATAAGAGGGTGGGGATTTTTTCACAGTATATATGATTTTTGGGAGCTATTCACATCACCTGCATTTCATCTTTAGCTACTGTGTTTGAAGTCAAGAGCCTAACTTTTAATGAAGATACTTTTGGTCTGCACCCTAGAAGAGATTTACTTGTGTTATATATGTTAGCTAGGCAGTATGAATAGCCTTCCTGAGCCAAATTGTATATCCTTGGTCATTCAGTCAGCTCCAGTGCACTCAGCAGGATTGCATGGGTACAGTAGAGATGAAAATTTGTTTAATATGCTCTATTAGCATATATTCTGTAATTGAGAATAGTAGCCCATTGTATTATCCATTGCTGTCATGCAATCACACATGTGTGTAATGAAAATGATCATTATGTGATTTTTTTTCATGCCTGTTGAATTGTTTATAAAGTCCTTTGTGTACCCAACAAAAACCCCTCTCACTGGGAGAATTGATTTTGGTGAGCATGCTAATTCTGAGGCCAGAGTAAGACTGTATGCTCATACTAATCAGTTAATTTTTAAAAAGAATTTCAGTAAAGTAAGTAACTAGGCTGAAGATGTGAGCAATACCAGATAGCCACCTTAACTGGAGAAAATTGCTAGGGGCAAAATTATGTAGGGTAAAATGGGGCAAAATTATGTAGGGTAAAATAGAAGCTTTTCTAAGCCTTCCCTAGGGAGAGGAAAAAGAAATTGGCCTAAATTTACATTCTGAGAAAGGGAAAATACATTTTAATTTCTTCCTATTAAATCTAATGTAGCTTTTCCAACACCTGTTTGGAACCTCGGCTCTTGGAATTAGCAATTTGTTAGGAAACTGTAAATACTATAGAGGCAGTGGATATGGTGGCATTCTCTCACCCAAAGTTAAAAGTGCTCATCTGAGTCTCTCAGGCTTCTTTTCTACTAATACTTGAGCTATGTGGGTTTAGATGCAAACATCTGTTTTTGTATGCTTTACTAGTGTTCCACACATGCTTGCTTGTATATAAAATTTCTTGTAGAAGATCCTAAGATCCTAACATATTTTGTTAAACAAAATGTGACCGTTCTGTACAAAAAAATTTGAAAATGAAAATGGATGTTAAAACTGTGCATGCAGAAGCCTAATCTGAATGCATGTTATGTGAGAGATTTGTGCGGTGGTTTCCCTGCTTTCTGAGAGGTAATTACCATGACACTTTGTTGTTATAACACTTAGAATGTGTATATGAAATCAACATTGAGAGACTTTAAAAGACTCCTGTTAAAGCAAGTGAATTTGTTGAAGGAGAGAATCTGCAGGAACAATTCAAGTGTCAACAAGACCTATTTTTCTCTGTGCACCACAGTTGTGGAATGAAACCCTCCGTGGGTTTCAGGGACCTTGGCCAACAGTTCCATACAAGAGAGCTGAACTGTGTTGCAAGTTGTTTGACAGTGTGTCTTTGTTGTAGATAGCAGTAAAACAAGAGCACATTATTTCCTGGAATGGGTGCTAGATGTTGAAAGCTTTGTCATACTCAGGTCTTGGTTGAAAGCAGTTTTGAAGAAATGGAATTCATACTTTCTGTTTAAAGCTCATTAAGTTCTTTTTATGGCTATTAGTGTGTCTTGTTCAAGGTGATGTTTTGTGACAGCGCAAAGCATTTTTAATTAAAGATTTTATTTTGTAGATTTTTTTCACAGAATAAAGGACATCCTCTTTCACCTTGGTGCACTTGTAGATGGCAGGAAATGGAAGAGCTAGAACTAGAGGAACATCCATCCTTGCTTTCAAATTTACCAGTAATTCAGACATTTTCTTTAGTGATAAGCCTTCTGCTTTTGTCCAGAGGACTTGTATCCATATTTCTG
Source organism: Taeniopygia guttata (assembly GCF_048771995.1). NCBI lineage: Eukaryota > Metazoa > Chordata > Aves > Passeriformes > Estrildidae > Taeniopygia > Taeniopygia guttata. The sequence continues at coordinate 27,553,413 of NC_133026.1, read as the reverse complement.
ATTGCATAGACTATGGGAAAAATATTTTCTGCCTTTGTGGAAGCATTCTGCAGCATAAAACACTAAAGTTAGAGATTGGTTGATTGTAGTTGGGAGAGTCATTCTTGCTCTTTCCTCTAGTGAATATTCAGTATTGCCTTACAAAACTAGCCAGATCTCCTTGAGCAAGGTCTCAGGTGAATGACTCTGGATTTTGATCTCTGCTGCTCCAGGGGAATACAACTCTTACTGTAGCTCATAGAACACAACCTGTTTTTTTTGTGCAGTTGATTCTGGATGTTAATGCCAAGATCTTAATGGATTAGAAGCTTCCAGGGAGGCATTAATAAACATTAACGTGACAGGAATTTCTTTGGCAGAGATGGCCCTACTTTAGAAGATGTTAGATAGGTGCTTCAGCACATGTTCCATGTTGCCCTTTGTTTTACTGTGCATCATCTTTGCAGTAATTAGTAAAAAGCTATATGGACTTCTGTTAGATAGCTCTTCTCTAAAGGAAACAGTGGAGAGTGAAATAATATGTTGTCTGTAGGAGACCCTAAATTCTGTTTCTCTTCAAGAGCAGTGGTAGTCTTGGGATGGAAGATGAGTTAAAATATTTAACATGTTCTACATGATACAGAAGGAAATGCTTATGCAAATGCCACGAAACAGTATCAATTATTAAAACTAAGGTATATGATGAACTGGTCATGCATAGAACTTACTTCAGGCTTTATTATTTGAAATAGCTAAATGTTTTCATTTTATCCAGAGGTGTTGTACATAATTAATTTATCTTTTTTTTTTTTTTTTTAACTCTTGCATTTAATCAAGCAATTATTTACTGAGACTGTGGTCAAACAGTGGAACAGGTTTTGTAGAGACATTGGTGATAACATGACACGATAGTATTTATGAGTCATTTGAACAGTGCCCTTAAAACCATATTTTACTTGATCAGTCCTGAAGTGGTCAGGCAGTTGGACCAGTTTATCATTACAGATCCCTTCCAGCTGAAGTAGTGTATTCTATTCAAACATGAGCCGTGAGTTGGGTCTGCACTGAAAGTGTAAATTATACCTTCATACTGGTGTATCTGCTGTGCTCCAGAGGGTCTGGAAGTGCGCATTACTCTTGACATGTAGCTGGATGCTGTCTGCCTGATAGCACTGGGAGAAGGTGGCCCTTTGGAATGGTGCAACTTTCCCTGGAAAATGGACAACCAAAACACTTTTGGTTTCAAATAAAATTGAGAGCAAAGATGTTCAAAGAGGATAAAAACAGGGCCCTGAGAATGAGATACCTTTTGGGAGACACTCTGGCCAGTCTTGTGTGGGACTCTTATTTCCAGATAGAGGGTGAATACCTGGCCTATTTAAATAAGAAAAGCAAAGGTAAAAATTGTATATGAGTGATACATTCAGTTTTTTCTGTATGTGTACACATCTATATTTACCAGCATTAGTTCCTCTGCGTCTGTAATGAAATTTTTGTCTGAAATTCCTGACATTTTGGCACATTAGATGGAGAAGTAGTTTGGAGTTCCAGGTCCTTCTGCTTTTGCAAAGAAGTTCATGTACTCAGTATTTCCAGCCTGCCCATAACATGCCAAAGTGTGTGCTAGATTTCTCTTCAGTGAAGAAGAAATGACTGTTTGTCCCTAGGAATGCTGCAATGAGATGAATGTGTCAGGTGTAGGACTTGCTGCACTCTGTGGTGGGTGTATGTTGTGTCCCAATCACACTTCAAAAGGGCTTTTCTTATGAACCCTGGATCACACACAATCTGATTCTACTGAAGCGTTGTTCTGGTTTTTCTTTTTCTTAGTAGTAGTCTATTACAGGAAGATAAAGCAGGACTTTGTCATTACCTAGACTTTTTCTGGCTTCATTCTGTTCCAGAAATGAGAAAAGGCCATTTTAGACCTTAAAAAAAGAAGTGTCCTTGCAATGTCTTTCTACTTTCTAATTTTGCTTTTGTCAGTGAAAACATGCACTGCTTCTGTACAGATTATATGGTGCTGTCACAATTTCTACTAACTTCAACAATATTTTTTTTATTTTAATAGAAGAATAGAAACAAATGACCCTTGACCCACAATTTTTTCTCATTGTTTTATTTTGCATGTCTCACACTAATCAGCTTTCAGATGTGCATCAAATTCTTGTGGTCTTTTGCTGAGCCACACATTCAAAAATGGTTTCAAATTTTACTTACTTTTGTAAAATGGAATATAACACTATATGAAGTTTCATGATTTTTAAAGATAGAACTTCTGCAAGCTCAGCTGGCATTTGGATTTACATTCACTTAGATACAAAAGTATACACCAAAAACATAGAGAATAATATGGTCATTTGATAGAATTAAAAATCCTTAGATTCAAATTCTTGTCTGTCAATGGGATTGTACATTGATATTTTTCTTTGCAGTTTTAAAATTTAATTATATTTTTTTAATTGAAGAAATATCTAATTTATTTTGTATGCTGTTTCTCTGTAGTCTGGCTGAATGAGTCTTTAAACTGTTTAAAATGCTTTATTGTAGTCATCTCTGCTACCCTCTCCACCTTTTTTTAGGATTAAATGCAGTTGTGCTTTTAAAAAAGGTAATGCAGCACAATGAAGCACAAACAAAGAATGCTTAAGTGGAGATTAATTTAATTTTTTTCAATGCCAATAGATTTTTTTCAGCAATAATCATTAAATAAATAGTCAATAAACAAGGCATAGCAACATGCAGACCTTCAAATGAAAAAAAATATCCCAGTTCGTAGAAAAAAGGATGAAAGAATATGGGAAAACACAATCAGTTTGTAGTAAAGCAATGTATATGGCTTTGACCGCTTACTTAAAGTTGGGATTTTTTTAGAAATTATTTATGCCTAGTTAAGGCTTTGGGGGTTTCTGTTTATTTTGTGCATAGGAAGAAGATGAGTTGGGGAAAAGGAATAGGGAATTTTTTCTATTTTAAAAATATGCATCCATCAGTTAAAAGCATGAAACATTCTGCAATGCCTGCAATTTCAAAGTAATGTGTCTGCATTTTTTTTTCTTTTAAGAAAATTTGGGAATTTGACGTATATGAAGAGAACGTCTCTGTTCTAGAATGGATTTCAGTACTTGATATTTTAGACACAAATGCATTTAATTGGAACTGCTCATGAGAATACTTATAGATCATAAATTTCTCTCTCAGGATTGGTTGATTCTTTTTTTATCTTTTCAGTGCTACATCCTTACTCTGCCTCTGAAGACCAAAGAGTTCCTCCAGCTCCTGGCAGATTTCTGGTCATTTAGAGTTCTTGGTCATTCCTGTGTGTCTTAAATGACTTGGTATAATTTGTGTATCTTTACCATTTCCAGTCATAGCCCTTGGTCTTTTGCAGATTTTTTTTACTTCTTAACATGTAATTTACATGAGAAGGATGTTTAAATAGGCTTAACTGACCTTGACATTTCCTTGCCCATTTTTCTTATACCTTCTTTCACATAAGTTTTTTTTAGCCTAATGTTATTCCCCTCCCTGGCAAATTTACTTTATTTCAATTTTAGTGTTTTAAAATGCTTCCTCTGGAGATAAGTATTGTGTACCATTTCTGTAGAAAAGAATAACCGTACTTTGTCAGTAACCTCAGACAACTGGGGTTTAAACAACAAATGGGATTTAAACTTATTTTATTCATCACTGGTTTTAGGCCTAATTTTCCGTTGCATCTGAATGTTCAGATTCATTTATATTCACGGTTATCCAGTTTAGCTAGCTAAAAAACATTTTTGTCAGCTTACAAGGATATATTTGACTTATCTTTATTAATCTCAAGTCCCATTTGTCTTCCAGTCTTCAGACATCATGATCTCTATCTTAAATTCTTTCATTCTTATTTTAGCAGAGTTAGCATATAACAGAAGTTGCTGGGGGCTCGTCCTGAAACAGCAATGACATTGGATTCCCAGAACCTCTGTGTGAAGCTGTAGGGATCTGCCCGTAGGGAGCCATGTATCTCTCTGCCTTAATCCTTTATTAAGATCAAATGGGGCAAGGACTTCACTCAGTATTAATACTCTTACTTTTTGAGCCAGAAACACTCCATTGTATCACTGTAATAATTTTACTGAGGGCTCCTGACTGATTACAGCCCAGAGGCCGTCTCATGCTATGCAGTGATTATATGCTGTCTTTAAATCTGCTCTGTAGACTGATCTTATTGCTTTCCTCTCTTTCATTATCAACCATGTGATTTGAAATACTTGAAACATGGTGGGCCAGCCTTTGCTTATTTCCTCCCGTATTTAAAAATAGTTAGGTGGGAAAGACATTAATGTTGTTAATAGCCTAGGATTTTAAAAAGAATGCTGCACTGGAATGGAAGTTGTTCTTTCCCTTAGCTTCTTACATCAAAAACCAAAGATTTTTAGGTAAGCCAGGTGTTGCTAAAACACTGATGTTTACACATCACCAAAAAAATGTATTCTGTAACTCTTCAGTTTTCAACCTCTTTATAGTTTAGAAAAGACCAAGAAATGTAACCGTTAAGAGTTAAGTTTTCAGCAAAACACATCAGCTTGAAGACATTAAAAAAGAAACTGCAAGCAAGTGAAAAAAGGACTGATATAGGTTCTCTTCCTCTCTTCTCTTTGCTTCTTGCCAAAATGGCATAGGCTTGCACTTACCAAGTTAGACCCAGCACAAGAAATCTTGTTTGCCTCTGCTACAGTAGTGTGGACTTCAGGCAGGCATCTCGAGGTGGAGCCTCCACACCAACCCTTTATTGGTGAGCACTGGGGGTCCTTCCTTGAGTCTTGCTTGGCCTGGTGGGATGATGTGTGGGGACCATCACTAGAATAGATGTTTGGGTACAAGAATTCTTAGTTACAAACCTATATATATAAAATAGCTATGTGATAAAAGTAATAATTCTTTTAGCATTAACAGAACAGCAATTAATCTCCTTGTCAGCTGCAGTAGATATTAGAGTTTGAGAGTAGACAGTAGAGTTTGATAAGTGTGAGCTGCAATTTTCTGAGAATCATGCGCTCTCTGTTTCTCTATATGAAGAAAATATCTAGAAGAGGCTGTTTGAGAAAGTTTATTTTGTCTAACCACAGATAGCATGGTTTGATTGTAGCTTTCTTTTTGGATTATTCTTATATCCAGAGGTTATACCACTGGACATCATATGGTAGTATTCTTCCTCATCTTCTACAAGTTTCTTAAAAATATTTTTAATGTCCTTCTTGATTAGATTATACTATTGGAGTTAGGTTTAAAGTCCAGTCCCATATTTGCAGCCGTCTAAAGTCAGAATGCCTTTGCAAAGTCTGTATGTAAATATTGCTAATTCTTTCAGAATTGGTAATTGTGTCTTAGTATCTTTCATAAGGAGGGATCTGTTTTGGTGCCTGCAGTGTTGGTGTGCATTACTGAGTTAGCATAACCACCACTTGGAGCTGGAGGAGACAAAGAGGCACTTCAAGGTGTCTTTCATTTATTCTAGATGTCTGCTTCCAGAGTGACTGGCCTTGTTCATAAGCTACATTGCCTAGGAGGTAGATATCTATCTTATATCTATTTTTAAATAAGTTTTTTTTTTTGTATGATAAAAGGTTAATCTGAAAACAGGAGTGTTCAGAGAGTGCAGCCTTCACTTGAGAGTTTTAAAATTTAGGGAGCCCATTGCATGAGTGCTTGGTTTAGATTAGGCTCAGCATTATCCCAGGAAATAGGGAGATATACACAAAGAATACCAAGTACTTTCTAAGATGCTGGAATATAAATGTCCTGATAAGAATGTATGGATGAGAAAGATTAATGCTGGGAGGTAAATCTTTTCACAGAAGCTTGACATTTAAACCTGATCTGCCAGAGAACCAGTCATGGATATGAAATCCAAATGTCACTTTTGTGCTTGTGGGTTTGTGGTTTTTTTTGTGAATATCCAAAGCTGTAAAATATGTAATCAAATTTACTACAGCAATAAAGTTTGGGTTTTATTATTTTTTGTGGTTTTTTTTTTTTTTTTTGTGTCAAAGTAAGGAAATCATTGTAGTGACTATTGAATTGTGACTGTCACAATCAGGAATCAAATTAATGCAGGTGGAATGCACTTTCTGGAATCAATTCTGGACCTTTTTGTTGCTCTTATTTGAATTTGCATGGTTAAGGCAGAATATATATCAGTCAGGTTCATAAACTTATACAAGCCTGGGTATCTGTGTTTTTTTTTGATATTTTGGTTTTCTTTTTGATCACAATGTACCAATATATTCCATTTTTTTCTTTACTAGCAGTGTGATTGTAGAAAGCAGTGAGTACTACTAATTTATTCTGGGTGATTTACAGTACTTACTTTATCAAGAATGGCATAAATTGAAAACCTTTAGGGAACTCAGTGAGATGTCTAATTCTTTATCTCCCTGGAACTGCAGTACAGCTTGGAGTCCAGGATTCCCTGCCACCACTGCCACCTAATACAATGCAAAAGCCAAAGCTGAGGCCAACAGGTTGACCAAATTATAATGCTACCCACAGTGTCTTGCTTGCTTGCTAGTAATTCCCAAGCCCGAGTATCTATGCATAGTTTGTTTTAGGTAATAAGAATATTAATCTGTAAATGAACCTCTGAGATGCAAATATAATGTGCTGAATAAATATCAATTATTATTCATTAAAATGCAAATGCAGATAGGCACTTTAGAGGCAGTTTAGGTTGTCAAAATAAATGAAATAAAAGTCAGGACATCAGTAATTAGATACTTACAAGAGGTGTATAATATTTTACCACAGTTGCTGGAACAAGGCAATATAAAGCTTCTTTTCCTTCAGCTTTATGTTGTAGCCTCACAACCACTTTTTTCTCCTATGACTTTTTAAAGTGTTAAGGTACTGCAGCTCATACTTAAATTTTATTAGATGTATTCTAAAGATAAATCTTTCTGTGGTAGTAAATTTTGGCTGTATTCCTTCCACTCACCTTAATGAATTCTGCAGTTAAATTCCTGTGTGCCATGTAAAAAAACTCTGATCTCAGTTTTAAAGAACAGCGTGAATGGGAATATTTATTTTAGCACTTGAGCATATGTTTTCTAGGTTTACACAGGTTTTATATTTTCAGTTTAGTACTCAAGTAAACCATTAAGCCATCTATACACACATGTTGGTCAAGTAAGCTAAGAAAAATGACAATGAAATTTTGTGAATTTTTCTTCTGACTGATATGAAGGGCTCATTACAGTAAGCACTTGTAAGGGTGTTGCTCAATTAAAGATGATTTGTAGACACTTTTGTATTTAAAGTGCTATCACAAATTGTGAACAGCAAAGTTTGCGACTTTTGTGAGATGGGCACAACTGTAATACATTGTTATTAACTTTTAAACACCCTTTGAGGTTATAAATTTGTAGTAGTCTACCAATGGCTGTATAATAACAGAGATTGCACTTGCTGTTTTGGCTTCATTAAGCCATATCTGTGTGTATGTGTAATCCTGCATCATTAATGCTAAATATAGACACATGTCAGTATTTAACCCTTCATTGTCTTTGTGAGTTAAATCAAGTAGCATGAAAGTGATTGTATGTAATGTTAGTTAGTGATCTGTTGAATCCCTTGAATCTAGATGGGAATAGAATCAAAATATAAATTGAATATTGGTACCCTATCTACTAGTAACCATATCCTAAAGCAAATTAGTTTAGAAACTATTGAGAACATGACTTTTTTATGTTTTAAAACTAATTTATTAATTTTTTAATGAGTTCAAGTGATTGATTTTCATGGTCTATTGAAGAGTTTCTTGTGGTCTTTTCATGGAATACTGTTGTTAAATTTGATCAATTAAGAGCCTCTTCTAGATGTTATGAAATAAAGTATAATAAGAATTAATTGCCTTTTATTAATTTTTGTTTGCAGTATGATAGCACCAAAATGGGAGATTATTTTAAAGTCATTAGAATTAATTAACATATATTTGGCAAAGATAAATTATTATCCAAGTCCTTAGTGAATTCCAAATTACATTCAAATTGCCCTGCTGTGAGTGTATTTTTCAGAGGGCAATATCCAAGATTTTTCTGTTTGTGTCAATCCCTGAAGCAGAATGTGAAAGAACCATTAAGTAAAATCCCACGGGAATGGTTTTGCTGTTTCCTGAGGCCAGGCATTCAGTGGCATCAAAACCAGATACAAAGTAGATGAACTAGTGATCTTGAATTGTAATTTTTGAGGAAATGAAAAGGTACTAGAATTAAGTATTTCATAGCATTATTCTGGTTAAGTACAGGAAAAGAAGAGGAAAAGGGGAGTTGCAATAAAATGCTCTGTGTAAACACTGAAGCAGGAGTTGGATGATTGCCCTCTTCCTTTTCATCACCATGGGATGGTGGTGTTTGTAAATTTTCATACTGATGTAGCTCACTGTTTGCATCTCTGCCTGCTATAAATGCTTTGAAATAATAAAAAAGATGGCAGATCTCCTTTTCATATGGGGGAATATTTTGTTTGTTTCCCTTAAAAGAGGCAAAGGGCACATTGTGGTGTAAATGATAGCAATTAAATTCTCTGCATAGTATTAGGAATGAAGTAATACCACTAATGAAGGCTAGAAACAAAAATCCTTATCCTTTCCCATTATGAAGAACACAGAACATGGATAAAATTTCATTTCTTCCCTTGAGTTTACTTCCAGTAGCTGCATCAGGACTTTGAAATACTTGCAACATATCATTGACTTTATATTACCTTTTTACTCATTCATGTAGCACCTTCATCCATCTGCCATGCTGTTATCTCTCCCTGTTCAGATGAACTCGTCTCTCTAAAAAATTATTTTATAATGGATTTTTAAAAATGTGTGTTATTTTTCATTTTGATGTCATTTAAAGATGCTTGGGTATGGCAGCCAGTAATGTCCCTATTAGGCTTGCTTGGGCCTAAGGAGTCACAGACAGTGTTAATAAATCTAAAGAAAACCTTCCAGTGCCAAAGTGTTCATAGCTGTGGTGGGGATTCTGTGATTTAAATATATTTATTTAATGTAAGCCTTGCTGTAAAATGGCTATTTCTGAGCTTATTATTATTCTGTTATTCTGATATATGTGTGTGTTATAATATAAACTACATTTGCAGATGGGAATATTAGATGCAGATGTATACACACATAGTAAATGTCAGAAAAGTCACAAAAGGAAGCAAAAAGAGCCAAAGTGAATTTGAACTGCTTACATGTCTGAGACACAATTTCAAGACAGATTAACATATGCAAAATTAAGAGATGAAGGGCTGTCTTCATACTTCTTGGGTTTAATTACATAAATGATTCTTCTGATGAACTGGTTTGGTCTATTGTATGTAACTTAGAGATGAGGTTCCCAAAGGCTTGGAAACTTCTCACAGAGTATTCCCAACTGCAATGCAAAAGATCACCAACTCTGGTACACCAAAAGAGGAAAAGGAGAATGGAGCTGTTGAAAATGCTCTCTCTCTCTGTGTGGGCATGCTCTGGTTATATTTTACCTCAGAGAATTAGGATTTCTGTCAAGACGGGTTAAAATGAATTGCATTAGATGTATGTATTCATACAGTTCGACTATAAGGAAGGTGAAAACACTAGATATAATCTAGGACTATTTAATGGATTTACATAACAGTTACCGAATGCAACAGTGTGCCATTGATAATATTTCTGATATTGCAGTTGTTATGGAACAAGGTATTTTGAAAATAAATATTTTCAAAACTGCAATGTACATGGGTGGAAAAAAAATTTTATGGAAAAGAACTACCCAGCAGTGACCATTTCTTTTGAAAATCGGCAGATGGGAATCAAGCAAACATTGAAAGACTGTTTTGATTGAAAATGAGGTTTATCAGATGACGATTGAAAAAAAGAAAAAGCAAACTAGAATGAGTAAAAATAGTGTTGAAATTAGTTTCACAGTCTATCAGCTGTCAGCAAAATACTGTAAGGTATTACTTTGTAGTTTACAGGTATTTTCACATAAACTGATTACAAAGTTAGCAAGCACAACTAAAACAAAACTGCTACTTATAAAAAGCTGTACCTTTTGCAATGGAATGTATCCTTTTGTGAACAGGAGGTCATCACATCAAGACTACTTTAAAAAAGTTTGTGGAAGATCCCTGTTTCCTGAGTTTATATATTTTAGTAATTACAACTGTCACAGTAATAAAAAAATAGTCTCTTTTTAGGGTCTAAAACATTCATAGTAACTGTTAAACTTCAGTGTGTTAGAATAGTAAACTGGGATATTCTGGCATTCTAATTTTAATAGTCATATACCTGTTTGCAAGTCAACAGGATTCATATTCCTATTTGAATATGAATCCTGAAACTTGAATATCAAGTTTTGGATGCTGTATTGGTATCATGGTGTTTCATTGTGCAATCTGTTGCAGATTCTTATTGTAAATGACAGCAAATGACAGCCCTTCACTGGTTATGCATTTCTTCTGAATGCACTCTTTATTAGTGGAATGCTCAGAATAGCTTTGGTTTTTTAAAGAGTTAAAACTCAATTATATGGCACCAGGAGGGAGAAATCTACATGAACTATTTGCTGCATTAAATCATTGGAGCTGTATTTAAGATACAAGGGCTGGAATTGAGCCACAGGAGCATGTGTCCTTCTGCTTTTGCAAATGTTGTATCTCATTTTTAAGTACTGCTGTTGTATGAGATTTAATAGGCCTAATTGGCCTTATGGATGAACTCTGAAGAATTTCAACTTTGAACTTAGGAAGGGAAAAATGTCACTGTAGAGTAAGAAATGATGCAGACTCACCAGAAGGACGGTTTGCACAGCATCCTGCTTTACTTTGAAATTCTCTTTTTTATACACTGTTCTGATACAGACAGACCAGATTGGTTAATTAATCAATACATTTCACCCGATTGGTTAATTAACAAAATGCCTTTCTTATAAATAATCTTGGAAAACCAGGAAAACAGAGAGTAAGAAAACACCACCTGCAGGTTGTTTATAATAACTAGTTATCATTTTTTATCTTCAACTCCCTAAAGTCTCACAAGCCAATTATGGGAATATTTATGTAGTTTTCTTGCTCTCTGACCAGGCTGAACTTGCTCTTGTAGATAATTATTTCCCATGTATCAGATGGAAAAAAACATAAAGAATTAGTTACTGAATGTGAGTTATATCTTATTTCTCAAATGTAGATCCATTTATTTTGTAATGTTAAGAATAGAGAACCCACCCTCTAGCAGAAACTTATTTGTGTGGTATGGGCTTATCAGCATTTTATTATAATTCCATTCTTCAGGCTATAAAATTTTGCTTCAAGTGAAAAGCTGGATGTGAAATATTAACCTTGTGGTAAACTTGATTTGTCAAATTTGGTTGAATTTGGCTTCATTTCGAATAGTCCAGAAGTTCAACAAAAAGGAAATTTGTTTCTTTTGACCAGTCCACTGTGTGCATTACTCAAATTACTGCTTGTGTGTAACTGGCTGTTTTGTGCTGCTTATGTGAAACTTTTGGAGTGTTTACTTTATATGGCTGCCATTTTTATGGATGGAAAATAAACACTAATATATGGATATCTCCCAAACTAACTCATCTCAGTTAGACTTCCTTATTGCTCCAACTGAGTTTGGTCTAAAATTTCCTGAAACAGAGTAAATGTGTGTTACAGTTTAAATCTCGTGGGCTGCTCACTCCTTCTCCAGTGGGATGGGAGACAGAATCAGAAGGGTAAAAATGAGAAAACCTGTGGCTTGATAATAAAGACAGTTTGACAGGTAGAGCATTGTGCAGAAGCAAAGAAAAACAAGGAAGGCATTCAACCCTTCCTTTGGGCAGGAGGTGTTGAGCCGTGTCCAGGAGAGCTGGGCTCCATCATGTTTAACCTTTCCTTGGGAAGAAAAATGCCATCACTCCAAAAATCCCTTCCTCCCTTCACCCTTTTTCCTCCAGTTTTATATAAATGGCTGAGCATCATACCACTGCCATGGAATAGCCTTTTGTTCAGTTGGGGTCATCTGTCCTAGCTGTGTCCCCTCCCAGCTTCTTCCTGCTGTAGGAGCAGGAGAAAAGGCCTTGGCTCTGTGTAAGCACTGCTCAGCAATAACTGAAACCATCGTGTGTTATCAACATTGTTTTCAGCAGAAATCCAAAACACAGCCCCATATGAGCTACTATGAAGAAAATTATCCCTATCCCAGCCCAAGCCAGTACATTGTGTTATTTCAAAGAAGACTAAAAGGCCAGTAAATGAATTTTAACTTTGATTAATGAGAGAGACTTGCTGCTGAATGAAGGTATCTAAGTCATACTGCCACTGATGTAAAACAAACCACAAAGGATATTTTATTCTGTTTTCCAATGGGCTTCTTGCTTCAAGTTCTCAACTAGGAGGTGGCATGCCTATATACAGAGCAGCACTGCTTTTGGATAATACCAGACAGCTCCTTATTTTAAAATTTCCTCATTAAGAAAAAGGAAATAATTTTTTGGAATGTGGGATTTCAATAAAGTGTTCTTATTCACAATCGTGATGGTGCAAAGGACACGATTGTCTCCTCTTGTTGCCATTCTTATACAGTAATCAATATACAACTGTAATATTACAGCATAAATGTGAAGAGTAGCACTTTTTACAATAAGGTCTGCCTTATGTTAAAACTTCTTTGCCTAAAGTTTTGACTACATACACATTTCCCTTATTGATTCTTAACAGAACAAGCTAAAATAGGGTTGGAAACTCTCAAATGAGATTAGATATAATCATAGAATTTTCTCAATGTAGGCAAATATGTGCAGCTAGGGGAAGAGTCCTGATTGTGGTGCATCTTCTTATATTCAACTTGTTCTATTTTTCTGTGTCCTTAAGATAGAATAGGATGTTAGTTGTAAGGCTGAGGATTTCACTGAACTCCAAAAATAAAGAACTGAGACATAGAGCAAATAGAGCAGAAAAGAATGGCTAACAGTTGCTATTTTTTCTGTTTAGCTGGCATATTTAAGGAAATTTGGAGGTGTGATTGTATAAATGCAAAATTATTCTGCCTGTTGGTGCCGATGTTCTGCGCTTAGCTTACTGGGTTACTTTTGTATCGCTTGGTTGCTGGGCCAATTAATTTTTCAGAGAGTTGGACTTTTTTTTATTTTAGTAAGCCTCTGTAAAAATTTAATCTGCATTGTTTGGGGCTGTAAGGCCTGACAGGCAAAATATGGTGTATATTTTTTATTTTTTAAATATAGATTCAGATTGAAAATAAAAATATTTTTCAATAGACTTGGAAAGGAATGAGCAAGACTAAGCCATGAATCAGAGGAATGTCCTTTTAAATTACAACTTTGAGATGGATATAAGTAATGTGCTCAGATAGCATAAATAGGAAAAAAATGGGAGTAGAAAAGGTCCCAAACAGATGCCTGGCAGCAGTTTTTCACAGAAACAAAAAATGTGTGGAATGCCCTGTGATGATTATACAACTGAGAGGTAAACATTGGGCTTCTTAGGGGAATTCAAAAGTATCCAGGGGCACATGGGACATAGTAAACTTTGAAATGTAGAGAACTATTAAAATATGCTTTAAATATCTTCAAATGTTCTTGGCTATATGGAGATACTGATGCTAAATTAACTATCACTTTTACATGGTTTACTTCATCACTACCTCTCCTTTAGTGAATCCTCAGGAGAACTCATATGGGTAATTTGTTCAATTTTTGCCTTCTTTTGTCTGCTTATTTATAGGTTGTTTCTGAATTCATTACGTGGATGTTTCCCATCCTTATGGTATTGATTTAACATGCTGTGGAGTCATGATGGTTGTGAAGTCCCTGGCTGGCAGTGGAGAATTAATGTTTGGTGTGGCAGAAAGGTGCGTTTAATTTGTGCTGCTTACTACTTTCCATGTGGAGTTTGTTTCTTTCCTAAACCCCCTTTGAGTCTTCTTACAGAAAATTTGAAATATCTCAAATCAATAGCAATTATCTTTGCCTAAGATGTAATTTACAGATAGAGCTGCAATCTGCATGAAGCAGTTTCACAAGTAGACTGCTAAAATGGACATGATTCTTATGTGTATATCAGAGAGCTGCAGTTTATCTAAATGAAATGTTTAAGTTTTATATTTTTGTTCTAGTCATAAATATGTCTGAGTAAAGCAAACTAGGAATGTCTCTAGGAAATAATATCTAACTTGCTGTTGTGCTCTTAGGTTGTCTCACAAGTCAAAAATTCATTGTGAAATTGTACAATTCATCATAAGTCAACCTTTATTTGGCTAACATATCTTTGACTCAAAGCATAATTGTAGGTAACAAAATAATGTTCTTTTCATCTGCAACTTATTTGTCTGAATAGTTTGACCATAAATACCACAATGATCAAAGTTGCAAAGATTTATTTCTGACCAGGATATGAAAGAATCTTTCCTCTGAAATAGCCTGATTTTTAGTCTATTCGTGACCTTTAGAAACAAAGCCAGGAGTTTTTTTGCAGAGTCACTATTTTAACAGTCAATAGGCTGACTAGGATAACAGTTTTGTGCTAATTATATTTCGGTCTGTCCAAACCTATTTAAGTCACTTTTACATAGTGGCTTCTAATTTATTTGCTTTTCCACTGTGACAGATCTGACCTCACAGTAAAGTGTACACATTACTTTCATAATCTGCAAGCCACTGTATTTTTTTTCCAAATTATTTGGTTTTGTTCAACAAATTTTGGACAAAATTCTAGGAAACGTGGGGAAATTATGGGGCAAAATTTATGTGGTAGGCAGATATGGCTGGATTGTCTAAAAGTACTAAAAAAGCTTAAATCCGCTCAAAAATCATCAACAATCTTTTTATATTAACTACATAAAATATGCAGAGTGTGTGGTGCAGCTGATGCATTGTTGACACTTAGTTGTCCTAACAGACAGATGTGCTGTCATTCAAAATTTGTGCCAGTAAAACCAGTAAAATAGTGCAAACATTAAAATATTTGTTTATTATCCTCCATTAATCATACATCTAACGTGTTGTTATGAATATTCTAAAACTTTGCTGATTGGTTTTTATTGTTCTGGGCTTTTTTCATGTTAGAAATAAGAAATAAAAACTAAACAACGTGTTAGTGGTTACATGTTAGCAATTGAAGATGAAATAAAGCCAGAATGTTCAGGTATTATCATGAGAAAGGGAGGGGGTACTAGTCTTTTTGATTTCTATATTGTAGAAAATAGTTGGCTCATTATCATAATTACATTCATGTTCATGATATCAAGGTCAAAAAAAAATAATAGTAACAGTAGAGGGGTACCATTTTACTGATTCTGACAGATGTTAACTGAGGTTAAAGAATTTGGTGGTGCTGAAAAGAGGTGCATATCAAACCCAGAGGACCTTCACTGTGTTACATATTCTTTACCATCTGTTTTGGGAATTCCATATTCAGCCATCAACTGGGAAAGAATGAAGAGTTACATCTCCTTGTTTTCCATTTCACTTCTTGAAAAATGCTGTTTTCAGGATAATATTATGATGGAATGTGTGTATTTTTAATTTGAACTTAAAAGTTAGGATTTTTATAACAGAAAAACAGGCTTTCTATTAAGTATTTATATTTTGAAGCACTGAACTCTTCGTTATTTATTCTGGTTCAAATAGTATTTCCGTGGTCATTAATGAAAATCATTAATAGTTTCAGCAATAAGTGTTGGCTGATTCTCTTGTCTCTGAAGTCGTTTGTAATAAGAGGAACCATTTACTTTGCCCTTTTAGTGGCAAAAAAAAGTAGTTTAAAAGATTTATGCCAGTAGAACATGGAGAGTATTAAATGAGCTTCACATTGGTTTTAAACCCAATAGATATTTAACTGAACAGTATTAATGGATGTTCAAAGGCATTTTGATTAGTTAATGCAACCAGCTCAACTTCTTAATAGAGAAGGCATGGTGATAAATGTGTTAAAAGAACGATGTTGATTAAGCAGTGTTGCTCTTTTATGCAGTCCCTGGCAGTGTAACAGCATATGAAGTATAAAGTCAAAATTGTACCAGCTGAATCAACACAAGAATGTTTTTATTTGGGTTTTATGTAAAACTGTTGTGATAATTAAAAGATACTATTTCTGAAGTTCTCCAGTATCTCATTTTACTTCAATTAAATTTTATACATGTTAAATAAATATTGGATGTAAGTTTGAATAGACAGTAAAGTTAGAAAATTGAACAGTGTGTGTGTGTCTTACATTACAAGAGCAATTATTGTTTTCTGAGTCCAATTGGCTGATCTGATTCAGCTAAAGCTTTGCAGAAATGTCATCTTGATAGACATATGGAGCTGGAAAACATCATCTGATAACTGGTCAAATGTGTTTAAGAAAATCTCAGAATGAGAACAGTTTTTGCTTAATGAGAGAAACTTCTGGTTCATTCCTTGATACATCTGACCTCAGCTGATCTCTCACAACAAAGGGAGCACCACAAGAGAGGTCCAGGGGGCACCCTGGGTGTCCTTGGTGTCTTGGGGGTCCTACACAGCCCCCAGCAGCCATGTAGGGGTGGGCACAGGGCATTTTGGAACTAAGGCCATAACAATGTGACTAAATGCTCTAGTCTTAGCCCTTAAAAGATGAAGCAGTGTTTGCTGAAGGTGACCTTTTGGCTGAAAACGAATTGCACATGTTACACTGATAGTAAAACAATGTTTTTTCTATGTTATGGAAGTTTTTGATTTTTTTTCTTTGTGCTACAGAGTACAATGTCTTCAACAGAGTGTGATCTGTGGCAGGTTTATATGGCTATGCTAAATATTTGGTCTTTGATACTGAGAGGATTGTAAAATTTGTTTTTATCATGTGGGTGGTGTGTAAATGAAAGGAAAATAATATTTTCTTTTTCAGATCACCCAAGAAAAGAGGGAAAATAACTAAAATAGCTAGATGTTTCTGTTAAAATGTACATGTGTCAGTGCTTGGCTAAAATTATGGCACTTAGACAGATTTACATTTTGAACCATGAAAAAAGAAAGCGTTTGTGTTCCAGCTGGTAATTAACCCCTACCACCTTTTCCCTGGCCTCAGCTCCTCTGGCAGGGTATGTATTCTGGAGGGAGGACCTAATCTGTCTTTTATCCTCTCTAATTGCTCCTATAATTGGATATGTATGTCTATACCCACTGCAGTGGTTGTGGCCCCATCTTCCATCTCAGGAAGATGGCATTACTGAATCACATCTGCCACACCTGCCACAAGGATCTCAAGTTTAGAGTAAAAGTGGAATTTTACTTAAATTTAGTATGATGTATGGAAAATGAGAAGAAAGGACATCAAGGGGTTTTATTGTTTTATTGATTTATTTTGGTTTTGCCTTTTTTGCTTTTCTTTATTTTTGTATTTTTCCCACTTTCTCCTATTTATTCTCTGGGAGCCTGTGACAGTTCTGTTGCATTTACACAGATCTGAGTGACATGACTTTTAGCCATAGGCTGCATCAAGTCTCGCTGCAAATATCTGATTACCTCCTGACCAGCAGCTAACCCTGCTCTCCAGCTGCTCAGTGAAGAAGGATATCTCCTATCCAGCCATTAATCAGTGTAATCTCTTCCTGGCCTTCTCACATCAGCCCCGTGCCTTCACACTGCTTTTATTCCTGCTTTCCCCCTGCCTATCAGGTACTCTGAGACCTAGGAGTCCTCCCAGCTTCCTATCACATTGCTTTTCAGCTGTTGGCAGGAAGAATTATAGAGTTATCTGTGGACATTGCTACAAGATGCATTTAATGAATGGCCAGGCTGTCAAATGTTTAAAAGTGATGTAGGAGGAATGTTTCTTGCCAGTTTGAGTAAGTATCTGAAATCTGGGATTTGCAGTAAGTGTACAGGTTCTCAGCTTGTCTGGGCAGCAGCTGCCTGCCTGCAAGAGCTCTGGAAAGAGAAATTAAGTGGCATGGCTTGTAAAAAATGTCAATATTTGCCTGCTGTGTTGCTGACAATTTTTAGTACTTCTTGCAAAATGTTCCCTAATTAACCACTGGCATGTGATGCTTCATGGGAATTAGATGTCAAATTTTTCAGAAAGAAGGCAAGAAATATTTCTCATCCAACTGGAAGGAATTGGCAGCTGTGCCCAAAGCCTTGCTATTGCTAAGTCAGTTCTTTAACTGAAATGGCGAATCAGATTAAGGCTTGTGAAAGTTGCATGATAATTTAGTTTCTTTCTTATTGGTGTGAAATGTCTGATATGCAGCTCCTCTGATTCTTTGCATTGTACTTTTATGTGGGTTTGCATAAATATGCTGCTTGAGCTGAATCACATTTCCTTTGCCCTTACAATTCTCCATGAGCAATGCAATTAAACAGCTCATGAAAAATGGTATACTCGTAGGATTTTATTTAGGCCAGTGTTTATAGCACTTAAACCAGTGTATCTTAGGCCTATCCTGTGTTGACAGAAAAAGCTCATAGAGAAAATGTCATTATTAAAGGTATACAGCTGCTGTAACATACGTAATCACAGGGTACTCTTACAGCCCTTAAGAACTTTTTTCCTTTATACACACCTGCTTTATGTAAGAAGGAAGCTTCTAGGATATTAATCATGCTCCAATTGTGTTAATATTTGAATTTTGGCACCAGAATAGATATTGACTGTTGGTCCATGCTGTAACATGCTTCTCATGTTTCTAAAATAGTGGTTTTTCTGCTTATTAATAATAGGTGCTTTAGCTTTGCTCAAGAATGAAAAATAGAGATTGTTGAGAAAGATCTCAGGTGGATAAATTTGCAGTAAGAGAAAAGTCTGGGGACAGCAGAAAGCCTGATATAGGGTCATTCCTGCCAGATACAAGAAAGTATTGTAGTGAGATTCTCATGGATAATACTTTTATAGAAATAGGATATTTTGTAGCAGCTACAAATTTAAGACTTCAAAAATAAAGGACATGGGCAAAATCAAAACTGCTACTTTGCTTCCTTCATCTGCATACACAGGTTGTCAGTATTCTAATGCATGGTAGAAGCATGATTATGTATTTGCTGAGGAAAAGGGCTTCCATGTGCCTGGAAGTAGTAAAGCAACAATCAGCTCTCTGGAACTGGCTTTTCAGGATCAATGGCTCTTCATGAAATAATTGATATTTCTCAGTGCTCTGTTTCTTACTGTTTATTATATGCATAATGTTTAGGGAATATGTGAATGGAATAAGTAACATTTATTAATAGTCATATATTAATTATTACAATATTATGTAATAATTATTATTGCAGTATTTAAGAAATGTGTTGTAAACTACATAGGCTAGCTGAAAAATAAATGGTCTTGAAACCTGGAAGCTGTTTCTAAGAATGTGTGATGACTTGCAGATTTTTTAATTAATTAGTTAAAACCTTTGTCCTTGTTTACTCAGACATGTGTCCAGATTATTAAAGATGTGCAATGCATTAAAATAAATTTCTAAATTATTTTTTATGTAAAAGATTTAGAACAAGAGGGATTTCTCTTGCATTACATTTGTACCACTTTTTATGTTTTGAATAACAATTTCAGATACAAAGTGACTCCTCAGAAATACCGTAAAATGAGAAAAGCTTAAGGGCAAGTTGTGCCGTTAGTGAGTGATGATACTTCTATCTGGCAGTTCAGTTGGCTTGAATAATACAAGGTTTATGTGATTTATTATCATACAGTGCTGGAGTAGTCTACTAATATAAATGTTTCCATTTAAAAAGAAAGTGAAGTTGCTAAATGGAAAAGATAATGTTTTATTAATTTTTCTTCTTGGTTTTATATTCTTGTGCCCTGCAGCTCTAGTGCAGCTGCTGTAAGTGCAAATGCAAATACCAACTTGCTTAATGGGGTAATTAAAGGCAGTGGAGTAAAGTTATGTAATGGATACTCACTAAGTGTAAAATCTATTCAAGCCATACCATATGATATTTTAAACAGTGGAATTGTCTCCTGAGGTTGGAAATGCATTGCATATTGCTTGTGGAATAGTTATTTTTTCCTGAAATTGGATATAAAAAAAGTAAAAGGCTCTTCCTTAATTCAGCAGAATCAAAATTCTTTTTGTTCATTTTACTTGAGTAGAGTAATTTGACATTTTCCCCCATTATTAACCCAGCTTCCCAATATAGTTTAAAAAATAGTGTATTGAAATCCTGGCTACCAGCTGCATTATTAGGAAGACCATTACAGAAAAAAACAGTTTTCAGGAAAAATGCTTTGTCTTCAGATTATGTCCATCATTGCTCTGCACATCTTTGTGTAAATGAATGCAACTGAGGACACACTACAAGGACATAGAGCATTGTGTAGTTTACCAGGGGAAATAAAAGCTCTTTAACATGTTCAGAAATCTGTGATTAGATAATTGAAGACTTTTGTTTTCAAAACTACCAGGTTTTGAAACTGGACTTTGTCTTTTTAAAGCTACTGTGCAATATTTTGAGACAGCTTCCAGCACACTAGACTTCACAAATCTTTCCAAAGACATGGTGTTTGGTTTACTCACTAGAATTGTTTCCTTTAGTAGCAAAGTGTAAAAATGAAGTGTAATTCACAGTGTAACCATAGTGATAAGGTTATTAAATATATAGAATTCAGTATACATTTGAAAGGAGATTTTTTTGATTTTCTACATTTTAAAGAACTGCTATTAATATAAATGTATATGGAACTACAACGTACTTCAAATTAATTGAATAAAAATTTGGACAAAATACATAGTATGGTGTCAAATTGAACCAAGGGAAGTTTAGATTGGATATTAGGAAAAATGTTTTTTCCTGGAAAGGGTTGTCAAGCACCGTAACAGGCTGACCAGGGAAGTGGATGGATGAGTTGTCATCCCTGAAGGTGTTCAACAAATATGCAGTTGTGGCATTTAGGGACATGGCTTAGTGGTGGACTTGGCAGTGCCATATAAACAGTTGAACTCCATGGTCATAAAGATTTCTTCAGCTTAAATAATTCCCTGATTCTCTTATGAAGTGTTAGATTATGGTACTGGAAGCCTCGGAATGGGTGCTTCCATGGCATATGAAACTTGTTTTTTTTGCTTTAGGTAGGATCCAGTTTGGAATGTCTCAATCCTGAGCTAATATCAATATCATCCACAGTTTTTCCTCTCCTTCCTGCCCTCAAATGACTCTCCTGGACAAGTTCATCTTTTCTAATTCCTTACCTAACATTCCAGTCTGGAAATTTATTTCTACTACCTACCATCATGTGTGTTTATGGAGACAGTGTGGGAACAAAGGCTCCAGGTCTGCCTTGCAGTGGTAAAATTAAGTGCCATTCTTGGCTGCTGCAGCAGTGCTTCTCCTGCTGGCAGGATTACACCTGTGTAATGAGTCTCATACAGAATGGGGAGTGCAGCTGGTGTAATGAAACCTTTGACTGATGTTCTGCAATTACTGCCTCTTCTAGGAATTCCATGACTTGTGATTCCTAAACTTTTATTAGAATTGTAAGAGTTCTTTTCTTGTTTTGAGTAGATCAAAAGGTGCCAGATGCTTGCTAAACTTCAAACTCTTCTATCTTGAAAAAGTATTACAATAGAAATTTTTAGGGAATTAATTTGCAAATGTTTATTTGTTAAATTGTGGGTGTGCTGGTTTTTTGTTTGTTTGTTTGAACTAACTTCTTATTCCCCACTCCATCAATAGAACCTAGGGAAAACAAACCCAAAATCATGACCACAAGAATCACCCTAAGAAATATGTTTGGTTGCAGAATAGCTAGATTAGATTAAATTGGTAAAAATCAACTAGAATATACTTTTTCAATGGAAATTGTTAATATCAAGCACAGGCATAACTCTCATATTTAAGACTAATATTTTAACTGCAAAGCCTGTTATATACATTACAGAAACATTCCAAAAGGCATAATTTTATTTTTATGGAGTCTCTAATACTTTTATTTTGCTTCTGTAGGAAAAATAGGATTACAGTTTTCTGTTTCTCTTGGAGGATGTGATTGGTGGAAGGATGCAATCAGTTGGTAGATTTTCGTGCTGATGCATTTCTTACTCTTCTGTTTCATGTGCTTTTCTCACCTATCATGGGAAATTTAGCATTGCTTTTTCTAATCTCCTTCATGAATGCAGAAGTTAAATATTAAGTTCATTTAAAAAAAAGTCTTTCTGCAGATTTTTCATTTTGGAAGTATTTTCTGCTTACCTAAGATTATTTATTGATCTGATTCCTCCATTCCAATGGAACTATTAGTTAAGATGTTACATTGATATTAAAACCTGTCATTCAATGTTTCCACTTGATAATTTTTTTAGATTTGCTTGCTTACTTATTTTTTTCAGCATTTCTATTCTAGAATTTGGATGAGGGCTTCTGCTAGTGTTGAAATAAACGTATTTTGAAAATCTGTTATAAAAATATTATTTCTGAAGTCTAAAATCTCATCTCTTATATGACTGCAAGGTAGAGTCTTTTGGAGTCTGTAAGATAAGAGTCTAAGAGCAGTGACTTGCAAAGACACGTGCTGTCGTTAATCCACAGTGCTGGACTGCATATACACCTTCTCTAGTATTATTCCAGCTGGACACTCTTAAAATTATGTCACACTGTGATTATATTAAAGTTATGTGATTTTGCATGAATGTCAATAATCTGATTGGTATACATACTTTTGTTTAATGTCTAGATATTTAATGTGTGTGTTATTGTGACTGTTTTTCATCGTGCATAGTGTTAGATATTGCAGTTGAATTGTTTCAGCAGTGGATTTTTTCTTCTTTTTTTTATTTTTAATTTGTTACCTTTAGGCCTTTACAGAGCTGAGTTCCTCTTTGAGCTGAGTTCCTCTTTGACAGAGAGGTGGAGGTAGGTTACTGTGTACCTGGGGCTGTCCCTGCCTGCAGCCAGGAACAGGGTTCCCCTGTGGTCTATGAGGGCTGTTGTTGCCACCACTGTGTATTTGGCACTGGGGGCTGTTAGCAGCACCTGCCTCTGTGCTGGCTGGCCCTTTGTAGCACTTCTCCTAAGACCCTTGCAAATCCTACTGGGCAAAAAATTACACAAGATTATTGTCAGTTTGAGTCTACCATATTGAGGGTTTGAGGTTTTTTGATTCTTTTTGTGATTGTATTTCATCTCTAAAGTCTGCACGCTTCTCCACAGGATTGACTGCTAACAATTTCAACTCTATCAGCCTTCACATTAACTCAGAATACAGTGCCTTTCCCCACTCTTCCTTCCCAGAGCTGAAATATCTCCAAAGTTTTTAATGTTTTCTCACCATCACAGCTGAACACATGAGCCAACAGCTGTGCAGAATAAGAGCTGAATGCTTGTAATAAGGATAATGATTTTTAAAAAGTGCTTGATGGGATGTATTTTCCATTGAAATATATTGACTGAAACCTCTTTGTACCTTGTCTTTAATTCTGTGTTTTCGTAGAATCATAGAATGGTTTGGGTTGGAAGGGATTTGTTCTGGGGTTGTCCCAAACCAGGACAGGACCGACCTTAAAGATCATCTAGTTCCAGTCCCCTACCATGGCCGGGGACACCTTCTACAAGACCAAGTTGCTCAGATCCACATCCAATCCAGCCTTGAACACTCCCAGGAATGGGGTGTCCAGAACTTCTCTGGGAAATCTGTTCTTGTGTCTTATCACCCCCAGAGTAAATAATTTTTTTCTTAATACCTAATCTAAACCTACTCTCAGTTTGAAACAATTCCCCCTTGTCCTGTCACATTTTACTCACATAGTCTCTCTCCAGCTTCCCTATGGGCTCTCTTCAATTACTGGAAGTCTGCAATTAGATCACCCCAAAACTTTGTCATTTCCAGGCTCAACAATCCCAATTCTCTCAATCCTTCCTCATAGGAGAGGTGCTCCATCCCTTCAATCATCTTGGTGGCCTTCTCTGGGCTTGCTCTAACAGGTCCCTGTCCTTCCTGTGCTGGGACCCCAGAGCTGATGCAGCACTGTGGGTGGGGTTGGGCAAAGCAGAGGGGCAGAATCCCCTCCCCTGCCCTGCTGCCCATGCTGCTTTGGATGCAGCTTGGGACATGTTTGGCTTTCTGAGCTGGTTGAGTGCCCATGGCTGGGTCATGTCCAGCCTTTCATCCACCAGGACCCCCAAGCCCTCATCAGGGCTGCTCTCAACCTGCTCATCTCCCAGCCTGTGTTGATACTGGGGGTTACCCCCACCCAGATACTGAACCTTGCATTTGGTCTAGTTAAACCTCAATTTTATGTATTTTATACCCTATTTTATATGTGTTGTATATACCCTCTAAGGTATTATAATATTATCTGATAAAGATGAGGCTTTGATAAGACATGGGAAGTGCCTAGTGGAATTCTAAATAGGAGTTTAGTATCTACCAAGAAGTGAGAAATAAAACTATGAAGGAATATGCATCAACTGAATTGAAAAGTCTGTTTTTGGTCACACTGCAAAAAAACCCAAACCTGGGATCATTGATGAATTGTGTTGTTTATGTTGTACAGACCTTTTTTAGGAAACAGTGATCTTTTATATTTTACATAATAGAATGACTTTAATTTTCAAAATCAGCACCCATGAAATTTACAGTTGATAGCTCATGTTTTAGAGTTGCAGAATAATCTGGACTGGCTGGTATTATGGATTTATGCAATTAAAGTGTGATTTGGTCTAATAAAGTCAAAATTATGCCTCTAGAAGCAAGAAGTTCAGGCCTTCTTTTCAGAGAGCTCCTGAATTCTTGTCTGAGGAAAACAGTGACTCTAGAGAGGGCTTAGGGAGTTGGAGAAGAAGAAGTAACTCCTCAAGAGCAGCCAGTTTGACAAATATTAGTTCAGTCTCTGGCTGTGAAATAGTGTAGGAAAGACTAAAAGTCAGCATTTAGTAGACAGACTAAAAGACATGTTTTAATCTGTGGAATCAATACTGGAAGTGTTCTCAGTGATTGATGTTGATAGTTTAAAAGCCTGCAGAAGAGCAGGAGAAGATGTAGAAAAATATCACATCAATATTGCTTGAGGAAACTGCAAAACTCCCTGTTTATTTAATTGATAGCAATCTTTAGTATTACTTGGTATAAGAGGCATAAATTCCTTCAGACGGGGAATAAATATAGGGGGCTGAAAATATTCTGTTAAAATAAATGTGTTTTTGAAAACTGGAATGGATCACATGTGGAGCTATGGAAATACCTGGGGGAGTTTAAAGTTTGGTAATCACCAAGCAAAATCTGGCCCAGTAAATCCTAGGAACATGTGAAACTCTGAGGCAACATATTTTGCAGGTAGTCAGAGATGTGGTGTGAGGAGTACAAGTCCCTCTGTGTAGTAGTGGACACTGATAAACTGGGTTGGGATTTGATAATTCCAAGGCTGAGCTGAGATTCTGTAACTCCATACTTTTAATTTCATGAATCTCTTCTTTCGGTGAAGAGTTTGATTTTTTAATTATTTAACTAATAATTATTTCAGTTTGTTTCCTTTTGAAATACTTGATGGGGTTTGTTTCGGGAGGGGAGTGTTGTATAAAAGTTATAGAACAGCTTTTGGTGGTAAGGAAAGTTCTATCCCTGACAAATGTCTTGCGTTATGCACTTTGGTTATGGTCAAATGGGGGAGCTTTATGTATGATGACAATAACTTCAATTAGTATAATAAAAATCATTGCCTTGCTGGGTGGTAGTATGCACATATTATCCCATAGAGCCCAACCCTAAGCTCTCAAAGCTACATTCCAGCCTGGATTCAGATTTGCTTGGCTGTGGCATCTGTGTTTCTCTGTGTTTCATTATTGTTGGCAGGGTGCAGAGGCTGTTCTCTTCTCTGCCTAGCCAGATCACTACAGTTGTGTGTCGTACTGGAAGTGTAAGAAAGCTTCAAGATGACCTGGAAACTATTACATGTTTATGGTCCAAATTTTGTAAATGTTTCTCAGTCCAAAACAGTGATTGGCTGAAAGAGAACATTATAAAAAGCATGAGAACAGGGAATAGAGTGCTTTATGAATGGAGGTGCTGAAGAACTGTAATTACCATATAAATAAGATTTTTTTATTGTTACAGAAGGAAGGAACATACTACAAGTCTGGAAGCCAGATAACATGGGCCTAATCTAATTTAGGTGTCTGTAGCTGAGTTTATAATATGGCACTTCTTCTATATTCAAAGTGTATTTTGATATTTTAAGGTAAGATTCTTCTGACTGGTTTTAGAAATATTCTTCCAGGCAAGATAAATTGTATCTTATTAACTAGGAATTTATTGACTGTAATGAAATATAGCTGAAATGTAGTTAACAACAATGGACACTGATGAACCCTATTCAAGATATGTATTCAGAACACCACAGGCAGTGCAATACTGCACATTTCCATCAAAAATGCATATACTTCTGAAATAGTTGAAAGAAAATTATACTCATTCTTCCCAGCATAGCAGTATGAAAGTTCATGCACTTGATTAATAGAGAAAAAGAAATCAAATGCATTGTATGTTTGACTGATTTATGCTGAAAAATGCTGTTTATCTTTGAACTCTCAGATTGCAGGTGAGACTGGATTGTGTAACTTCTGTTTCAGAACATTCTGTGCAGATGTGATTGAACAGATATGTGAAGAAAAGAGTTCTTTCAAACAAAAGCTGAGCAGATTTCTGTAGCCATTTTCTATCCTGGATACAATTAATGTAAGCTTGAGAAGCAACCCCAGTCCTAATAAATTGCAGTAAGCTTTTAACTGGTATTTTGGAGGGAAGGGTGATAAGTTCTGAAGAGTGGTTCTGACCCATCCTCCTCAACTTTCTCCCCTTCAGAAGTATTTGTTCTAAGCTTTGTTTTTGTATTTGTTCATGTACCTTTCCACACAGATGTTGAGGCTTATTTATATACTTCAAGGGAATAATCTTACAGGAGGTACAAGTATTTTAAAGTGACTGCTTACATACCCAGGTTAAACTAGACATTGTTCTTTTCACCTTTGTTAAAGTTATTTGATTAAATAGTGAACTTCTAAAAGCCTTATGTTGTTTTTAAATTTTAATATAGTTTGGATATTGAAATGTAATGAGTTTATACTTTTAAATGAGAATATTGAGATCTTCTGTATGAGTTGAAGTGTTAATACCATGAATATGCAATCTAGTAAAATAATAGAGCTTTGGTGACTTAGTGAAAATAAGCAATGGGATGCTGGTAGCTGCCAGCTGATGCTGTGTTTGTGCATCAGCTGGCAAGTAGGCTTCTATATCACCTAAAATTTTTAGTCAACACATTTCAAATTTAAGAGAAATTATTAAAATGCATGGAGGAAGGTCTTCCTGGTCAGTCTTGAAACAAGGAAAGGATTTTTTCCTCCTTTATAATAATATTGAAGTATTGAAGTATCTGTGTCCTTTGCATTTTTGTGGAAAATGTAACTGTCAATAAAGTTCAAAATGCAGGACTGAAGTAGTTGAAAGAATATTTATTCATGAAAAGTACAAGATATAACATCAATGGACAGGTTGTGGTAGCTTTAAAATGTCCATGGTAGGAGGTGAAACAGAGAACTTTGGAATTTAAGAATAATATTTTCTGTTGATTTCTACTCTTTTGTTGACTACAATAAAAGGATGTGAGCCCCAAGTGATCAGGCATGTATTGACCACTTGGGTTTCTTCTGCTGTTTTGAACTATTCATTTTAACACCTTGAGCTAATTGGATGTGTGAGATGCTAAAATTAATTTAACAATTTAGATCTATTTACTGTTATGTCAGAGAGGAAAGGAAACTTAAGTGCTGTATTGTGGTGTGTATCCTCCTGACCCATGGAAATTCCATGAAAATTCCATGGAAATACCGTTTTGAAAGCTTAAGAGCTTTGATAACACTTCTTGTTAATAATTCAGCTCATATTTGTATTCAGAACAGAATTGGAAGTGGAAAAGGTATCCTTTTTGGTAATTAAAAGTGCTCAAATGCTGTAGTTTGATGTGATTTCTTAGTTATTCTGTTCCTGCTTTTATATTGTTTCTGCTGGAATTTGCAAGGACAAGCACTTATTCCAGATTCTGCAGGAGTGCTGAGTCTTGAAACTTTGCTTGCTGCACATACTGCTGACACGTGTATATGCACAGAAGGGGATTTGGCACTAGATTTGCACACTGAAATGTTTCACCATTATCTCCCTCAATAGCTCTCAAGTATTTAACCTCCCTTTACAAATGAATAGATGTTTAGTCATGAAAAGGAGGAGTCCTCTTGTGTACTTTGGCACAAATTTTTATCCTGTCTGTGTAAGGAAGTTTGGAAGAGTTGAAGGGTTTAGCAAACAGCCAGAACTGCCGAGAGCTCTGTGCTGCCCAGGACAGGAGTGCACCTGGCAGCTTTGAGCGTGTGGCTGAGGTGGCCAAGGCTCAGCCTGCAGGTGTGTTCCTGCCCTGCTGGAAGATTCTGCTTTGCTGTAGAGATCTGCTCCTGGTGCTGTGTGCTGAACTCAGGTGTTGACCAAGGTGTGCTGCCTGGTCACATGCCCCATCACCCTCAGATGCTGGTGCCCTAAAAGCCATCACAAGTGCCTTCCTCCCCAGCATCTCCCTCGGTGGCCAGGTGACCACAGCACTCACCATGCCACCACCCTTCCTCACAAATGTCCACCATAAAAGTGTGCTTTCAAGCACTGTATTTATAAACACATGTGTAAAGTTGTTAAATATGCATAAGGTAAGTTAGTTTTTGGTAAATAACTGGAATTGGTAATTAATTAAGAAAAGTAGAATGAAGTCCTAATAGAGATAGAGCATATATTTTCCCAAGGATTAAACTACAAACTTTTAACTGAAAGATGCAAGGAAGTGTAAACAAACAAAGGAAGATAGTTCTGTTGACATTTTATTGTGTAATCCAAATTAGCGTCTTCATGTTATATCTGTAATATGTTTGAAATTATTCTTGCAAGCATATATTTTTGGTTTTGTTTTGCTGGTTTTAGAAATAAGGCAGGTACACACTGAAGGGTGAGCAAATAGTAATTTCCAGCTCTTGTCTGCCTTCATATAGTGATTGAGAATGCTACTTCTGAGCACACTTTATAGAAGTATCCCATTCAGATAGTATTTCCTTTTACTGGTGTTTAGGCTTGGCTTCCATGTCTGCCAACTAGCCTCCCTGAGGAGCCTACATACAGGAAACATGCATATATATATAAATGCAGGGGAATAACCAGGAAAATGAAATAATAAATAAATCTTCTTGCAATGCAAGGTGAATTACAAAATAGCTCTAGAGGTATTTGTTATACATATTCAGTCTGTAATTAATCTCAGACCTTTCTTGTACAGCTAAATATTTTCTGTCTACTGTTTAATGACTACTATATGAATAGAACCATATGTATTTAAGTTAAACATTGAGTTCTCTTACTTTTGCTTGCTTTGGTAATATTTAGTGGTTTCTTTTTGTAATTCATGTTAGCATCATTATTTTTCTGGTTTTCTGCATGAAACAAGAACCTGCACACTTTTTGATAACTGAATCTTAAGGAGAAGCATGTCCATGGGTGCTAGTAATATATATAAGTTATATATATATAAATATATAAAGTTTTTACTTTATATAGTATAGTATATAGTTTTCTTGGACTATAAATTAATTAAAGCACTGTATAATTCTGTAGGACTTCTGGTTTATGGCTAATAAATCCATCTCTGTATTTTTTATCTGTTTTCTGTGTTACAGTGATTCCTTGCCTCAGTGCTCATATATTTTTTTTCAGTAAAGTCATAGAAGTCAGGACTACAAATAGACATTCCAGCACTAGCAAAAAATCTGTATGGATTTTGATTTCTTTTTAGTGTTTTTTTTTTTTCTCAGTCCCTCACAATAAATTGTCTGATCATATGTTCCTCTTTTGCTTTTATCTGTAATTCGAAGTGTCAATCTGTCTTTTCAGGATTAGCACATGTGTTCCATTAACTTTCATGCCTCCCTGGCAGCAGTTTTGATAATGAAATGATAGATATTGAAACAACAATGAGAGATAAGTATGAGAACTCTCCAGGAACACATTGTACTAACATAATGCCATACTTGAACTGTCTGATATTTTTCATAAACTAGACAAAAAAAAAACCCAACAACAAGCTCTTGGTGTAATGATGGAGTTATATGAATCCATTTTAATTTATATGTGCTTCCACAACACAGTTTGGAATCAACACTGTTGATTTTTCAAAGTCTATACCTGCTGAAAATAAATGAACTACAGGTCCAAAAAGTAAATCTTCTGAGTATTAGATTTCTGAAAGAAAATATCTGTAGTGTGTTCAGACTAATTCTGCCAATAATTGAACATTTTTTACATTCCTTTATTCTTCAGAGTACACTGTAAAACTCAGTAAAATTTTAAAATTCTGTGATGGCATGTAGGAAGTGGTCAGCCTCTTTAGTAAAAATATCCAGAAATAACCAATAATATGACCAGTTTATGAGGTGTTCCACAAAAATAAGGTTATTTCAACCATTGTTTTGGGTAATTTTCCCTCATTGTCTCTTTCTTTTCAGATGATCTATTATTTTAGGGTAAAAATAAATTCTAAGGTAATATCAAACTGAAAACATTGAGATATGATGGTAGATCAGTTCACTTTACTATAACACAGCTTTTCTGTTGCAGATTTATTAGTGCATATTCACTTGAGCTTGCTGGGTATTAGAGCCAATATCTAAGCAGTCTACTTAAGCATACCATGTTCACTTCAATCTCGAGAAAATAGGTCAAATTCTGACATATACTGTGACTACATTAAATTAGAATTCAGTCTTTCTGCTGCCAACAGGTTGATGACAAATTTAATTTGAAAATATTTAGGGTTAATCACCTTTGCTAATGTTGGGAGAGCACTTTCAAGTTTATTGTAGAAGGTAAGAATTTTGTTTTGTTCATTTCTCTAATTGTGTTAAATGAAAAAAAGGGTTTTGCTCTGCTTTATTTTAGAAAATGCATTGTATATATCAAGTTCTGTTGTTTATCACCCTAAGTTAGGAGTTGAGGGCTGTCCATTGGGGTCAGATTGCTGCCAGGGTAGTATAACCCTTCACCAAAGGCACAGGTAAGGACAGATGTCCTTAGCTGGGGAGTACTGTAAGGTAAATATGTAAGTATTGTGAAGTCCTGCTTTATAAAGCCAGGAGGAACTTCTCTTATATCCAGCCCTGTGCTAGTGCAATAGTGAATGGAAAAGCAGAAGGTAAAAGCTAGAGCAGGGCAAGAATCACCCAGATATTGCTCTGAATGATCTTGGAGGTCTTATCTTGGTTTGGCCTCAATGGTCTGCTTATTTATAAAAGGGCAAACCTTTGTGGCTTCACAATGAAGAAATGTGCTGTCAGCTCTAATGAAAGCTATTGGTCTCAGAAATTACATGGAATCATTGAATGCTGTTATAAAAACACTTCATGTCAGAATATGAAAATATTGCTTATTTGTGCTGGAAATAATCATATTCCAGATGTTTTATTACACCTTCTAAGCATTCTACTTATTTCTGTGTACTTAAAATAACTGCTTGACAACATATTTTGTAGATAAGTACATAGTAAACCTTGCTTCTCTTTCCTCCATGGTGTATCACAGATGGAGTAAATGGGGCTGTAACTCCCCTGGGTTCTTAAAAATGCACTGCCTTAGTTCAGATGCTGTAGCTGCATCATTGCCTTGCTACTAAAACTGTCGGACTCAGTCTGGCATACTGGAAGCAAAGCCCTTCTAGATTAAACTGACAGCTTTGCTTAAAATCTCTTTATGGATTGTTAATCACCAAAACAGAGGCTATTCTGCAAATATTTACTGGGCTGCAAATGTTCTTATGGCTGGACAATCTGGTAGGTTTGAAAGGCAATGGTGGGCAGCTATTGTGAATTGGTGAACAGCTATTCCAAATTAAGAACCACATAAAATACCAAAGTAGTAGCTATAACAAGAGTTTTGACTTATCTAATTCAAATTCTTGTCTTTCAACTTGGAATAAGTCTCTCGCTGGAGTTCAAGGAAAGATTTCAGGATTTATTCTTAGAAGGATAATTTTTAAATGACAGGAAAGAGGACTGAAGTAAAGGAAAGCTTTGTTTAGAAACACTCTGAATGTGTTGAATTTCCTTTTTTATTTATGATGTATGTTGAAACACAGAATACAGTTGCAATTAATGAAAATCTGTCTGCTTCTACATCCACCTTCCTTCTTTTATTTTTACCACAAACTAATATGTAATAGGTGGATCTGTGAAATCTGTTTTAAAGATGATTTTTTTCCTCACTTTTTTTCCCAGAGGAATTTTCCTCCCCCTTAACTGTGGTTTGGAGTTTTGCTACTTACATAAGTTGGTATAATAAATTTTAAGTAACCTATTAGTTCAGTTGAGGAGTTTGTTTCCTGTCAAAGGATTTGTTTTTAAATCTTGGGTCTTACTCTTTCCTTGCCCTATGACAAATATACAGAGGAAATTAATGTTCCAATCTACTTGGAAAGCACATTTAACAGGAAAGGGAGGGCTATATTTAAACTAAGAAAGGAAAGTGTTAATTGTAACAGGATTTTGAAAAATATAATTACAAGAAAGAATTAACCTACTGTATAAATGAAATTATATCAAGGAGATGTCTAAATAGAAGAAATGCAAATTGTGACACGTAATAAGATACATGTTTTGCTAATACAGCTCACGGGTTGTATAAAAATGTGTTATTTTGGTAGTTTCTGAATCCTAGTTCTGACTGAAATGTCTCGAAGCCTAATCTTTTATAAACTTTAATATGCACAAAAAACCCCATTTTTTATTTTTGAAATTATTCATTTACCTAAAGCATTTCTGTGTTCAAAATCCTGCATCACAGCCATGCAAGTCCCAGCTGAGGGCAATCTAATTGCAGAGGTGAGGAAGAAAGCAGTTGAGGGATGCTAGAATGATGAAGGTAGTTCTTATTGCAACCATGTGGCTAAGTGCTTTTTATTCCAATTAATCAAAGTGAATGATTCAAATTAAT
This sequence comes from Taeniopygia guttata, assembly GCF_048771995.1. Taxonomy (NCBI): domain Eukaryota; kingdom Metazoa; phylum Chordata; class Aves; order Passeriformes; family Estrildidae; genus Taeniopygia; species Taeniopygia guttata. The sequence goes on along the minus strand of NC_133026.1, from coordinate 27,520,458 downwards.
TCTTTAACCCATACACATGGAGTGCTCTTATAACTTAGCTCCTCTGTGCCCTTTAGAAGTGTGAAAATTTCTGAATGGCTTCATCAATTGTGAAGTATTTTAATTTCCTCAGTTTTCCTTACATGTTTATCAGACTTCCACTCTGGTTAAGGTAGCAATTTGGAATCAGGCACAAAATAAAGAGATGTTTTATGAAGGTACTATTAATATAAAACTTTGTGGTAGAGCAGTATCTCCTCTAAAGCCGAGGTCCAGCCTCTCTAGCACACTGCAGGTTTGGCTGTCATCTGATGGACAGTGGAAGGTTTCCTGCTGCATTTCCAGTTCCAGGCCCCCTCCCATTTGGGCTCTTTTAGCACAGCCACAGCCTTGCCTGCTGCTGAGCCCCTGCAGCTCCTTCATTGTCCCACCAGCCATGGCAGCGCAGCACCCTCAGAACTCTCATTCTTTTGCACTATTTAATGGGGTGGTTCAAACTTACTGTCATGAAGTTATTTTTGTGGCTCTTCTGTTTTGGACAGCACAAGCGTAGGTCTTGCACTTTTCCTGTGCTGATTTCCTGATTCACAGTCTGTGCCAGCTCCCACTAATATCAGGACTGGGTCCATTCCAGTAATTGTTTTGCATGAAGAGCAGAGGAGGAGTCCTCGATTGCTCATTTTCAGCAGATTAACCTTTTATTTGCTGATCTGTCTTCTGATTGTATTTTTGTTTCCATGACCTGTGGTTATGGTGTCATTACAATATAACTATGAAGTTTACATATTACAAAATTCCTTTGATCTTTACTAAATAACTAAGAGAGGCAGTGTGATGGAGGCAGACATACTCCTGGAATTTAAGTTTCCGTATTTCTGTTGCTACCCATCTCTCCTGTTTGGGATTCGTAGTTGGAGAGCCGTCATTTTAATAACCTGTCAGTCTGACTAGCTATATGTAGTAAATGTCTGGAAGTAACTTCTTTCTAAAGTCTTTGTTTTTCTTTTTTAACCTTTGTTAATGGACTGTCAAGTATAGTTGGGTTAATAGCTAAAGGACTTGAAACTGTTACCTTCAGTAATGCTTAGTGTTAGTTGTTTTATTACCACTGTGAGCAGAGTGGATGAATGTGAGATAAGTCTTGTACCTGTTTGAAATGGGAGGGGTTCCACAAAGATATTAAATTTACCTCAAAATATGCTTCTTAACATAGTGTAGCTGCATCATTGCCCTTTTAAATTAAAGGCACATCTGAAATGTGAATTTCAAAAAAAAACAAGGTTTTTTTTTTCAATGATTTCAACATTTTAATTTACACTTTAATTTTTATGTATTGAGTGATTTAAATGTGTTTCTTTTGGGGTTTAAAATTATAGAATTGTATGATAATAATAAGTGTTACTTAGGTACAAGTTACACTTCTGGTACTGTAGTTCACATATTTTCATTTGCTTCAGTATGAATTTATGTGTCTGTTAATGTGATTTAGAAATGGTGTTCCCACTGAAACATCCCAAACCATGTGCAGCTTTTGCAAAAATTTACCACTAAGCTAATATCACTATTTGGAAAAATAAAGACAAAATAAAGTTAACAGTACACTGTGTCAAACATGTAATCTTAAACTGCAGTTGTTTCATTTAGCATTTCATCCCTAGAGTGGAAATTATATTAGGCCCATTGCTATTGTAGGTTGTAGCATTCATCACCCAGCCACTTGTAACATTGCTTTTTTCAGGTAACTACAAAAATTAATATCTCTTTCCCCTTTTTTGTGGGTTTGGTGTTGTTTTGTTTTAGTGTTAATTTATAGTTTCAAATATGGAAAAAAAAAATTCATGGGCAGTTTCAAATAAGTAGGAGAGCAGTAGATTGGCCTGAACCTGGAGAGTGGGAAAGTGAACAATGGAGGCATGTTTTCATTAGATTAGAAATATTATTCTTTGGAACTCAAGGTGCAAATTATCCTGTGCCATAATGTTCTTTTCAAACACACGAGATAAAATTTGCATATCTAAATTGGATCAGCTTGAATGGGTTTCCCTGCTGTCTCATCCCCTCAGCTACAGTATTTCTGAAATGGCCTGCAGGTGGATCCAAATAGTAATTTTTAAGTCTATTTTTAAGATCATCTTTGAAATAGTTTTTTCTTTTGGTTTTATATTGATTTCTTGCAGTGAACATGAGCAAAATTTCTCCTAGGTCTCATCTAAGTATAATCTACATGATAATTAGAAGCTTAAATTTCACTGTGCTTACACTGGCTTTAAGAATAACAATTTAAACTGGGTCAATAAAATCGCAATTGTTTCACATTGTTAAAATAATAACTTTCCCTTTCCCATAACTTTCCCTTTCCCTACCTTTCCCCCTTTCCTTTCATCTTAGAAGTAGCATAATGTTTTATTATAAATGTGACAAATTTTGCAATCCAAGGGAAGACCCTGCAAACAATCTTGTTCTACTATGCTGGGCTTTTCTTCTGTTTTTTAAAGGTGGATTCACTGATATGGTACTGATTTGGATTTCTGTTCTCCCTCTCCATAAACTCTCACAACTTTGATAATATTTTATTTCATTAATCAGGATGCAAGTGTATATAATATTCTCACCTCTGCTAAAACAATTGTATTCTTAATAAATTTTTTATCAAGTATGAGTATCTCATCATAGTCTGCAGCATCCTCATGAGGGAAACTGGAGGGGCAGGCACTGATCTCTTCTCTCTGATTAGCAGTGACTAGACTCAAGGGAATAGCAGGACACAGTGAAAGGGCATTCTTAAGCTGGATATTAGAAAAATGTTCCTATCCAAGAGGGTGGGTGATGGATCAGGCCTCACAGGAAAGTTATCACAGCACCAAGCCTGGCAGAGTTCATGAAGCTTTCAGGCAATGCTCTTATGCACATGGTGTAATTTTTGGACCAGGAGTTGGACTTAGTGCTCCTTGTGGGTCCCTTCAAATTCTGAATATTCTGTGATTCTATTATTCTAATTAATTTAATCCAGCTCAATTTATTTTGTGTTCATTTGGTAGTATGAATTCTTCTGACGTATCAAGGGGAAATAGCTAAAGAAATAATTTGACTTCCGTGGACAACAGGGCTACATCTCAAAGACAATATTTTATTTCCTCTAAAATAGTTAGGAAGTTTTAAGGGTTATAATTTTACAGTGTCTACCTGATGTATGTAAAAAAAAGATATAGCATAATCTTAGGCTTTGATGGTTTCTGTACCAAGGAAGGGATGACCTAAAGCTTATCCCGGTTCATCTATGTTTTACTAGCTGTGCATGTGTATTAACTACCTAATGTTGATGTAAGAATAAGGAGTAAGCTGTCAAGATGGTCCCTGGGCTCTATTAAATGAACAAATAGAAACAGAAAAGGGTTTGACGTCGACAGCGTTTCTCCAAAGCCGCTGTCCAAGGTGCTGAGGGTTAGTGTTCGTCTCAGCATTGGGGGCAGTACCTCGTGTGCTGAGGGCCTGGCTCAGGTGGGTGACTGTGCTCACCTGCCACCATTGTGCTTGTCTGGGTGGGTTTGGGGCTTAGGGGCCTTTGGTTTAGGATTGGGTTGGGTTTTGAAGTTTTGTTTCTGTTTTTGTTGTTGTGGTTGTTTTGTTTATGTTTTGGTTTTGTTTCATTTATGTTTTGGTTGTGTTTCTAAACTTCTTACCTGGTCTGTAGAGTTGTAGAGTGTTACAGAAAAAATAGATTTGTTTTGCTAGTTTTATGTACAGATGGCTAAATCTCAGCACTGTCAACTCAGTTTAGCTCTGTCCCTCGCTCAGGTTGGTGTTTCTGTTTCTGTGTCTGAAGACTCTATTCAGTTCTATAAATAGTTCTCATTTATTGTTGGGAGTTTGTTTCTCTTGTTCTTGTCCAAGTAATTTGAAACTTTATGAGAATAGGCTGGGATTACTGCTGTATTCCATGATAATGATACTCATATTTTAGTCAGAGAAAAAACTCACCCTAATTACTGCTTCTGGATGCAACATTAGCATTGCATTTTTTTTTTTTTAATATCACAGTAACTGCATTCTGCCATCTGAAAGATATTCAAGGAGGTATGATTGGCCTAAATGCCAATGACTAGGTCTAACTCGTGGAGGCTACACAGTGACACTGTTATAGTAAGAGATTAATGATACTAATTCTGCAAAAACACCTTGGATATATCATTGGTGTGGGGGATAAGGAATAAGAGATATTCCAGTTGTTCTTCTTGGACTGTAGGAGTATTTGTCTTCCTTTAGGCTTTTAGGGAATACATGAAGGTCAAAATGTTACTTCTGGCATGGGGAACAAAAAGTACCAGCATTTGGTGTGAAAATTCTGATTGTGTTGCGATGGGGAGAGGAGGAGTTGAACTCTAGACAATAGAGTGCTGTTGTGCTCAATTTGTTAGTGGACCAAAGAAGGAGGGATGGGCTCTGTGCAGGAAATCTAATGTTGCAAACACAAACATGCATATCTTGAAAGTTACCTGACATGTGCCCCACTTAGCACGGCAGTGAGTTGGCAGAGCTGAGCTGGGAGAGGAGAGAACTCACAGTTCTCTCTAGCTGGTCCCAGAGGCAGGCTTTGAACAGTGGATTAGCGACAGCTTCCTGCGCTTGTCCAAATTTGGGCACTCTGCATCTGCAAGCTGCTGACCCTGTGCCTAACTTGTACTTCCCCACCATCTCTGTGTGTGTGTGTGTGTGTGTGTGTGTGTGTTAGCCAGGCAAACACAGAACACCAGTGAAATCAGCCCACAGTGCCATCAGGCTGCCCCTTTACTGACTTTCAGGTGTCATCGTGGCACTTGCCGATTCACAGCCTGTACTGATGTTCATAACATTATAACATAAAGATGTCACATCATGGATACCATATTGTAGTTCTGAGAATAGATTGAGTAGAGCAATATTTTTGAAAATTGTAACTGTTTATTTATATACCCACATATGTTAACATAATACGTTCACCAAACTATAAGTGTAGTGTTTGGCTTTCTATGGGGAGTCTTAGGCAATATATCATCATAGTTTAATAATCTATAGCAAAATTGTAATGAATTGGTAAGTTGTAATGAATTTCCTTGCCTGTCTCTCTGGTTAATCCTTCGTTTTTTAAAATTGCATTTACTATTTATAATCTAATATGTTTCAGTAGACCAGACATAACACTTGTGCTAAGTGAAATCTTTTAGTTCTCTTTTTATCAGCAGATAGAACATGGATTATTAGTTCATTGGGGAAAATCAGGATACAGAAAAGTTAATTAATAATGAAAGAGTTGCTTCTGTGTAAGACAAGAAATACCTTCAAAGTTTTCCAATAATCTTTGTTAAAAAATGGTGTGTGTGTGTGCTTTGCAAAAAACCCATTTGTTCTGCAATAGTGAAGCTAATTATTCTCAGCACACACTAGCTATGTCAAATTGCAAAAAGAACATCAGACTCTGTATGTTGTAGGAATTAAAACACCATCAGTTGAGTTAATGAAGAGCATACAATGAATATGATTTCATTTTTTGCAGTGCAGTTTAAGTGAAAGCCTTTTAAGAACTGTTGCAAAAATCATAATTTAGGGGGGGAAAGAAACAATAAAGCAAATGTTTGCTATCTGTTTTAATTATTTTCTGCTTAGAGGTATACATTAGGTTTATTTATTGTTTGATTTCAAATTATTTCTCTTAAATGGTTTAAGAATACAGTGGCTAATGATCCATTCTGAAATAAAATGAATAGAGTCTTCTGTATTCCATTATACAAAGCCAAAGAAACATTTTTGATTGTTTCATTGTGATATTGTGTGAAGATCACTACTTGAAATTATAGATTAGCATAAGCATGGGAACCTGAAACAGAATATGAAACACAGAAGAGAAAGGGAATTAGTACAATTTTATTATTTTTTTCAAATGGGAAAAAAATGAGAGTGGATTTCTGAATTATGTATCAACCGTGAATTTAGTGAAAATGCCATCCCCTATTAACATTGCAAATTATTTTTCTTTCTGTAGAGTTTCTTACAAAGACAGCACTGTGAAAACCTCCCTGTAATAGATCTCCTTGAAAATTTTAAATGTTTGGTGGAAAGAAGATATTTTGTCCTGACCAAAAATAATAGCAATTTTCATCGTGCTTACATGTAAGAGAGATTGGAAGATTTTTTTTCCTCCTTTCCACCAAAGGTTCAAGGTGTGTGTTTCTTCCCTATGTCAAAACTTTGTATGCACTTAGAAAACTTAGGATATGGAGTCAGAAACCTGAACTCTTAACAGAAGCAGGAAACCTTTCTTGTACTTCACCAGTCCCTTCAGATATGAAAATTAAGTATTGGGAGTTTAGAGGAAACCCTGTCAAACTGCCTATCTGCAAATCAAGAATAATTTTTCTCAGAGATCACTGCAATTAAATAACTCAATATAGTTAAGTTTTACATTAAAAAAAAAAATCTTGATCCAAAAGGTTGGAAAGCAAGCATTTTGTTGGCTGCCAGTCAACCAGTTATTGACAGAGAGAGGATTTGGTGTAGGCATATGCATGTTTAAAGTGTTTGACATAATGGAGCTCTTTTCCTGAATCCTGTCAGTATAGTACTTTGCTATGGCAACCCTGTGGCTTTACAGGAGTTGAATTTATTGAATTGCACCCTCCTTAAGCCTTACTGAGGTAAAATGTTTCCTGTTATTCAGTGAGTACCAGTATTTAAGATGTAATCAAAGTCCATAAGATATTTACCTTCTTTAGATAAGATCATGTACAATAATCAGATTTGGGCAAACTTTACATATGTTATGGTTTTGCTTGTATATCTGTAGAAAGACGAAAGGACTAAAATGATCTGGGGATTTAACATTCAGTTATCCTCTAAGGTTTCCAAAGCAGGTTACTTATAATGGTTTTCTAACAGCTTTTGGAGGAAACAGAATATATTTTTTGTTTTTTTCATATTTCTTCATGTGAAAGTCTGAGTTATTTGGTTTTGGAGTTGATAAAGAAAAATACTAAATTGTAATATTCTAGTAATAGCTTTTGTACATATTCAAGGATTGAAAATACCTCTGAGCCAATCTGTCTGATGGAGACATTAATATTTGAGCATATGTAGAAGTGTCTGCAGGAAGTGGGTGGAAGTGGACCTGGTGGTGAGAGTATTTTGCAACATACTGCAAAAATTGCTATTTTCCTTTCACTGTGTGGGATGTCTTAGAAAACTAACCTTATACTTAGGCACTGATATATTAGCCAGACAAATGAAGTTGTGTGTTGTAGCTGTATTTATAAATGGGGGCTAAGAGAATTCAAGATGACATAAATTGTGTTAGTATCTAGCTAACATATTAATTTTAATATGTGCATTTAAATCATTAATTTGAAAGCATAATAACATTTTTCTTCTATCTATACATCTAGGAAACAGGTTTTTATGTGAAGTTTGATTTTTGCTTTATACATAAACTAGTAAATCATGTCTAGCTATTTACCTGGACTCAGGTTGTTGTTTTGCCTGAACTCAGCATCATTCAAGCATTGCCATTGTGGTTTCAAAGTCATGCTTCAAATTTTTGATGCTCTACACCTCACATTATCTGTGTGAATTAAATTTCCTTGTCCCAGGGAAATCATGCTCTATTCATCTAACTGCAGTTTTCTCTAATATTTCAATAATAGTTCAGTCGCTGAGAATCTCCTCCACACCATTTCTTCCTTCAGTGAGCAGTATATCTGGTGAAGCTGTCTTATATTCTGCAGAGAGTGTATAGCTGCCACTGTCAGTTATTTAGACCAAAGTTAGTTTTGAGTCTCATGGGAAAAACCTGTGGAAGTACCAGAGCTCACACTAACAGTTAATTGGAAAACTTGTAATCCTATTTTCAGATACACAAATGTAATAATGATTGGAGAAAACTCACTGTATTATCTTTTGTCATCACAGGGAAAAGCAATGATGCAATTACATGAATGTTTTCCCATCCTGAAAATGTTGCATCACCTTAAGCTTTGTTTGATCCCTTTTAATGAGGCTTTAGTTGTAATGCTAATACTGATAATATAGGACACATTTTTCAGCAGCACACAGACTGTATTAAATGCATTGTGATGTATATGCAGAAAATTAAATTATATGTGGTTGTGATATCAGGTATCTTGGTGCACAGGTTTGGCTACTTGAAGAGGGTCCCATGGTGAGCCAGCCAGAGAAATGACGCTCAAACCTATATGGCTAGTTGTCATCCTCCTTTATTGTCTAATTTAGTCATGTTTTATACCTTATTGCCTTACATCATACAATAGCTAACTAACACTCATTGGCTAACATAATATGATTACATATACAGATCACTTATTGATTGGCTGTTATACTACAAGTGTCTGATCAGGTTATAGTACGTGACAGTCTTCAGCGTCCAGCATTGACTATTGTATTTGTACAAAGCTTATGTCTTTTCAAGGATGTCCTAAATACTTCTAAAGTAACTAAAGTATCTCTGTAATCTGCAGGCCAGGGTTGTCCAGTTCCTGCAAAGAAATACCATCAAGGATATCATGCCCTTGTTCCATGAGAAATTCTTCTACAGCTACTTGCTTAATTTGCCATAGAAATACTGGTGTCCTGAAATGGAGGTGAGGATGGTGCTCAGCAGCAGGGGAGGGAGAAGAGGCTTAGGAGAATGGGAGGTTTTTTTAACACAGCCCAGCATTTTGCAGACTGTGTGTTTTGAAATGACAACTTGCTTTGATTAATATGCACTTAAAATTTGCTAGATTTGTGGCCTTCCTTATTGAGATTTACTTTTTGCATTGTAGTTTGCTCCAGAGTTGACTTTAATGAGTGACCTATAATTTTGAATAGTAAGATTGATAAGTAGGAACAGATTTGCCTTCCACCTCCCAGTTAAAGCAACTACCATATAATGGAAGTATGACAGATGGAACAGACTTGTGAAGTTTTAGATAGTATTACTGAAGGAGGCTTTATTTTAAGATACTATCTTTAGGGCTGTTACTTTAATTATAGCCTACAATTCTGCAGAGCATTATTATTAATGATAAAATGGGGTTCTATCTTAGGGTTTATTTAGTTAGCAAATTGCAATTGAACCTTATTTATTAATTTAGAATGGTTTAAATCTCACCTCAACTTACACTGTGTCCAAATGATGTGAGGTACATTAATCACTTTACTGAAGTTACACTCCTCTTTTTTATTGGTCTGCTGAAGCCAGCACAAAACACAGAGCTGTACTTTTGGCCAGATAAATTAGGACTCTTACGAAGTTAACAAGTTATTAAAAGTTATTTCTACCTATATTGTGTTTGTCAATACCGAGTCTGTGCATTTCTGGAACCACTGAATGTATTGGTTAAGTTAAAAAAAGCTGCATCAATGAAACAACTCACTAAAGAAATCAGTCTTATTTAATTTTCTTATTAATTTCTATTACTTAACTAATTTGAGAATTGATAACAGAATGTTTGAGTGATTTATGGCCTGAAAAAGAAGACCAGCATTTCCCTCCTTGAAAATGGAAATTGGCTTGTCACACATTTAGATGAAGAATGATCAATCAATAGGATTTTAATAAGGAAAAGCTTTAAAATTGACTGAAGGTGGCTTTTGTTTAAGGTGATTTGGTATGTGCATATTACTAAGCTCTCCCTGGAGAGGATTTTCAAAGGCAATAATGGACACTGATTTTCTTTGTTTATTTCATTTTCTTTCTGTTCCCTTTTTGCCAGGGATTTCAGTACTTATGTCTCCATTGTGTCTTTGAAATCTCTCTGCCTGTTCTTCAGGTCCTGTGAATAATATTACTTATTTGTATTTAAAATGAGTTTAACCACTGTTTTTCTCCAGTGAGCCTGTTGTCTAGATAAACATTTATTTTCAGTCTAAGTTCGTGCGAGACATGGGGGCTAGCTGTTCCCATTGATTTTAGGAACACAAATTTCAAAAGTACATGCATGCATTGGAAGAACAGATTTGACTTAGAAAGTTCCAAATAATTCCTGTATTTTGGTGACTTCTTGGAAAATCTAGTATAATGGCCTTGTCGTTAAAAACTAAATGGCAATTGTGGTCAACTGGGTAGGTTTGTTTTGTCCATTAGTGAAATCCCTATTAGGCCTTCTTAAACTGATGTAACTAAAGTTAGATTAAAGAGGTTCCATTCTGTGTGCAGTCTTAGTCACATACCTATACAAACTGTAGATCCATGACTAATGCATTAAAAGAGTAAACAGTATATACCACACCCACACAAATTCTGGTTGTCACTACTTCCTTGCATTCTTTTTTTTCTCCAGTTAGGTTTCTTATCCTGATTTCAGCCTGTTTTCTTGGCTCTTGCTATCGCTATTTTCCAAACTTTCTATCCTAGTGACTTAGAGGCCACCATAATGTTCCACATTTGTACCCAGTCTTATTTTGTTTCTCCTCAGGACTCTGTAAGCAACTGCATACTGGTATCACAATTACAGAGGAGATTCTAGGTTGTTCAGGCTTCTCTTTGGAGGTTGTGGTGGTAAGAGCACAGTGATCATTCTCAGCACAAACAAAGTTAAGTTTTTTCCTCAAAACAGGAGTATACCAAAAGCTTTTAAGTGAAAAATTCACCATTTCCCTGGTGCATTTTTTCCCTTTGTTTTTATTAAGGCAGAAAAAGTCATGGAGCCAGTTTTGATCTTCTCAGCCAGTTCTCATCTTTGGATGGGATCATCTTCATGTGGTTGGCATTGAAGCCAATGTAATCTGGGCAGAAAAGACAACTGTTCATTCACAGTTTAAAGCCAGAAAGTAAAATTAGGGACTTTAATCTGACCTTCTTCAGTTCTTGGACTGTTGCATTTCACAGTGATACTGATCTATTTAGCACAGTAGCCTTTGGTTACATTACCAGGTCATAACTAACATTTTTCTTGAAAACAAAGATGGTAAATACAGTTTTTCATCATGTATCTTGATCCAAAGCTGGGTGTCCTCCTCGATAAATTCCTTGATTTCTTACTTGAATTCCTCTAGCTTGATCTTCCAGCAAGTAGTTCTAGACATACTCCCTGGCTGTACCTAGGAGAGCATGCTCTCCTTACAAAGCAAAAGCATACTTGTTTTCTGTGAGTATTTAATGCCAAGGATATTGATTTTGTCGCCTACAATTTTTTTTTTTTTTTTTTTTTTTTTTTTTTGTTTTCAGTTGAAAACCCACCCTGTACCAATGAAAGCATGGCTAGGAAAATGTACAGGTATGAAATAGATTAAAAACCAAACAAACACCACCCTTCCTCCTCCAGCATAATGAAACAATAAAGCGAAAACCTTAAAATAAGATAAATCAGTCCAAAATTGCTATCTTAATAAAAGCAAAGAATTTATAAAATCAGAAATAGATAAAGAGATGCTTCTAATAATTCATATAAGTAGAATCTTAATTAATTTTTCAAAAATAACTTTTTCTTGTAGCAATTTTTTGTCATAACCAGGAAACACTGAAGAGCATTATTAATATACTTCAGTCACTTTGTACAAGTAATGCTTTCTTACTTCTGTGCAACGTACACATATAACTCTTAAAGTTCATAATTTGTTCTCCAAATCCACATTCATCAAAAAGAATGAAACAAATTTAACAGACAGGCATCATGATACCTCTAATGTTTGCAAAAACAGTTATTCTGGGAAAACCATAAATAATTGTACTACTTGTATGAAAGAGGCTAGGTTGCTTTTGTTTGTTTGTTTTAAAAATGGCAAGTTTACAAAGAGGATGTGGCATAAAAACGCTGAAAAGGTAAAATCAAGACCTCTTACCTACTGTGGAAGCAAAAGAGAAATCCCTTAGAGCGCAGTATGATGTGGTCGAGTGTGACACCTAGAGGCCGTGTGTTTAGGATTCCTGAAGAATAACTTCAGTTGCAAGTTTTGCACAGCACGTGCAATTTTGGACTTAAAGACTGGAGGGAGTGTATTTTGAAAAATTAACTTTTTTTTCCCCCAGATTTTTCATGTTTAGCATATTTTTTTGGCTTCCCTGACTAGGATCCCTAGAACTGATATAAAGAAAAGTAAGAGACTGTTTCTGCATCTGGTAGAATTCTTAATTCTACCAGAATTAAGTGCAGCAAAAATTAAAAGAGCCCTGTTCAGCTTATTCTATCCTGAAGTACTCAATATCTAAAAAAGTCCTTGCAGATCCCATCTGAAGAGAATTATTACAACATGCTTCCAACCATAGTCAAATATCTTCTTTAATGTCAGGCTCTCACACAATGCAGAACTAGAATTTAGGCCTGTGAGTTTGTCAGGAAACGAAGAGAAGAAAAGCTTATTTTAATTGTTATATAAATTACTTAGATCATGGATATTACAAGGAAACATACACATAAGGGAACACACTTCATCTTCCTAACTTCTATGTAAGTTAGGAGGGCAGCCATGTCACTACATCCCATGAAATGGGGTCATCCAAGGGCATCCTACTTCATACAGCAACAGAACCAGATCAGCATGTTACAAATTTAAAGTACTTACCAGAAATATTTGCTGCTCTATTATCCAGTGGGCTATAATAAACTCATTATAACCATAAAGCTAAGTGAACAGGAGATAGGTGACTTAATTGTTTTTGGCAATATTTGTTATTTTCTAAGAGAGTATTTTCCAAGACTTTCATACTAAGAGAATATGAAAATCTTGGAAAAGTCTTGGAGATCAATAAAAACTAGCACAGTTCAGATTAAGAGGACTTTGACTTTTCTACACAAGAAATAAAACATTTTTCGCTCTTTAGAATCTGTGCTATTCTAGTACTCATTCTGGAGGTTTTTTTGTACAATTCTAGTACTCATGAAGCAGAGACAGTTTAGTGGGGTGCAGTTTTAGAGGCTGTAAAACACCTTCTATAGATTTACTAAAATTAACTGAAACTTCTCTAAAGGTTTCTGGCTTGACCAGTCTGAAATTGAAGGCAGATGAAAGTGATGCTGAACACTGCTCTTTGCTGTGTATTGTTTACTCCAGCAACAAATGTGTGTATATATTTAGTAGTCTTTGCATGCTTTTTGGCCTTACTATGTGTAGAAATACAACATCATCAGGATATAAGGTAATATGATCCTGAAGCTTTGATTCATGGCTTTTCATAATGACAAGGGTGTCAGCATGGGACTGCCTAATAGTAGAGGAATACTGCCAGATTGATTCTATATTGAAATATGTATCTTATCATTTCTCTCTCCAAAAAAGAAAAGATATTTCATGTTTACTTTGTCATCCTCTAACTCTTTAATGTGAGGAAATGTGAGCAAAGTTTTTCCAATATTTCATGACTAACACTTTGTCATTTTGATAAAGGTCTTTGAGGTTAGTCATACTTTTTGAAGAAAAATGAAAAGGTGCTAAGTTGTCAATGATTTGTTTGAGTAGTTCACAGACTTCTTGTAGCTGTTGTGCTTCAAATAAAATAATAGGATTATTTAGTTTGGAAAAGATGTTAAACATCATGGAGTTCAGCTACTGACCTATCTCTGCTAAGTCCATCACTAAACCATACCCACAAGTGCCACATCTATGTCTAAATATATAATTGTATCTCCTGAGGCTTGCATGTTGGTGCTCTAAGGGACAACAATTGCACCATGAAGTTTGTGATATGTATACTAATGTCAGTTGTAGTTTATTTCTATGCTTTGTCTAGAGGCTTCTTCTGATAAATACTTAACCATTTATTTGGGAATGTCTGAGCCATAAACAACTGATAAATTATGATTGTTAAGTATATATTAGAAGATTGTCAGTAGGCTGGAACCAGTGCAGTGTTTACTGGAGGGAGGTCCCATGTTCACTGGAGCAAATGGGAGAGGACAATAGGGCATCAGACACACTGGAAACTGCGAACAACAGCATTCCCAAAAAGGCATGCTGACAGCAACTGAAACTTCAAATCAGTATATATTCCCTCTTATTTGAGAAGTCTAATACCTGCAGTTAGGTTGGTGAGGTTGTTGTTGGTGTTTGTGTCTTCAGGCACCAGCCTGCTCTTTGGCCTAGGGAATCACTGGCCTTTCCCTGTCCCGAATAATAGATGAGTGCATGTATGGCAAAAGTGACTGAGTGGGTCCCAAAACCAGCTTTTCAGAAATATTTTTTTTTTTTTTACAGATGCACAAATACTTTTGCATAATAAATATTCCTTCCATTTTTTTCTCTGTGACCTATTTCTAAACAGTTTTAATTCATTGTATCTTCTGACAAAAAAAAAAAAAAAAGTAGAATTATTCTTTTGTGGTTCATTGAAAAAAAACATACAAAGTAGAGTGAAAATATTTTATTTTGATAATCTATATTTTAGTTTTAAAGTATGCAGTTTTATAGTTGCATAAATATAAGAAAATATTTGAGTGTTTGTGTACATGTGCTTACCCTCTCTCATGGTGCTGCTTTGTTCTGCTGTCAAAACCCACTTTGATTCATTGTGTGAACTACATGGATGATCTGTTCCCTGATGATGTTTCCAGATGATCTGAGTCACATACAAAATATTCTCAGAGGCTTTCTTTATACATTCATTAAAAATTCCAGGTAGAATCCATTGTATTTAATAACTCTGAAAAGGGTGCCTTTTCCCCTAGTCTCTCTATAAACTTGTCTTCCTCTGGTGCATAGCTCTGGATAAAAAGCCAACATTTTACTCTTAATTTTTCAAAGGAATATATAAGCTACATATGTTTTAAGTGTGCAAGTCAATACAGCTATTGTCATAGGTTTCCTGAGGTTCTTAAAACTTCTTTAAACCCTTAGATTCTTAATCCTATTTTTCATAAATTGTGAAGCTGGCATTATTTTTATTATGTTGAATATTCTCAAGTCCCTCTGCACAGCCTGTTAAATAATGTGTGTGTGATTAACCTAACCACAGATGTAGCTTTAAGATTGATGTAAATCAATGAACTCAGAAAAAATTTTGGTTTATATCAGTGTTCTCTCTAGTACAAGGCAAAGGCTGAAGAGGAAACCATGCTTTCTAAAGTGAATACAGCATGATGTAGAAGTGAATAAAACGTATCTCCTGAAGTGGTTTAGGTGAGGGTACACGTTCTAGATCAGGATGCTATAAATTTGTTAAGATCATGGCTTTCTATGTATCCCTTATCAACCTATAATCTCCTGATTGTTGCCTGTTTTTCAACAGCTGAGGAACAGTAATCCACACTTGCTTATCTCTCTTAATCACAGCCTCATGGTGCTATAGCTCCCTGAGCCTTTAATTCCCTCTTAGAGGCGTAACAGAGTGGAAAGTAAACAAAGACGAATTTGCAACCTTCAACATTGCTAATTTGCTCTGATGTCAGAATATTTAAACAGGCAAGGACTTGGGAATTATTTGATCACAACTGATTTTAATCTAATGCATGTGAAAAGGCTGAGTCTGGGAAGGTAGTGCAAAATGACAGGCGTCCCGAGAGAGGTTGACTGAAGGTTTCTTCTTTAAACAACAATAGCTCCATCATTTTTAAACTCTGGGTCCTTTGCTCTGACTGTGTATTTTTGTTTGCATTTTTAATGAAACTTTCTGAATATGATATTGGTTTTCTTGAAAATTCCTCATTTGCTTCCCAGTTGATAGGTGTCAGAAGCCCAATCTTTAGGCTTGTTACAGTGTCTGTTCACTGCTTAGTGGGTGGGAGAGATAAAGATCCCTATCTAAAAAGCTTTGTCTCTCTACGTTTTTGTACCATCTTGACAGCCTAATGTATCCTTCGTACTTTCATATGTAAAATGATTGATAACTTGATCTTCAAATTATTTTAAATTACACAGTTGATGTTTATGCATGTATATATGTGTACATACTTGCTGGATAAGAAAGGATGTTATCTTGTGTTATCTATTATGTGCACACTTCATCTACCATAGAGGTGATGGGCTTACACATGCATACACATTATCATACACATATAGTCATCTTTCCTCAGAGCAGATAGCTATATGCCATTACCTGAAATAGACTGGATAAAAATATGCAAGACAAGGTAGTGTTCTTTTTTTTTTCCTACATTTTCTTCAATTTCCCTTCATATGGTCTTAATTGTTTGTTCAATGCACGTGTAATCACTTATTTTTTTGTTGTTTACAAAATGGTTAATGCAGCGTACATAGTATTACTAGGACAAATGTCTGATGCTCTCTTAATTGTTATATATTGTTCTGTTTATATCTGTTCTGGTTGAATGACTTGTGTTTCTGAAGCATGTCTGATGATGATTTCTTCTTTTCTTCTTAGTATGTGTCATTTGGGGTATTCCAGGGAGAGACGTGTCTGGGAAGCCAGCCTTTTGCAGTCACTCTGCACTGAGATTACAGCGCTGGGCTATTTGTGTTTCTCCTCATCCCTGTTTCTCTCTGTCTCTCACTCTCTCCAGCTGGTGTAAATGACTGCTGCTGCCTCCCAGAGCAAGATAACCTGCTCAGTCAGCTGGAGCCCCCTGCGGACAGCTGTCTCGCTTGTAGCTGATGGAAAACTGCTATAAGCGCTGAATGGAAGAGCGCGGAGCAGCGGCCAGCCCAGCGCGAGGAGCTGCTGCCGCAGCAGCGAGAGCGAGCGAGGACTCTATTGTTCCCTGGTGTTAAACAGTTTTTCCTTCCCGACTGCCATGCACAGCGGCGGGAGAGAGGTTCCCGGTCCCTTTCTCCCCGCGAAGAAATTCTGAAGAGGGGAGGATCGTTTGAGGAAGGCTTGGTGGCGGTGCTGCGGGTTTTGGGCGCCGCAGCGGGCTGCTGGAGGATGGGGCTGAGCCGGGGGAGCGCTTCTCCCGGCCGTGGTCCGGGGGTTCCTGCCGTGCCCGCTCGCTGCCTGGGAACCCTCGTGCTTCTGCTGCTGCTGGGGA
The DNA here is from genome assembly GCF_048771995.1 of Taeniopygia guttata. Lineage (NCBI taxonomy): Eukaryota > Metazoa > Chordata > Aves > Passeriformes > Estrildidae > Taeniopygia > Taeniopygia guttata. Next base: position 27,503,596 of record NC_133026.1, on the reverse strand, counting down.
TCCGGGACGTTCGTGCACAAAGTGAATTTCAAACTTCGTCAGTCTATTTGTGGAAGACGGGTAAGTCAGGGTGCTGTGATAACACAGCAGCAGCGTGTTGAATTTTTGTTGTAAGTAATAACCTTTTTGTGTGCTTTGTGTACGTGGAGGGAGAAAGTTAATCTAAATAACTAATGTTTACTGGCAGGATTATAGGGGGAAAATAGGTCATCTTACAGGATTCCAAGGCAAACATCACAATTTAAAAACTCCACATTTGTGACAGTGTGGCAGTGTTACTGAGATCTTTTATATATTTTCTGTGTCTTCTGAGGTTTTTAGTTTTGTTTATTAGCTTTGTGTTGTACAGAGCTGATAAAGGTCAGAGCAGTAGTGCCTGTCTGGAATGAGAAGAAAAATTATTGCAATTAGAGTTAGCATCGTTAAAAGTGCTCTAAACATATATAATTTTCACAAAGAAAGATGTGATTCAGCACATCTAATCTTTGTGTCCTGTGCTGACATGTAATATATTCAGTGTCGTAATTGATGGGGAGTTGGGTTTGTTAAATTTAGGCTTATTCCACGGTATATAGGACACGTGAAAGCTAATGATGGATTAGGTGAAATAATCCAAGTGATGCCAGATCTCATAACCAAAGAGCCAAAGGCAAATAGGCTATGTGGATTCAGCACCACAGTAGATGGATAATTTCCCCTACTTTGATCCTAATGAGTTACGTGTCTGTTTTAAAGATTGCATAGTCATAACAGTGTTTCTACCTTAACTCTGCATTAAAAATCAGTGGGGAATTTTCCTGTGTCTATTAATATATTACATTAATTCAGGACTTAAGCAGTGATGAATAAGTGCATTTTAGTTGTCTTGACACAGTTGTAGCTCCTATGTAAGTAGAATCCAACTCTCATTTAGGAAATTTAAAAATTTCTGACTGGGAAATATTTCACATTAGCTTTGGCAGTTAGCTTCCTTTCCTGTATGTTGCCAGGAAAAAAAACAATTCAAAAAGTAGTAGATTTTTTTAAAAAGTGATTTTTCATTAAAGGATAATGCAATTATAAGAAATTGAAAATTAAAAATTTGTCTGAAAAATAACTTTGAGAAGACAGTCTCTTTCCTAGATGGAGGGACACTGCTTTCTGCCACAGAAGCAGATCAATTTACAATTACAGTGATATCCTGAATTTTTTAAGAGGCTCCATCTATCCAGCAGCTCAGAGAGGAGATTAAAAGGAAATTCATCTAAACAAGAAGACAAGCTTTCCAATAACACTAGAAAGAGAAGTCTGAAGAAGGGAAAATCCTTTGGAACTTTCGCTTCTGACTGCAAGATGGGTTACACAATGACAGTGACCTTTTTTCCTTTTAAACCATTGACAAATTAAAAACAATTTACAGTTCCATTACAAATCTGTAAACATTCAACACACACTTAAGAAGAGATGATATATGTGCACAGGTTTATGCAAAAGCATAATAATAATATAACATTATCATAAAGCATTTCATATTTACCCTAAATTGCTAGGTGTCAGCAGAATAAACTCCAGCATTTTATATCTCCATTTAACAGTGTAATGCATGGTATTTAAAAATGTTAAAATAGTAATATAGTTTGAGGATAATAATAATTCTAGTGAACTACTACTTAAGAACATGTGCAATCAGTTGCTATGGGCCTCACTTGCCCATAGTACACGTGCTCTGACACCAGGATGAAGGAAACTGTGTTGACTTTTGCCTTCTCCCTCTTTCTCCCTTCCTGGCAGACAGCCCTTAAGAAACTTTTGTGTAGGGCAGGTATGATCCAATTACTTTGCCTGATGAAGAGCTAGTTTTTCCCTTCATCTTTTCTTTTGTGACATCTCTTGTCTGTTTTGCTTACAATAAGAAATATTGCAGCCATAACATCAGTGATGAGATGGAAACATGATGAAAAACAAGTAATGAAAAACAAGAGTAAGGTCTTTTCAGATGATGAAAGACAAAATGCAGACACTGTATCTGTGTTTGGCTCAAAATTAAATTTTTACGCTCTTTTTCTTAGCTGTGTATTGAATTCTTTTGTTTTCCCCCCTCCAGTCATGGGAGGATCTAGAAAGTGAACTGGAAGAAGTGCTGGTCAGTGGTGTGAAGTGACATGTAGTATGGGATGTACAGAGTTCCGCTGAAGTATCGGAGAGAAAAGCAAAACTGAACAGTAGTGAGCTCATGCACTTCAGATGATATTTTCCATCTTCTTCTGTGAATGAGAGGTCAAGGGAATGTGTGGCTGAGACTTTGTCAAGGCAATCAGCTTGATTATATGCCTTTTGGGACCTCTTAGGTCCATTTTTGAGAACCATGCTATTGAATTTAGTCTGTCATCAGCTTTTCTAAGTGCTGTTCATGACTTCCATCTGTCTTGCTTTTATTTCTAAAGGTTTTTCAAATAATGTCTTGGTGTATGCTACTCTGTGTCTTCTATACTGCTTTACTGCATTATGTTTTCTTAAGGATGCCCTTGACAATAATCTGCAATGATTTTGAAGTTTGAGATGAGGCATGCTTTGTTTTATAGAATAATAGTTTCCTTTCTTTGGGTTTTTGTTTATGGGGTTTGAAGGGGTTGTTTTGTTGGAAAGAAGGGAGGAGTGTTCTAATTCAAATTTCAAGTGTTTCAATCCATGAAAGGCTCTCAGGGGACCTGATTTCCTGTTTACTACTATCCTCCTGTCTACTAACATAAAAATCTGAGTTTATTGCAATACTCAGTTTAACCATTTGGGGGTTAGCTATCTTTGATTCAATGTATACAATATTGTGAGTCATCTGCTTTGAGCAGGCAGGTTGAGCTAAAAGTTATCTCCAGAGGTCCCTTCTAATCTCCTGTGATATAGGCACCATCACTGAGTCGTTTTTACTTCTCCAGCTGAAACTGCTTTGAAGCTTTGGCTTTTGTTACTTTTTTTGATCTCTTGAAGGAATGGGTATTTGGTGTTCTGCTGCATTTAACAGACCTTCAGGGTTTTGAATGGGACTTAAATGAGCATAGTTGATTATAGGTACAAGTGATTAAACTAGGTTTCTCACCAAACTTTCTCATTCCATTATGTGCAGACTGGTGTATGTATTTTATTCAGTTACAAATACACAGCTGCTTCATTTTTTGTGGTCACTGGGAAAGTCATCTTGGTTTTTTAACATAAACTAAAGAGTGATGAAACAGCAAGATTCCCAGAGTTGAGTCATGGTGTGTATCTGCTTGATGAACTGAGCTTCGCAGCAGCGCTTTTAGCTACTCATGGAAGAGAAGGTGTGAAACTGGGGACTGGTGATTATATTGGTGTGGGGCTGACACAGACTGCCAAGTGTTGAACTATTTATGTTGAAAAGGTGTTTAATGACATGTTTTGTTCATGAGTAATTTCCTTTCTCTGATTTAACTGATTCCATTTGCAATGACCAGTTGTTAGCTTCAGGTTCTGCACTGCTGCTGCATTGAACTTCTGTGAATTTCTCAAAATACATTTTTATTCTACCTTAACTTTTACAATTTGCTTTAGAATTTTGCTGGATATTATTGAATTTGATCTGAAGGGGAGTTCTCAAGAATGGAGCTCTTCTCAGTGTTGCCACACAGTAAAACAAGAGGCAATGGACAGAAACTGATGCACAGGTAGTTCCATCTGAATACGAAGAGGAATTTCTTTACTGTGCAGGTGACCATACACTGGAACAGACTGTCCAGAGGGGCTGTGAAGCTTACCTCACTGGAGATATTTAAGAACTGTCTGGATGCAATCCTGTCCTGTGTGCTCTGGGATGACCATGTTTAGGTGGGGAGGTTGGACCAGATGACCCACTGTGGTCCCTTCCAGCCTCACCCATTCTGTGATTTTCATATTCAAAGACACCTTATAATCTTGTGATACTGCCCACCATGGGCTAAGTTGTCGTTGTATCTGTAAGTTTTGCAGTGAGCCATGTGATTCCTAAATGAAGGCACCCATGAAGTTTTCACTTTTTTCCCTATACATGAAGATGCCTATTTTTCTTAGTCTATGTCATCATGCAGGACATATATTTACCATTCCTTTACACAACTGACTTGCCCCATCACAAGTCTCTTTTACTTCTTTCTACCCTCTCCTTCATATGTTTTTATTAAATGAATTCACATGCTGATCTGTGATGTGCTGTCCGTGTTGGTTGTAATGCCTTCCTACAATTACTAATATATATATATATATGTATGTAATATACATAATATATATAATATATATTATATGTTGATTAATTACTGAAGAATTCACAAAATCAGCAAAGTTTGATGACATTAAAACAGCTTGAAGTAGTGCACATTACACCTTTGAGGTGGAAGATGCAGCATTGGTTAATATCGTGGTAACAAAAGAAGTTATAAGAAAAAACAATCCAGGAGGCAATGCCTTTTCCATTGCTGTCTGTTTTAAAGACTTGATTATATCTCAGATAGTACAGATAAAAGATAGCTTTACAGAATTATTTGAGATATCTGCGAATGTTGATACCAAGACTTAGCCTTTGGTATAACAATTGCAGTTGGACATTTCCCCTTCTTTTTAACAAGGGTAGAACTTGAAATAGCCTTTCTGTGGATAAGAGGGCTTTTTTAAAATTAAAGTGGAAAAAGGAAAAAAGCATTGTTTCCTGAAGAGAGCAATGAAGTATCTATATTTTCCTGCTTATGTTGTGTCTCCTAGATGAGAATTGGTCCTTAGATAATAACTTGCTCAACCTTTGATACAGTCAAGAATCAGAGGAAAGGCATGTGTGTAGGCAACATACAGAAGATCATAGGTACTTTTGGAGTAGTGGAGGCCTCGAGTGAAGCCAGGGGGGCAGGCAGTTTCCACTGGGGCCAGAGGGGTGTTGCAAACTCTGCAGGCAAGAGCTCTTCTTAATCACTTTCTGATCTTTTTCAGGCAACGACATATGTATGTGATTTATCCTTGTTCCATTGCCTTGGCAGGAGGGCTATGCAAAGGCCTCCTAGTTCCAGAGACTATAAATGAATGTTTCCTGTTTCAAGGTGTTACTTTGAGATCTTGCAACCAAATCACACTTCATGCTTGATACGAACTTGGGTCTCAATACTCTTCTGATTTTCAACCTCTTGGTTTTCTACTTATCCCCAGAGAGCAACAAATACAACATCTGTACCAGTGTATCCCTGTCAGGTTTTACATTCTAAGGGCCAAATCTAGTTTAAAAATAGTTTGGTTCCACAAGTGGAATTTTCGACAGTTCTGAAATTCCTCTTCTAACATTTTTGGTACCTAAAACCCATAAAATCACCAAATAAAATGTCTATTTTATTTTCCCTCTGTATGACCCTAGGACTGTCCTATTTTCACTGCACTGAGTGTTCCTATCTCGTATTAATGCCTGAGGAGAACAGAAGTCCTTCCTAGGACTGGCAATCCAGCAGGCATTTCAAAATATACCTAAATACATACTGACAGGAATTATCAAAAGGGAAGAGAGAGAGAGAAAAAAATTACCTAACCAAACCTCTGATTAAAGTACTTGCCTTTCAAGGGCTGTATCATCTTGTCTGTTGGAACGGTTCCATTACATAGGTGAAACACCCACCCCCTTAATTTGTTATAGTATTTCTTTTTTTTTTTTTTTAATTTTTTAAAATTTTTTGGGGGGGGCTTGTTTGTTTTTAAAACCTGAGTAAAGACTTCTTGCAGTAATTGCACCTTGAGACTGAAGACCGATAAGCCTGTGTCAGTAACTAGGAAACTCCTAATTTTAAAGAGATTATGAAGGAATGATCTGAAGAGGAGGATTAGATGCTAGGGGAAATGCTAAATGAGAAAAAGATGTTTTATCTCGAGGCCTAGCTGTCAGGAAGGGAATTCACATATGATGATGAAAGAGGGCAGTGAGGACCTCTTCAAGGGAACATAAAGCCCTAGTTATGGCATGGTGAACTTCAGCTGGTGCCTGCATATCCGTGAGGAGAGAGGTCTGTCAAGATTTTTAAACTATTATTGATTGTAAAAGGTGTTTTTGTGGATTCATCTTTTTAATTCTCTGGCCTTCAGTTACAGAAGAAGATAAAAGGAATATTAAGAAAAACTGTATTTCATCACATTTCAAAGAATAAAAAATTATTCAAACAAAATGTGCTAAAGAAATATTACTGCTAAATATACATGATCCTCCAGGTTGGAATCTGATTAAGTGTTGGTTACACATACACTGCATAAATTCATATTAATTAGAATTTATCACTTTTATTACATTCTGTTATGTGCATCTAAGCAACCACACTCTTTGCTGTCGTCTCCCAGTTAAATCTGATTTTATGAAGTCAATTTGGGCTTGTCTATCTGGGTCTTGAATAAGGACATATTCATTTTCATTAGGCATGTTCATCACTGTTGCTCTTTGCCCTCATTTATAAAATATCCTTTCAGATATTTTATTCAAAAGAAATTTTGCAAAGCATGTATTATGTCTTTGATTAATGCTAAAGACTTGTAGTACAGCCTGGCAACAGAATATTTGGCAGAGATGCAGAAAATGGTTTCTTTAAAGAAATTATTTATAAATGTTGTTTAGTATTCAGTCCTTAATTAACAAAATCAAAGTAAATATTTAAATGTTTGGATAAAATTATTGTGCTGTGAAATTCTTTTTCTTATACATGTACTTTGTCATATTTGAAGTAGAGAAATAGAAAAGTATGGCTCTATAAACCTCTAGTTAAGATAAACACGTACTATATGCTAGGGTAATGGTTGATTTCACTTGGATGATTGCATTTTGAAGCTGTCAGAAAAGTTGAAAATGGTAGCTGGTAATGTTGAACTGGTAGCAGAGAATGTCTGGATTGTTTTTAGCAAGTGCCCTCAAGTGCTTATGCTAACTGGATCAGCTCAATCCCTCAGCTCATAGAGATGCTGGGATAGAAGAATGCCTCAAAAGCTATGGGTTTTTTTCTGCAGGCTGGGATCCAGTGTTGAATTAATTCAGGTTTTTTAATACCTTAAAGACAAGGGTTTAACTTTACAGTTCCCTATTTCACTTGATGTCACTTTTTATCCTGCATATCCACTGAGTTCTTCAGATAACAGAAGTGTGTATCTTTTAACACAATAACTCCAGATTTAATAGAAAACCCAATTCCCATAATAGAAAGTATAGTGGTATCAAAGATAAGTAAGAATCAATATTTTGAGTTAAAATTTTCTATGATATAAATTAAATTATGCATTAAACTTTGTACTGCAAGTAATTTCTGGGGTAAAGGAAAATATATATCTTTATCCTGTTTATTGAAGTTTACATCCTGGATTCACATGTCTTTTCTTCTTTTTCTTCTATTCTCCTGTGGTCTCTTCAAAAGCAAGTCCTCTCTTTGGAACAGGGCAGAAAGACACCTTTTCTGGATGCATGTCCAGAAAAATCTCTGTTTCTCTTTCATAGACTAGTGAAACTGGAAAAAGTGGTGGGTTCCTTAGGTGGGTAGAGATATGTTAAAATTCTTGGTAACAGAAGTTTAAGATCTGGTGGGTTTGTGTAGCACATCGGAGATGGCAGTGGGCTGACAGAGCCCACAGTGGGAGGCAGCAATAGCATTGGCCTAGGTTCTATTTATGGATTCTTCTTTCTTCTTATGTCTGTTTCTGTCTAGTAAGGCAGAAAAAAATATATGGAGTTATGAAAGTAATGGAACAATTACAAGAGAGAACCATATAGAGAAATCCTAAAAATTCATATTATTGGGTAAAAGATTTCCTAAATAACCACAATTAAAATAACTGTGCTATGTAGATATTAAAACTTAGTCAAATGAAAGTTAATGCAAGCACTTTTGTTACTGCTAGCACAAATTATTCTCCCCTAGGAAATCCCATTGTTTACCATTTTCATATAAGTGCTGTACAGTGTTAAACTTATCAGTGTCTGGGATTTCAAACAAAATCCAGCAGTCATTTATTGTAGCAATCAGCACGTTCTCAGCATTAATTAGCGCTGTGATTTTTGGTGCTGCTGACATTGCTCAAAGTCATCAGTAGACCACAGAAGCTGGAGGTTTTTAAATGGCTTTCTGTACTTTGTGAGCATTGCCAAGACTGTTTTGGCAATTTCATGTCTGTGGAATAGGGAAGGAAAATCTGGTGTGTTTGCATGGATTCAGGGGAGGAGTGCCATGAGATGCAGGCCTTAGCTGAGTGGTTCAAGTGGAAGTTTCTTGTGTGATCCCTTGTGAATGATGCTGCTAGAAAGCAAGCTTTCCAATGTTCAAATACCAGAAAGAGATTTCCATAGATACTTTGAGTAGGAAAGAGATTGTGTGACCATTCCTCACAGTGTGTACTGTATAAAGTTTGAGGGTATTAATTGGAAAGGGTTTCTGATGTAGTAGACAAACATTTTAAGATTAATGACATCCACTAATCCAATGAGAAATTTCTTAATGAGAAACATTATTACTTTCTACCTCCTGTATTATGCAAAATGAAATGCTTTATTGGTGAACAATAGTATAACTCTCTCCTTATGTGTGCTGGGGAATAGCTATTTTACCACCAAGCCATTAGAGAAATAGAGAATGGAACAGAGAGAGATTGTTTGATAATGACTTGTGTTTGTACAATGCCTAGCATGATTGAATTATCTTCGTTTGCTGATGTTCCTATGTTCCACAGCTTTATACAAAACAACATAATTATGACTTGTTAAAGATGCTATTTACAAAGATCCAAAGATACTAAATTAGCATTCTAAAGGAGCATCCAAATAATGTCAAGTGCCAAAAGTAGTTCAAATAGCTGATATCAAGATGCCATACTAGACAATACTGGAGGAGAGAATTGTTTTCATGAGAAAATGACATTATAAAAAACCTTAGAAAGCTGATTCTCTGTGTGATAGTTCCAAAACATATTTTTGGGAGAAGCTATTGGGAGAAGAGGAATGTTTGTTAAAGTTACTTAGCATTTCTGCATTCACAGATATAGCAGTCATGCCTACTTCTTGCAAGTAGCAAAACTCTTGTTTTAAATATTGTATTAATGTGCTTGATTATCCTAAAAGTTCACTTGTGTTGTGTAAAATTTTGCTTGTTTTGCAGTGTTCTACTGGTGGTTTAATTAAATATAGGTTGTGAGGAATTTTTTGCTTGATTTAAGTTTCCCATGGTTTTCGGTCAAAATAGTTCCTGAAGTAGAGGAAGAGGGTGGAGCAAGAAGAGAAAAAAAACATTAAGGTAGTCATAAGATTGCTACATCTTGCAACAGGGATGCCTTTTTTTTCTTTTTTTTTTTTTTTTTTGCTTATTTTCAGAAGTTGCATCATAAGCTACTAAAGAGGCTGGATGTTGAATCCAGTCTCAGCTCTGCACATGATTTGCACTGGTGACACTGGGAATCTGCTTGTCTGTAAATTGCCATTTACATGAACATAGTTTTCTGTAGCTCTGTGCAAAAAAAACAGGAGAAACTTTGAGTCTTGAGGTTTTTGATACAGCTATTAGACAGCACCCAAGGTACCAGTGCTTTAGCACACTCATGCTCCATGGCATATGCCAGCAAAAATGGATGTAGTGGAGAAGACCAGGACATTTGAGAGAAAGGAAGAAAGAAGTTAACATGAATGGAGAATTCAAACATGAAAAGTATGGGGTAAGCAACCAGCATTTTTTTGGGGGTTTTTTTGGTTTTTTTTTTTCTGTTAAAATCAAATATTTAAAATAGATAGTGAGATTGAAAAATTCAGGGGTCTGAGTGAAGGGGCAAATACCTGTATGAACAGATAAGGACATTTTAAACTAACATGTCTTTTCTAATGAATCAGTCTGCAAGCTATTTTCATGCCATATATAGCTCTATGTGCATGTTTACATATGTAATATGTATGTGATGGTCTAAAGGCACTGTTGAACAATGCTGTATGGGTCCAATAGAACTACTTAAAAAAATGAATAGATTATCTAAGTCATCTTCTTCCTGAGCAGTGAGCAGTGGCACAGCTTATTCTATACAACTAATTCCTTTTTGGAAATTCCACCTTCATGGTTGCTCTGTTTGCTATTTTTAAGGAATATTCTTTGAAGGCTGTCATTGAAATTACTTTTTTTTTTTTTGCTTGTTTATTTGTTTGTTTTTGTAATCCTAAATGAAGTTCACAGCATTTCTTTTTGAATAACAGCATTGACTGGGTTGTTCCTGTAAGATGTGCTTGGTGCCGTGCAGGAGATAATGAAAGGAAGAGGAGGAAAAGTGATAAAGTGACAGAGCATGCAAGGAAGATTTGTGGTCTTTAACTTGACATGAATGAATGTTCATGGCTCTCCATATTTCAACTTGATATATGGATGTCAACACCTTAGGAGTACTTTGGGTACCTGAACCATAAAGTCGGGAAATCCAGGTTATTTTCTGTGCTGTACTTCACATCTTTGTAGGGAGCTGCAGGAGGATGTTACTGTCTGTGCTGAGCTCTCTGAAACTTCACAAAATGCATTTCATGGCAGATTTGTATAGGTGATTTATATATTTACTAGTGATAAGCACTTTATTTCTTCTTCTCTGTGTTAAATATACTTTAAAAGCTTTATGAAGGGAATCCAGGTGATGAGTACATGTGCTGATTATAACTGAATCTTGGTTCTTTTGTCACAGTACAGATTTGAGCTATTCTACCACGTGTACTGCCAATTACATGTGATGAAAGTAAATATTACATTGTGAGTTTTTGTAAAACTACAGTACAACTTGTTTTTTGAGGTGGTATAAATTTTTTGCCTTTTTCTTATCTTTGCAAGAAGTTCATTTTATTGCTCTGAGGATGTGATGTAGTGGATGCCTTCTCTTGAAATCACTGCATTTTCTAGATTCCATGCTTCATAGTTTCTTCTGAAAAGTGTACTGCTTAGTTTCTCTCTAACAGGAAAGTAACAATCTTTAAGGGTCAGGGTTCACAGCAGCCAAAATTGGGTAGTAAAGATTTTACTTTTTGGATGCAGAAGTAGGTACTTCAAATAGGTGTATTTTGCTGAAGCCTCACATTAAAAGGAACTTGATGATTAGAAATGGAGTGAAAATTCAGTGAACTAAAAATTACTGCCATGCATGCAGAAAAAAGTCTCTTTAAATAACAATCTGTTGCTTACATAATGTCTTCATCACTCTAAGTTAAGAACTAGATTTTCTCATATAGATAAGAGTATTATTTTGAGACTAGAAAGAGACAAACCAGTGAACCGGTGTCTCAGAGGAAATGACATGTTGTTACTGTTCACATATGGACGCTAATATTTGGTATAAGCCATTTAAGAAAGATGGTAGACAATTTGCTAATAAAGTAACAGGTATCTTTTATAAAGGTTGTGTATGTGCATTGTGAACTTGCAGGTTTAGTTAATTAAAGGCACTCTTCAGTATATAAGCCCATATATTTCTAAGTATGCTGTTTCTCAGGCAGTATAACACACTGCTACCCAGAAACTTATTATTATTATTTATTATTCTATGTATTGAATACATTCTGTATATAATCCCAGGAGAGTGATAAGTAGCACAACTAGAGGCAGGTGTTTATTAATAAAATACAGGTTTAGGGAGAAGGTGAGATGAAGAAAAGGTGCATTTTAATTAAGGAGAAAATATTAAAAGGAAGAATAAATAATTAGTTTTCAGTCTTGTCATGCCTATATTAATTGCTAATGAAATTCTGTGTTGCAATTTCACTCCCCTTTAGGACAGGCATTCATCACATTTTATGCAAACATTACCTGAGAGTGTTATTTTGGAAAGAAAAGACAAAATATATTAAGAAGCCATAAAAAACATGCCCTGCTTTCTGTATAATGGATCAGATAATACAATGCCTTTTTGTTAACTTTTTTTTTCATTGAGAGTATGTAGAAAAGAAATAAGCTACCAGTAGCTAAGACTTATTAAATCTTCAGAATGTTATTAAAGTAGTTTAATCTACTCAAGCATATCTGAAAAAAAAAAAGTCAAACAACCCCAAATATACAAATTGGAGTGTAGACCATGAAAGGTTTAATGTCAAAAAAAAAAAAAAAAAAATTTGTGTTCTATCACTTCAGCTGTGTCTGTAGCTGAGGCACAGAGTTCACATATTTTGCAGCAATTGGTTATAAAGGAGGAGTCTACTTGAAGTAGAAGTGCTGCTTTTGGTTCTGAATTTTTAAATTAAAGATGAAGAAGGCTCCCTGAAGAGAGAAATTCATTAAAAAAGCCAAAGACTTTTTGGCTTTTTGGAGAATATGTTCTGTTCAGGGTGGTTTTCTGTTCCCCACTTTGTATGTCTCAGAGCACACTGGAGCTTCTAATGAAAAAATAATACAGTTCATTAATGTGGAAAAACTTCTGAAAGTAGCTACAGTCTCACAGCATTCTGGGAATTAGTTTGAACATAATTGGTTGGATGTCAATACTAAAAAGCACTCTAATGAAAAAGAAAATGCTCAAGCTATGATAGTTTGCTACTTCTGATGAAAAATTTAATGAGGCTGAATAATTAACCTCTTCTCTCTTCTTTCTTCCCAAACTGCCATGTCTTTCCCAATTTCTGCTTTGCATTTATTCTAAGTATTTTAAACTGTAGAGATTCTATTGCTGTAATAGAAAGACTATGCTATTGTATGTATGTCACACTATAGTTTGCTTTTTTCTTTTTAAATCCTTTCTACCTTCATGGCTAGATTACTCAAGTAGAGTGTTTGTCAGCTGTCATGCCCCTCAGCTATGACTTAGCTGAACTGTGCTTCATGAAGTCTAATCTTTCCTGATAAATCCACTGACTAGTGCTGCCAAGCAGCACAGGATCTGCCATTTACATAATGGTTACTCTAATTGGTTTAATGTGACTTCCAACCTCAGGCTGAGAACTACTTCCTTTTGAAATGTGATCATTGCCCAGATACATATTCTTTCCCCTCACTGAGTTCACTCCTAATCACTTATTAAATAAAGTTATGGAGCACGTGGAAGTTTGTTCATAAAGAACCTATTAATAAAAAATGTGCAATGTAACAACCAAGAAGAATAAAACAACACACACAAACAGAAAAGACGAAAAACTACAAAGTGGGCATTTTCCTCTGATATCTGAGTTGCCATCAGTTTGATATGATATGCATTATTTTCTTAAATATATCGAACTCTATATGAAGTACAGATAGATGAAAAATGGAACATTTAGACTAGTTCTTTAAAACACAGTAGGTTTTTATATAACACAGAGGTTTTACTTATTTTTCAGATTGTTTTTCCTTTTATTTTTGATACATATGGTAGTTTTTAGGTCCTCATCCCAGTTTCTCACATGGCTTGTATTAGCACTTCCATATCCTACCCTTTTGTTTCAGTGGGCTAATAGGTGCTGTAGGAGAGGTTTGATGCTGTGACCTGGGTCTGTTCCAGCTGCCTATTCAATAACTGCTCAGTATTCTGGAGAAGAAACATCTTTTTACTGCCATAGGCCTCTACCTGCATCAAGAAATAGTGGTTCATCTTTTTTGTCAGGTTGTGTTAATGTACTTCCAAAGAGAAAGATGAATCATGAAGATGGTTTTATTCACCTCATGCTGTCAACATCTAAAAATTTTTAGCAAAGATGAATTGAAATTAGAAGACAAAGCTTGAACCAATTGAGTGCTTTTGTTAATGATATTCTAGATCTGTATGGGTTATAAACCCTGAATATCGGGCACATCACGATGTCAATGCAAAACTGGATTTTAATATTCAGCTGCTCTCTGTAGAGACATTTGGTGCTTCAGAAGGCTGCTGTTCTCTGGAGCCTGCGGCTTCAAAGATAACCTGGAATGCCAGATAAGGAAATTGATAAAGCTGTCAGGGGTTTGCTGTGCTCCACTTCCCAGGCTATGAGCCACCTTGTCACATGTGATACTCATGATATCATCCAGTATGTGACATTGAGAAATCACATTTTCCTCACTTCCTAAAAAAGTGAGAAACTTTTAGTGTAAGCATAATAAACAAAATATGACAAATATCTATATCATCTCCAAACA